>NC_090591.1:368750-732500 GCF_017918235.1 Porcisia hertigi
ACTGACGCCCGAAGTAGTCCCTCATTTGTATTACATCTCCCTATCTCCAGCCACTTTATCCCCCTTCTTTTTCACATACTCTGTTCTGTTTTGTTGTTTCAATTACGAGCCCTGGTTCCTAGGCGACAAGGGGGTTCCTCGGTACGTTCTCAGGAGTCGAGCACCCACTCTGTGAGCGAGGAGAGGGGGGTTGGGGGGGGAGGGATTAATCAATCCGTCCCCGGTGTGCCACTGCCAATGCCGAACCCCCTGTGTCGGCGGCGACAAGGCTTTAGGTGGCTTACGATGCGGTGAAGTCCGGGTGGATGTATCGCTACAGATGTCGTGCGGCCAGGTGCCTTGGATATGGCGCCGTGTGAGAGCGATTGGTGATAACCAGCACGTTTGCGCCATGCATGGAGGGGGGGGGATGGAGGGGAGGGGAGGGGTGTATGGTGTAATGCCAATGCAACTCCGACGTATTTCAACAGGCCTCCCCACGCCTACTGGTGGGGTAGCGTCCGCTACTCCGCAAGATGCGCCACGCGGCAATCTGCACGATTGGTGCTGCTTCGAGGTGACTTGCGCAGCATGGGGGTTGAGTAGCGCCAGAGGCAGACGTTGTGCTCTGATCGCCAAGAAAGCATTTTGTTGTCGCATGTGTGTTCTGCTGCTTTGGCAACATGTAATGTCGATGTTACGGTGTGGGAGAAGGGGCGTGACGTTGGGGTAGATTGTGGCATTGGACTTTGACCTTGTGCTGAAGAATAGACACGCCAAACAACAACCAATCGACAAAGTATATGCTCTTGTGTTTTTTTTTTGTTGTTGCAACCCCCTACATCCTCCACTGTGTGGCACCCTGCCCCCTCTCCCCCTTCCCATCCCAACGAATACCTCCTTTGTGTTTCTGTTTTCTCTCATCACTGTCAGCCCGTTTTCCCGATAAGGTTGGGAGGTGGCCGGCGACCCCTTTCGCAGTGCGCGCACGGCACACCCACTCAAAAACACATTTGCGGGACACTCAAGCTTGGTCCTCCCCCCCTTATTTTTTTCATTTCTGTCGTGGTGAATATCGAACGGATATGTTGGTCGAGTTGGCCACCTTTGTGGCGGTGTTCGTCGTTTGCTGGTACCGCTACTTCCGTCCGCGCTCCACGAATCAACTGCGACCATCGTATGAAAGCCATCACAGCACTGCGAATATCCCTCCTAGCGACTATGTGGTGATTGGCGGGGGCGCTGCGGGGCTTGCCGCCGCCGCGGAGCTACTGCGTCGCACCGAGAAAACATCACATATTCTTCTGATTGAGAGTGGAAGCGATCCGCAGCCGGCGTCTCGAGCCGCGTTTCTCCTCGAAGTCGGACGACGCGACCGTTTACTATCCTTTTCGCCGGATCTTGTCAATGTGCCACCAGACGCGATGCCGAGGGGTGTGCGCCCCACTTTCCTGAGAGAGACGCCTGATGAGGGGTATCTCGCACAGCGCCCTTTTCATTACTCCAAGGCTGATGAGACCACCACGGCGGCCCCCTCGGGTGCGGACGGCGCAACCCTGGCCGCGGAAGAGTCCAAGGTGAAGCGATATCGTCTGCTCCATTACGCGCCGTACCCCCGCGGCGTCGGCGTGGGCGGCACCGCACGGTTAGACTGGGGCATGCACATGAATTCCCTTTATCCTGCCACGACAGAGGCGGCGCTGACCGCCAGTTGTCCACCGCCTAACACGACTCAGAGCTGTGAGAAATCCTTGCCACAATGGGCCCGGCTGCCCATGCGCTTCGCCGTGCTGCGAAGCCCTCTGTCGTGGGCCTTTGCTGAAGCTGTCAAGACCATCGGTCTGGCTGCTCCTTATCACCCCACTGTTTCCGCACCTGTGAAGCGGGGTTGTGTATTCCCTTCATATTTGTACCTCGACGAGGATAGCAGGCGCCTGGCGTTGGCTTCTGCGGTTCTGGGCGACATCGAGGCAGAGAACCTGCACAGTCGATTGAGTGTCCTCACAGGGTACACAGCAGTGGGGCTCGATTTGGCGGCGAAGGTGGGCGACGGTGCAACCGAACGCGCCGTGTCTGTGACAGGTGTGCAAGTGTGCCGCAGCCGCGGCGGTGCAAAGGCGCTCGTTACGATCCCCATCGGAAAGGGTGTTGTTGTTGCGGCGGGCGCGATACATAGTCCGCGCCTGCTGCACACGGTTGGGAAACACAGCGCTTTGCAAGTGCCCAATTGGCCTCTGTCCACAGTTCGTGTGCGCGATGCATTGGCGCTGCCGCTCATTTTTCCGGCGCTGCAGGCAGTGTCGGCTGACAGTGTTAATGCCCGCGATACCACGTCGGCTATTAGGTGGTGGCTCACGCAGCGAGGCCCCTACTTGTCACCACTCTGCGACACTGTCTTGTCGCTAATGCTGCCCCAGATTGCCCCTCAGGCGGAGGTGCGCGTCGTGTTGTTCCCATTCGGAGGACGCGATGCAGCACGCTTCACGGCGATGGGGTGGGACACCATCCTTGGCACCCCGTTGCAGGCCTTCACTATGCTTCTTATTGTTCAGGGCATCGATGGGCTGGAGCACACACTTGCGCTCGAAGACGAGGCATCTCCGATTGGGTCAGGGCATGCCCATGCTCTCACCTCTCACCAGGCTCTCTGCCCTTTATCCGAGGAGGTGCATCGCAAGGTCCAGGATGCATTTCTTGTAGGCATCAAGGAGTGCCGCCGCCTCAGTCAAACTCAACCGCTGGCGAGCCTGGCCCTGGAGCCGGGAGTTGAGTCCACCGACTTCACACTTCTCGTCCCCGACGACGAGTCGAAGGCGGTTCGACTCGCGAGGCTCTCCAGGGTGCCGCCATGGAAGCGCTCCGCCCGCGGAAAGTCGGAGCTGAAGGAGCTCCTCAGGTGGTCACACCATGTCACGAGGACGGAGGAGTACATGCGCCGATATGTGGATGCGCACGCATATTGGCTTGGCTTTGCCAGTGGCACCAGTGAGGCTTTTTTGGCATCATCGTCCACCGCGCCGTCGTCTTCGCGCGTCGAGGGCCTGCGCAATGCTGTTGTCGGCGACAGCTCTGCGGTGACTACTGCGCAGTGGTCCGGTGTGGGAAAACGCGACACACTCGCAGCCGGCAGTCGCAGCACCGGCATGGATGCCGCTGTGCGGGCTGTGGCGGAGCTTGTAAAAATCTGCGGGCCCTCGTAGCTGCTTTTCCGAGACAACCAAAATGCGCTGTGTTAGCGTCTAGTGACGTGTTTGATCTTTGGCAGTCACGAGGTCTTTCTGCGACACTACTGTTCCCCCCCCCTGGCTCTACGGCTGGTGCAGCCTCCACGAGTCCCACACATATAGGGACTCCTCGGCGTGTGTATCCTCTTTGATGTGTCGCGGGGCAACAGGCAGTTGTTTGTCTTGCTTGTTTGCAACGATTTTGGCTCTCCTTTACAAATCTGATCGGTTGGGCGTGAAGCAACGTTGAGTTCGTTAACGTGGCCCGACGTGTGTGTGTGTGTGTGTGAATGGCCCTGTGGGGATCTTCGCACTCATGTCTGTTATCCACCTGGCAGCCAGTAGCAACGCTAAGAGTTGGATTGGCAGACAGCAAGAGCAAGTCACCCATAACACCCTGCATTGGGGGGACGTCGTTGCACGTTTGTGTGCGCGTGTATGCGGGCGAGTACAAAAAAAAAACGGCGTCTCGTGTTTTCCATTTCTTTCCCCCACCGCCGCAACCCCCTCCCTGACCCACCGGGTGTTGTCAGGGCATTATCGTGGTGCGACCAGCGCCATCGGACCACAAGCTACGTATCACCAAGCACAAGTGCAGATATTCCGACCAGAACGTTACAGCATCTGTGTGTGTGCGTGTTGGGCACGTAGCCGTCATCCTTCACTCGGGCTAGCTCATACTCTATCCACGGCTCCTTCCTGTGCAATCGCCACCGCTTCTCTCTGCTTACCGTCAAGCCTCTATGGGGTGGTGCGAGACGCGCACACACTCTCCACATCTATAGTGTGAGGTTTCTTGTTGCAAACGCGACTCCTCCTCCCCCTCCCCCTCAAACCAAACGCATACCCCTCGTTTTTCAGGCCCGGGGTCGCTGTTGGGCCAGGGAAAGGAGTTGTGATGAGCGGCTGAGCATCACGTCGCCGTGTAGCTGGTTCACCCTCCACCCCCGCCCCCATTCCCTTTTTAGCCCTACATGAAAAAACGGCGAATAAGTCCGCTTCCGAAATACTGAGCGCGTGCACTTATGCCGGGTCAAGACGCAGCAGCGCATAGATCCATAACACCAACCGCATGGCGCATCCCGGAAATGTGGCCTTGTCCGATGAGGCGGTGTTGCGTCGCGTGCAGCTGCTCGGCGATGCCATCACCCGCGAGCAGCAACAGACAAAGGATGCAATTGGTTTGCGGCAGTCGTTGCGTGACCAGCGTATCCAGCTTGGGCTGCTGGAAGAGGTGGCGCGTCTGCTTGTCGATGACGTTCCCGGCCGCCCTGCCTTTGTGGGGTGGATGTCTCTTTACATGAAGAAATGTCTTCTGCAATCGATGGAGAGCCGGCGCACACCAGTCGTCCTGGCAGCGATAAACGTCGTGAAAACTCTTGCGGAAAACGGTGCCTCTCGCAGCGCTGTCGCAGTTATCTGCTCTTGGTTTCTGCCCTGCATGGTGCGACTCGCCGGAAGTCCTTCCGTAGCGTCAGCGGTGTCGGCTGCAGCGATGCAGGCAGTGCTGTCTGTAGCACAGAAATGTATGTTCACGCTCGAAAGCGTGAGCCAGCTGGTGTGTGGCTGCGGTGGTGCCAGCTCAGCAGTGCGCCGCTGCTCCCTTGAAGTGTTGCGCTCCTACCTACAGGCGGCCAAGGGCACCACGGCTCAGATGCCTGTCACTTCCTACAACGCTGCCCTTCATCGCGTTCTCCGGGATCGCATGCGGGACGCCGACGCTGAGGTTCGGCATGCGGCACGGCGGTGCTTTTGGTCCCTGCACGTTTTGGACCAGGCATCGACAGAAGCGCTTTTTCGCACGCTGCCTGTAGGCGTGCAGCGTCAGCTGGCTGCCGAGCGCACAGAATCTATGCAGGAACTCAATGTCATCGAGTCTTCCTCGGGTCACTCTACGCTGGCGCCGCCAGCCCCAATCCGTGGCAACTGTGTGGTTCCAAACTCACACACACCAGACACAGCCTGTGGGTCACGCACCGTCACAATGAAAGATGACCTGCAAAGCGCAGTGGCGATCCGTGCGCGCACCTTGAATGCCCTCGCCATGTTTTCAGGCAAGACACGTCGGCAGCTATTGCGTTCGTCGCGAGAGACAGGACATCACCCGGAGGCGGGTGCCATAACGCCAATCCCGTACTCGTATGCCCGCAGAGGAGGAGCCAGTGCTGTGGGCGCTGCATCTGCGCATTTTTACGCAGCACCGCATCGTCCCAATGGCCACCCGTCCTTTTTTTCATCATTGGAAAGCACAGACTGGTCCATCCGGCATGCTGCAGTCCTGGAGGGGCAGAGGTTATGTGAGACTGGTTCCTTGATAGGTGTGGACCTTGCTGCGTTCCTGGCAGGGTTGATCACTCGACTGCAGGACATTCATTTTCGCGTTGTGGAGGGCGCGCAAAGGTGTCTGCGTGTACTGATGGCGCGAGCACCATCGGCCACGGAGAAGGAGTTGCACACTCTGCTTTCTCCTCTGGTGAGTGCACTTGTCCGAAACACTAGTCACGCTCGGCCGAGCGTAAGCGCTGGGGCTCGTCACTTGCTCGACTGCATTGTGCGCACGCATGAACCGCCACAGGAAGTGCTGATGGCGGTGCTGCATACAGCGGACAATGTCGCCGGTAGCTGCCTTTCCATGGCACAGCGCTGCGCTGAGGTTCTCCACTATTTCATCGTAGTCCGCTCAACCCTCTTCGTTGAAGTGTCCATCATGAGCATGACTGTTCAGGGCATCCTTGCCCACGTGCGCGTGCTGGAGGGCCTTCTACGAAAAGGAAATTGTAGCTCTGGGCCGCGGGCCGCACAGGGGAGCTGGTTTCATGCTCTCGGCGCAGTGTTTCTGGTGTGCCCCGAATCGTTTCGGAAAGTGGTGAGCCGCCTCGACCCGTCGAGGCAGGAGGAAGCCCGAGCGGCACTCCGTGAGAGCTTTGGTTTGGCAGACGCGGACAGAGAGGGTTCCCTTCCGGACGCTTCTGCAGTCTGTGAAAGGTGGTCTCGTTGTCAGTTTGCCGAGGAGCTCAAGGTGCACACAACGTCCAACCGGAGTGTCAAGGGATCAGACGAGTTGTTATCTGCTGCAGGTGGCCAAATAACCGAGGACGGCGGCGTCTCGGAAGTGTCTTCCCTGACTTTTGGCGCGTTGCGACATGCTTCACAACAACTGTGTGAGTTTCTCTCGGTCCCAGAGACTTGTCCGCCGTCCTGCAAGGCCATTGCAACGCACTCAGAGGACGCGGTTGCTGCAGTTTCTCCGCCATTGCCAATAGTGACGCCCCACGTCGCGCAGCCTGCGGCCGCAACGTTTACACCATCACACGCGCCTGTGTGCGCTGAGGAAGGCGACAGGTACAGCGTTGCCGATACAACTGTCCAGCGGCTCAGCTTACAGGGTGCAGTGCGGGATAAGGATCCCGTTGCGAATTATCTCCGCGAGCGGCCGCACTTGAGAAGCATCGAGGAACGCCGCCGCGCGTTGCTGTCGTTGGCGGAGGCGCTACGTTATGGCGGCGCCACTTCTGAAAAGGTGATCTTCACCCATCGACTGAGCTGTGTACAGGAGGAAGTGGAGAGGTTGATAGTGCATTGGGAGCGGGATCTATCTGGCATGGAAGGGGAGATGAACCACCGCGTGCGGTGTGCCGTCTTGGCGGCGTTGCAGGTACTAGTGCAGTGGCCCGCCGCCCGATCTTCTCTGGCGCGGCAGCTCACTCGCGTCTTGGGCATCTGTCGCGCTGGCCTCGACGACCCTTTTCTCGGGGTGCAGCTTCAGGCGGCGTCCTGCCTCGACACCCTCTTGATCGCTTCCAAGCTACCAGCGGATCTTTGCCTCAGCGCCATCACCAACTGCGTGACGAAGTGGTTGGACGGACCCACGAGCAACGAAGGTAGTCCAGGCTGGGTAAAACTTCTGCATATGATTCCTCGAGTCGTAGAGCAAGTTCAACCGACGCCCGCCGCGGTGAAGGGCACTAACAGGCTTGCCCCTGGAGTCTCACCCGTCGAGGCAGGGTGTGAACGTGAGTTCATCTTGACCACCCCGATACTCCAGCGAGTTGTAACTGCACTAAGTCGTTGCCTCGGTCACTGTCACGTTGCTGTGAGATTTTGTGCTGTGCTGGTCGTCGTGGCAATTCGGCGTACTTTGGGGGACGTTGTGGCGCTACCGCTTCTCGCGCCGCTCTCCGCTGCTGAGATGCGTCTCGTTGATGCGTACATGGGCAAGGTGGCTGTTGAGCACCCATGGCGTCTGATGGTTTGACCAGCCACGGGTTACACCACGATGACGATGTTGAGGAGAGGGGTACCCCCGATGCGGCCCAGCGGAGGTGTTACACCCCCAGCGTCACCGCTGGTGTCACAAGGGTATTTGGTTGAGTCCGCCAAGAGCCCGCTTGCTCAGTATTATCAAGCCAACTGAGGTGGGCACCCTGATTGAAGCTGCGCCTGTAATCGACTAGTGAGAGTATTCACCTGTGTGTGTGTGTGCGTGTGTGTAGAGGGCAGGGCTGGGCACGTAAATATCTTCACTTGCGTGATCGGTCCTGTTGATCCGCTTCCATCATTTACATATGAGCTCTGCAACGAGTGGTTTTCTTCATCCCCCACATGTGATACACCGGCGTATATAAATATATATATATGTATATATATATATATGTACTCTTCCGCGCTGGAGTGCTGCGTATCGGCTTCGCGGATGTTCATCTCCTCGCCCTTCTGACGACCACGTCAATCTCCCTTCGTTTGGCACTTGACGCGGCGAGGCAAATGCGGAAATCAGCCCATCAAGTTTTCCTGCTCGACTGTGTGTGTGTGTGCAGCCGCACATTTCTCCCGTATGGATTTGAATCCTCGCTCGCCCCAAATAAAGTCCATTTCACTTCTTCCCTCGACCCTGCCTTTTAAACTGCCTTTTTGTTTGGTACATCTCTGGCACATTACACTGGCGCGGCCTCCGTACCCTCGGCATGTCAACTGTGTACATCTAGTGTCATCAAAGCTCTTTGCGCCCCTTCCCCCTCCCCCTTCCCCCTCCCCTCCCCCTTCCTCCCCCTCCTTCACTCTTTACGTTCACAACTAAGGACCTTCCATTCATTGAGCAGATAGGCAAAATAAACCGTCAAGGGTTTCGAGAGACGCTTTCACCTGTTCGTATACACAGGCGAAGCTTCCCGCTGACGCGCTAGCCGACAGGATACACTTTGAAATCCTTCGCTGCAGGCCTACTTCAGTTACCCCCTCCCCCTCCTTCCCCCGACGTACACTTTTATAGACACAGACGCACGTGTAGATACACGTTTTCCAGCCATGTCTTACGTCGTGTACGCGGTGGAGAATGCGGATCGCATGATCCTGATGGGTCCGATGGTGGCGGATCAACCAACCTTCAAAGTAATCACGCTTAGCTACATTCAAGCACCGAAAATGGCACGCCGCATCCCAAGCGGCGGCTTCACGCCGGAGGAGCCGTACGCCTACGAGGCGGCCGAGTTGATTCGGTCTACTTTTATTGGAAAGCAGGTGCAGTTTGTCGAGGACTACTATATCGAGTCACTTCAGCGCAGCGCAGGCCGTATAATGGGTGCTAACGGCCAGGAGGCGACAGCTATGTTGCTTAAGGAAGGCTTGGCTACGTTACCCGACCGCATGCCTCCACGCATGGAGAAGGAACTCTACGAAATTTACTTGCAGATGTCCGCCGCGGCGCGTGCGGCCCGGAAAGGTCTCTTTAGCGGCGATGCTGCCAAACACGTGCGAGAGATGAAGTCGTACACGCCGGAGGAGCTCGCCGAAAAAATCCAAGTCCTCAAGGGCCAGCAGCTTCTTTCTCGGGTTGAGAAGGTGGTGTCGCCGACGGTTCTCATCCTATCTGTCAAAGAGCTGGGCGACACGCAATTTGCCGCTCACATGACCGGCATCACCGCAAAGGAGAATCCGGACGAGTCTCTAAACACCGCGGCAAAGTTTTTTATTGAACGTCTCTTGCAGAATCGCAATGTCAAAGTGCACTACGATGGCCTCGACGGGTTCAACAACGTGATGATATCAATCATGTCTCCTAAAGGCTCCTTCCAGGAGGAACTGTTGTCTAAGGGCTACGTTAGGGTTCACAACGCGACTTTGGCGTTGTCTACTCGTATCGACCACATCATCTCTGCGGAGACGGCTGCCAAGAAGCAGCGCGTGGGTTGTTGGAGGAACTATGTGGAGCCCGTGGTGGTCGCTGAGCCCGAGGCCGCGGAGGGCGAGGAGGGTTCTGCGGTCCCTGCTGCTGATGGTGAGGGGGCTTCCGCAACCACCAAGACCCCCGCAGTCGTCAAAGTCGCTGGTCTTCCGACAACGCTCCCAGACGGCACTCCCGGGCCGGTGTACACGGGACCGCTTGAGTTTGTGGGTACGCTGGTACAGGTGGTGCACGGCGACACGGTCGTTATTCGCGATGATGCCTCTGGAAAGCTTCTTCGTGTGTCTTTGTTAGGCGTGCGCTGCAGCAAGAATATAGTGCGCGACCAGGACGGCAACTCACCCGAAACGCGGGTCACATACAACGACTACGCGTGGGAAGCCAAAGAGCTCGTGCGCAGTCGGTACATTGGCTCGAAAGTGGTGGTCTTTGTAGAGTGCGCGCGGGTGATGCCGGAGACGAAGGAGATGCGTCCTGCCGCGATAGTGGAGGTCAAGAACACGGGGATTAACATTGGCGTGGCGCTGCTGGAGGCCGGCTATGCTACTTTTTTCCTGGGTCGCAACGACAAGTGCACGAGAGCCAACGAGCTTGCCGCCGCCGAAGAAAGCGCAAAACAGGAGGAAAAGGGGGTTCACCGTGATACCCCTGCACCGCCCATGAAGGTGCTTGAGCTGAACCACCTCGGCGAGACGCGCAGCCGCTACTATTTAAGCTTTCTGCAGCGAGGTATGCAGGGTAACCGGCCGCCACCGCTGAAGGGTGTGGTCGACTTGGTTCTCGGCCCCAGCTCGTTGCGTGTGTACATTCCGAAGGAAAACTTTCAGATTCCGGTGAAGGTCGCGGGTATAATGACGCCGTCTACCGCCTTTCATCCGAACGAGAAGGCGGACCCATTCGCACAGGAGGCCAAAGACTTTGCGATTGATCTGATGCAGCAGCGCGCTGTCACTATCCAGGTGTTCACCTCCGACCGTGCAGGCAACTTCATTTCGTCTGTCGTCTTGGAGAACGGCACCAACATATCTGTCGCGCTGGTCGCTGAGGGATTCGCAACGGTTGGAAACTCAGACCGCCTACCTTTTGCGCAGCAGCTAGCCGACGCTGAGATGACCGCGCGGGAGTCCAAGAAGCATATTTGGTCCGCCACTGGCGCGATTCCGCAGCGTGCCCTGAAGATGGAGCAAGAGCGCGCCGCCGCCAACCCGCACATGCTGGCCCGCGTCCAGGACGAGACGTCCAAGTTCGCGCCATACATGATAACTGAGATCGCGGGGGATGGGTTGGCGTTGTACTTGCAAGGTTATGATGCAGAGCAGGACAGTAAAAAGGGCATCATCCAGGATCTGATTAACCGCACCGTCGCCGGCGAGGGCTACACCCCCAAAAAAGATGAGCGCGTGATCGCTCAGTACAGTGGGGACAAGACGTGGTGCCGCGCCTCAGTCTTGAAGGCCCCGCGTGGTGATAAGGCGGAGGTGCATTTCACTGACTTTGGTAACACCGAAACAGTGCCGGTGAAAAATATTCGCGCTGTGCCTCGCGGCCCTGAATACGCGGTGGTGCGTGACACGCCCGCATTCGCGAAGCGGTGCCGCCTTGCCTTCATCAAATCTGCTGACTCAGGGGACTCGTTTGCTGGCCTAGCCTACGCGGCTGTGGAGGAGTTGTCTGACTGCGAGGTGCTGGCAAAGGCCGTCTACCGTGACAGTCTTGGCAACGTTTACTACATTGTAACGACCAACGAAAATGTGCGTTCACTGAATGAGACGCTGCTGGAGCGTGGACTTGCCTTGCTGGACCGCCGGGCCCACGCTGTAGATCCTGAGAATTATCGCCTCCACGAAGCTGCGCAAGAGATTGCTCGCAGGGAACACAAAAATCTTTGGCAGTACGGTGACATTGATGAGGGCGATGCCGACGACTAGGGGGGAAGTGGAGGGCGGGGGGGGGGCACACCCTACACAGGCACAGCGTAAAAGCTTCTCCTGGGTGCCATTGGATCGCTTCTGCATGCGGTCGAGGCCAGGTCTTGGTGACGTCGTTCCCTTCAACGATTCAAGCTCTGCCGTGACATTCAGGCAATGGCGCAAGCCTACGTCTGAGCCGCCCCTCTTTCTAGTTTGAGTATGCATTGCACCTTTTGTTTCTCTTTCTCTTGTGCTTTATATATTTTTATACATGGGCTTTTTTTTTTTGAGTGCCTCTTTTTTCTAAGCAGGCGAATGCTCTTGAGAATTGTTGTCGGATATCTTCCCCTTTCTTCCTCCTCGCAGGCGCGTGTTCGATATTTGGGGCTCAAGTATGGGGCATCAGTGCGTCATATTTTAACTGGCGAGAAGAGAAGCTCGCTCCCTGCGGTTCTGTTGGAGTGAATTGGCTATGTAAACCGGTATCAATAACAAAGATGCGGACGAGAGGGTTTTGGAATGGCTTCCTTCTCCCCCCAAAGGTTACTTACAGTTGGTAAGTACAACAGTGTGCATGTATGGGTGGGTCAGTCGCCGCCGCCTCAAGTCCGTTTTTTATCAAGTTTGTCATTTTTTAATTTTATTTTGGGAGAGATCTCTCCTTTATCGAATGGGCTATCGTGGTATGCTTGCTGTTACACTAAAAAAGGAGAGTACCTATATGTATGTATATATTTACATAAATATATATGCACATGGTGAGGAGAAACATACCATCTACTACCGCTTTGGGAGGTGCTGGCTATGGTCACGGTACCCTCTCCTTTTCATATCGCCATTATATCACATCGAGATAATCTTTCCGAGAACACTCTAGGCAACCTGCCAAATTCTCTGAGGCGCGTCTCCTGTATGTGCTTTTGGAGTCCCCACCAACGCGACTTTTCCTTGGCTTTGAGCTTCTTTTTTTTTGCAGCACCCACTCTGTGAGCGAGGAGAGGGGGGTTGGGGGGGGAGGGATTAATCAATCCGTCCCCGGTGTGCCACTGCCAATGCCGAACCCCCTGTGTCGGCGGCGACAAGGCTTTAGGTGGCTTACGATGCGGTGAAGTCCGGGTGGATGTATCGCTACAGATGTCGTGCGGCCAGGTGCCTTGGGTATGGCGCCGTGTGAGAGCGATTGGTGATAACCAGCACGTTTGCGCCATGCATGAAGGGGGGGGATGGAGGGGAGGGGAGGGGTGTATGGTGTAATGCCAATGCAACTCCGACGTATTTCAGCAGGCCTCCCCACGCCTACTGGTGGGGTAGCGTCCGCTACTCCGCAAGATGCGCCACGCGGCAATCTGCACGATTGGTGCTGCTTCGAGGTGACTTGCGCAGCATGGGGGTTGAGTAGCGCCAGAGGCAGACGTTGTGCTCTGATCGCCAAGAAAGCATTTTGTTGTCGCATGTGTGTTCTGCTGCTTTGGCAACATGTAATGTCGATGTTACGGTGTGGGAGAAGGGGCGTGGCGTTGGGGTCTCTCACGTATGTCTATATGTTTAAGGGTATATTGTTGTAGCAGATTTAACCAAGTGGAGCCAGTCGCGTGGCTTTTGCGCGGTGCTTCAGCTAAGCTCTTAGTCTTTCTCTACCTTTTTTGTTTCCACGTTTTGCTCATCTGTTCCCCATCATACTTTTCTTTGGTTGCTCACGCACCACATTAAGCGTTTCCGATTCACGAAGGGGATTTACTGAGCCCCCCCCCCTCCTTTTCCCCTTTCCCCTTCCTCCCTCCTCTCTCTTGCTCTTCTCCCCCCACTTTTTGCTCCGTCTTCCCTTCTTTGGCGATCCTCCGTGCCTCCCGCTTTGCTGTGAATGTGACGTATAACAATGTGAGAGACCCGTCAAGTCGGAGAGCACCTCTTTCTCTGTATGCGCTTCGATTTTTCGTTGTCAATCTGCACGTACACATACACAGGTGGATGACGTTTGAGGGCATGGCAAGGGCAAGACCCACTAGAGCAGACGGAGGGGGGTAAGGAAGGAAGGACAAGGAAGGGTCATTACAGGAACAAAGTCAATCAAACTTCCCTCCAGCGCGGACAGAAAGTCCGTGATACTGTGTGCGTCCACGTGCGTGTCCTTTTACACATATTTTATGTGTGTCTCACATTCTATCTCCTCCTTTCTCATGTCCCTCTTTCCACCCTTGTTCCGTCTCATTACCTCCGCGCTGCTCATCCCCCCTTCCTCAGTTCTACTCTCTGCGTCTCTCCGTGCCTGCGTGTGTGTGTGCGTGTGTGTGTGTGTGTGTCTGTTTGCGCGTGTGTTCTTTTTCTTTGCGGTAGAGGACGTGTTGGTTGCACTGCTGCGAGTTTTTTCCATTATTTGCGTAATCGTTCGTGGCGGCTGCACCGGTTGTGTGTCGTTGTTGCTTCTACCCTCCTCCCCCCTCTGCTGCTTGTGTTTTTTCCCCCTCTTTGTGTAGGTGTGGTGTTGGTGACAGGTTTGGAAAGGGGAAGAAGAAGAGTGTTCGTGTGTGTGTGTCTCTACCTGGCGCGTTTGTCTGTGCCTTTTTGTTTCACACACACACACACACACACATATATATATATTGTTTACTTTCGACGTGATCGATCGGCGCAAGGGAAGGCCTCAACTTTCTTTCCACCTACTTCCTCCTTCTTCCAACTCACACTCGTTTTTCCACCCGAGAAAGGTCATTTCACTGAGACAGTTGCGAGCATACACAAGCTCCACCACCACCACCACCACCCCTTCAAAAAAAAAAATCATTTTTTCCCTCTGTTCGTGTGTCTGTGTTATACATATAAAAAAAGCTGCTCTTTTTTTTTTCAAAACGTGTTGTGCGTTTTTTTTTTTGGCCCTCTTGAAGCTTTTTTCTTGTGTGTGTGTGTGTCAAGTTATCATTGTTTTCCAGGGCTCTTGGCAGTGACACATTTTCGCGGTACTCTTGCCTTGGTTATCATCGCTTGCTTTAGACCGTTTTCGAGTTCTTGAACCCTTCCCCCCTCCCCCCATTCCTCATTTTGTCAATTGCTGTGTGCATTTAACGGTGTGTGTGTGTGGGTGTGGGGGTTACTATTGGCAGCGAACAGACTCAATCAGAATCGTTGTGTTTTGCACATTGCTTTGCAGTGCCTTATTCGGCCTGCGTCTTACACTGAGCCGCTCTTTATTTCTCTTAACCAAGCACGCCAGCAAAAAAAAAAACACCAACTCACGCGCATACACACATAGTAGAGCTATTATCTCTCTGTCGTTCTCCCATCCTCTCCCAGTGGTGCGGAAAAAAACTCAAAGATCTTTCCTTTTACGAATCATCATCACGCAAAACAAAAATGTCAGCCCTTCCGCATATCCAAAAGGAGTATCGCAACCTGACGAAAGATCCACCCGCAGGTTTCCGTGTAGAGCTCAAGGACAGCAGCTTTTTCACCTGGATTGTGTGGTTCACCGGACCGGAGGGCACACCCTATGCCGGCGGCCAGTACAAAGCGCAGCTGACATTCCCGAAGGAATTTCCGATGGAGCCGCCGACATTCCGAGTCATTTCTTCATTCTGGCACCCGAATGTGTACCCAGATGGGCGAGTGTGTATTTCGATTCTGCACCCACCAGGGGTAGATGAGATGAACTCTGAGGAGACGGCGATGATGCGCTGGACGCCGGTGCAAACCATCCGCTCTGTACTGCTTTCCATCGTTTCTCTATGGAGCGACCCCGACCCATCCGATGCCGGTGCCCCGGCTAACGTGGATGCACTGGTTCAATACCGAAACAAGCGCGCTGAATATGATGCTAAGTGCAGAAGCCTAGCAGAGAAGTCGCTGACGGAGCTCCCCGAGGACTTCGAGCCACCCTGCATGGAGGAGAAGGTCGAGGTAACCAAGGTTCTAGGCGACACCTTTGATTATATGGTCTCCGAGGACGATATCGATGATGACGACGACTTCGACTTCAGTGCCCCTGCGCCTGCCACATCCGCGAGCACTGGCGGTGCTACCTCCAGCGATCCGGCGCAGAGGTACGCGGAGGAGTTGATGCAGCTCCGTGCAATGGGAGTGGGCGCAGGCGTGTCCGACGCTGATTTGCTGAGTCTCCTGATCAAGTACCGCGGCGAGCTGGCCAGCGTTATTGGGGACCTGTCATGATTTTGTTGTCGCAGTGACGAGCAGGCGAATATTAACTGCGAAGCTTCACAAAGCTCGAATTGGCCAGCTATGAACGCTTGTTTATTTTTATTTTTTTTATGCGCCAGGCACGCCGCCCTCTTTCTTCCGCTGTCCTGCTGCGGTTCTTGATTTATGTTCAACGCTCTCCGTGTGCCTTGCCGTGATAGGGTACGCGCAGTCGCTTGCGTCCCTGTGTATATCTCTTCCTTCCCCTCTTCATGCGTGTGTGTGTCGGTATACCTGCCTATGCCTGTGTGTGCATGCTAACTAGGCGATGTTTGAAGGGCGATGTACATGTCATAGTTTACCTGTCTACTACCTGCCTCTGCCTCTTTTTGTCGATCTATCGCTGTAAAGAAGGCTACACTATTATTGTGTTTTGTTTTTGCGTGTATGTCTGGGAGGGACGAGGGGGTATGGGTGTGGGCTAGGCGGGGGTGTTGATTCCGTGCGTGTTTGGCAAGTCGCTCCTTGCCTCTCTTCCCAAGGTTAGGGCTAACATGAAGAACAAGGAAGGCTAACGGAAAGAAAAAGGTGAAGCGGAAAGAACACAAACCAATGGGCACAGCCCCAGTGAATCGCGAAGACGTGCTGGTCATGTGTTATTATTCGACAGTATATGGCCGGTCGAGTGGGGCT
This sequence comes from Porcisia hertigi, assembly GCF_017918235.1. NCBI lineage: Eukaryota > Euglenozoa > Kinetoplastea > Trypanosomatida > Trypanosomatidae > Porcisia > Porcisia hertigi. The sequence goes on from NC_090591.1 coordinate 384,866, forward strand.
AAGGGGCCTCTGCTCAGACTCTCTGCTGGCCACGTGGGAGTGATGCGTGGGATAGGGGAGGGTACCCTTACCTACGCGTAGCCCCTCATCTCCCTCTGTGTATTCTCCTTTGAGTCTCATGGGTCGAAACTGCGACAATCGCGTGAATGGATGCACAACGACTCCTCTCGCACAATTCGATTTGTTTTCTTTCTCCCCATCTTTGTCTCGAACGCCGAACCTCGTATGACTTCCACCATGCCTGTCGTCTATGTGAAACCTGCGGGGCGGTTTGTGTTCTACCGATCCGTTATGCAATTTGACATCCCCCCTTTTTGATATTTTCATGTTTTCGTCCACACCCATCTTCCCTGTCGGTCGCGGGACCCGCCTTCGTCGGTTCACCTTGTTTTCGTCACGTTGAGAGTCCGACGGGCAACGGTTGCAGGAAAGACTCTGCAGATAAACCGACGCCCCGTTCGCCTTTCTGAGATTCAGAAAGTATCTCGATATATACATATATATATATTTGATTTCCGCACCGTCTCTGACGTTACACGAATCACTAGAAGCGTCCCCCCTCTTCCGCTAATCGCTTTTGCCGCAGAGCAACTTTATAGTCGGTTTCCAATTTCACTCACCCTCGGATTTTGTCGAGCTCGATGTCGACCAAAGCAAACGCGACGGCTTTGCGCTCCGGCGTTGCCGGAGTCCCCTCCATTTTTGTCAACAGTCGATGTTGCGGCTTACCTGTATGGGAGGATTCACAAATCGCTCAAGAAAATTGGGGCGCCCCACTCGCAATGCCCCCGACGGGCGGCGGTGAAGGAGTAGGCAAAGACGCGAAGCAAGGCAATGGGAAGTCCAAGCCCCCCACCACTGGCAAGTACGGGCCAGCCGTCTCTGCGGGAGAGGCACACTTCGAAGATGCGGCGACGCGCCAAGGTGTTGAAGCTTTCATTGTTGCGTGCCAGCCGCCGTCCACTTCAAACATCCAGACCGAGGAGGTGGAGGAGGGTTCCTCCTCTCCCGAGATTCTCTGGCTCAGACCGACAGAGGTATTCCGGCCTTTCCGCCCCGTGGTACACTGCAACGCTACGCCTTTTGTTAACCCGTACGCGACAGCCGAGGGTCGGGTGCCGCTTGATGCAAAGGTGGAGGAGGCACGATGCCAGTCGCTGTTGTCTCCTGGTGCATTGAGCACCAACAGCAGCACCACCCACCACAAAAGCGGCAATGGCGGTCAGCAGAACGACACATCGAATTCAGTTCCGGAGGCGTTTCACCAACTTTATCCCGAGGCTGTCACCACGCTGGACATGTTCTCGCATGAGGAGAGAGAGTATTGGTCTCATTGCACAACCACAGAGTCGGTGCGGCGTTACCGAGCCTTACCAGCGCTAATGCAGCCCTACGATGGTAGGTTGGTTGCTGGCTGTGCGGAGACCCCAGCGGAGGCTTGTGAGTCCCGCTACAGCACCGGTCTGCGTCATAAGCTCAGGCAAGCCGAGCAGCTCGCCGCGTTAACGCAGACGCCGTCATTCCTGATGAGTGCCTTCAATAGTGCCTTGCTCGCGGTGGAGCAGGCGCAGCGGCACGTGCCGGAGGGCTGGTACCTGTGGGAGCTTGTCCACCCCCATGTCCCCGGTACGTGCCACCCAGTCTACAACCCTTTTGGCAAATACGCTGTTAAGCTGTTCGTTGACGGCGCCTACCGCAAGGTGCTTGTGGATGACAGCCTGCCGGTAGACGTACTTGGTCGTCCGCTGCTCACCACTACAAGCCGGAGGGAGCTGTGGCCATGCCTCGTCGCGAAGGCTGTCGTGAAGGCTCTGGGCCCTATCACCGGACTGAAGGCCCTGACTTCTGCACCCGAGCTGGTTGTGGCAACCCTCCTAGGCAATTGGGTGCCTCAGTACTTCTCCCCCAGGCACGACACTGTTTCTGCCACCGCAATGCTTCTCGTGTACCAGCGGCAGCTGGCCCAGCTGGAGCGCCTTGCGGAACCTTTGGTGAAAGACACAGACGCTTGCGCAACGGGGCGGGGCAAAGGCGAGGGCACTGGGGAGGTCAAAACCAGAGATGCGAAGGGCAATGCACGCGATCGGCAGGCTACACCAAATCTTACGCAGTTGAAGCGCACCCAGTCCACGAATGTTCGTCCCGCTGCGGGGAAGCGGCAGCGAGGCCGTCGCGGCAGTGGTGTTTCTGGTGGTGCCGACGAAGAGGGCGTCGAGCTGAAACCTCTTCGGGCCACGGAGTACTGCGAGCCGGTCATAGACGAACCTCTTCCTGAGGAACACTTCTACGTTTGCGGTTTGTACGCTCCTTCCGCTGAGACTGTGAAGTCGGAAAGTGCACGTACGTCTATAGGTGGGTACGGCACCGGACCACAATTGTGTACGATCCACACGATAAAGCCTTTCCGCAACACCGTGGCCTTGCTTCTTCACACCACCCCCCGCGCTGGCCTCTCCGAGGGCATTTTGAAGGAGGAGTGGGACGCAGACGATGTGAGCGCACTTCATGACTGGAGCAGGCGCACTGCACGAAATGCCTCGCATGGAGGGAGTTCCGAGGGGCTGCCACGCGCACTCGATGGTGTTGAATCAGCTGACGTTGTCGGCTCACAGGGTAACACGACCTCGGTCACGGACATGGTCGTTATCGACAGTCACCGAGCGCCCTCGGTGACTTCCTGCTGGCTTACGCTGGAGGAATTCATGGCACAGATGAAGTCGGTCATCCTGTGGCGCAAGCTCGCCGGGAGGTACCCAAACACTGTCTCCGTCAACGGAGAGTCACTGCTTGAGCGTCATGGAAGTGACGGTTTCCCTAGTGGCGGCAAATACGTCGAGCCCTCGCCATCGGCGGCGTCGCGTAAGAAAATGCCTTCCACGCGCCGCGGGGATGCTTCTTTGGCTGCCGGCGCCGCATCCAGCATCGCCATACGGTCCCCTGCTGCGCCGCCGTCAAGTATTTGGTGGAAGCTGACGGCCCAGAAGGCGGTAGAGGCGGTTGTGGTGGTGTCGTGTCCTGCGCGGGTGGACGATGTCGGGGGCGTAGCCGTTTCCCCAAAGGCGCCCTCGACGGGACCGCCATCACCCGCCCACCGGTCGGCGTCAGCTGAATCACCTCCCCTCCTCCCCAGCATCGGAGGATCGCAAGAGTCGGCCGAGACGCATTTAGAGCGGCGAGTGTACTTTCGTCACTTCCAGTGGGATCGTGGCGAACCGCTGAACGATATCGGTTCTCTCACATACGCGCAGGGCATGCTGCGTTCGACTGCCTTGCATTTTCGCCCCGGTGTGCATCTGGTACGCGTCGATTTACACCACGTACAGGCCCTCGATAGAATTTCTTTTCTATCTGACGCTGCGATGGAAATGCAGCTGGCTCTCTCCCACGACGCCAACCGCGACGGTTTTGCGTGCGTGACAGACGCTGGGGTGTACCCAGCGGTGCAGTCGTGCGACGAGGAAAGAGTGTGGCTGAAGCGCGTGTTTTCCATCACAGCCCCGACGTGCGTAACGGTACAGCTGTCTACTCTAGATCCTGCGGAGGATCTGGCATTGCATCGGCAGATCAACACTTTTGCTAACCGGACGTCCGTGACAACGTTAGGTGGGAAGGGCACCAGTAATCACGCCAAGGCAGCTGTGAACGGAAGGGGCGCACCGCAGATCGGCTCCCCCACTCCTGCGTCAAGCAAAGTCGGCAACGCGCCACCGGTGCTCGGAGCTACTGTGGTGGATGGAAAGAAGCGAGGTGATGTGCCGTTCCCTGCAGACGCTAAGGATGGTACTGCATCGGTCGCTGCGGCTAGTGAGGTGTCCGTGCCCATTTTGCGCTTCACGTCGCTACTGCTCCTCAACCTCGACCGACCAGAGGACTACAGCCTGGGAGTTGCTGGGCGACTTGTGAAACTGCAGCTGGAACCGAACGAAAAAGGTTACATGCTCATGGCATACACGATTGTGCCGGCGATGGAGGCGCGAGGTTTGCAACAGTCGGACCAAGCTGCTGACGGGGCTGGCGATACGCTGTTGTCGCCCTCAACCGTTACACTGAGGGCCTCGTTAGCGGAGGACGGGCAGCAGGAACCGGCGCCGCCCTTACTGGAGCCCTCGTGCGGCGTGACTGCCTCCATGGAACCGCCCCTGTTTCCCGCGGGGCGTTGGAAGCTGGTGCTTCGCTCCAACGTGGAGCTTCAGGCCTTCGACACCGTTTCCCACGACTTGCAAAACATAACGATCGATGCTGAACTCCAGCGTGGTGTCTCGCCAATCTTATTCCACCGAGTCTGCACGGTCTCGGAAGTCACTCATGTCTCTATCAAGGCACACCTGCGCGCACCTGTGCCGATGCCGTACAAAATTCGCATTATGCGTCTCCCGATTTCAGTGGCACCGCCGGCGACACCCTCCAACCCCAGGGCGGCACGGTTGCTTACCAGCAACACCACTCTTCAGAGCATACCGGAGTCGACCACAGTAGATGCCATGAGCGCCAACGGGGCGGCTTCCTCGCGCGGCAGCACCATGGTTGTGTACGAGTCGCCGCTGAGTGACAGCCGCCTTTTCGCCCCTAACGTTCTCCTCAGCCCTGCAGGGGAGGCTTACGCTGGGAAGGGCGGCAAAGGGCCAACTGCAGCGCTATCAGCAGGTGGGGGAATGACGCTGTACGTGATTGAAGCCGCCGTCTCTGACGAGGATGCTGCCAGGTGGAACGAGCGCTGTCGTCAAAGCCAAGAAGACATGTTCCTTGAGTACCGAAGGGCCGCTGAGGAGAGGGCTGCTATTTCACACCAACAGGAGGTAGCCGAGTATAGGAGCGACCCTGTCGCCTACATGCGGCGAAAGGAGGAGGCCTCGGCTCAGCGCCGACAGCTCGCCACTGAGGCTGCCGAAAAGGCCTTGTCGCGCAGTGTAACCGCAAACAGCTCCACGTCGAGCGTGCGAAAACGCAGCACCCCGGCACGTCGACATAGTTCCCAGTCGCCCACTGCGCTTGACAGCTCGATCAAGGACTCGTTCCCCCTCCAGTCTTCATTGCTACAGCCTGATTGTGCAGATGAGGCAGCTGTGGAGCACGACTTGGACGCAGCAAACCTCAACTTGGCGGTGCGCATGACCGTGCGTCTGAGTCTCTCCAGTTCTCGTGCAGAGGTGAAGCCAGAAGCGCCCGCGCCAGACGCCTACGGTGAGCTCCGCAGGCGCATGAAGGAGACAGTGTCGTGGTTGCAGGAGTGGGGTGAATCAGGTTCTCCCGCTGGGGAGGCGATGGTGGCATCAACTTTGTCAGTCCTATCCGCAACCACCATTACTTCGGGTGGAAGGTCGGCGGTACAGCGCGCCCAGCGGGATGCGGCTGCAGCGGCGGCTGCCACCATGGAGGACGCTTTGCACGCCGAAGCAGCTCGTCAGAGCCGCGGTGAATATCTGCGCAACCCGCAGCACCTTTTCTTCCCCCTCTGCAATGCGTCGGATAACGTGGAGACTGCAGGATGCTCCGGGAGCACTTCTGTGTCTTTTCCGCACAGATCAAAGCACGACGCCAACGCCAGCAGTAGCGGAAGCGGGGTGGCCCATTCGACAGCAGGCAGCGGTCCTCAGAGCACGCGCAACCCTCGCAAGGAGTCGGGCCCTACGAGCTTAGGAATAACGATTGGTTCTCAGGACGACCACTTGTCTGCGTTGTATATGCTCGATGAATCGGCCAAGCACTTCCGCTACGCGGTGCCGTTGCAGCCGCCACAGTACCGCATCGAGCTCCTGCCACTTCGGAGCTGGGAGGAGTCTCCCCCGGTCGCTCTTCAAGGGAAGGATGGCGCCGCCGGGGCTGGTGTCGCTGCGCCTGTGGTGAGCAGCCGTGGCAAGAGAGTAAAAGCCCCGAGCGGGTCTCTTGCAGTCACCCCCGTAGCAAATCGTGCGCACAGTAACGCACCAGGCATTTCGAGCGCCTGCTCAGCTGTAGCTGCCGCAGCCGCGGCCGCATCTACCCTGTCGTGTCCACTCACGAACGCGGATCGCGAGGGGATGATCCTACCAATGAATCGACCCCTCATAGAGGCATCGGAGAGCTGGGATTCAAGTGTGACACTGGCCCGCCTTGCGAAGAGTGAGAACCAGTCTCTGCTCAAAAACAGCTTTCAAGCGTATTTTTTGGCTATGGCGGAAAAGAAAGGACGAGAGAACGCAGAGACAACTGGCACAACTCCGCCTCTGGTCTTCCATTCCCTTCTCGGTGCCAAGGAGGAGGACCCCGGATCGTTATTGAAGCCTAAAAAGTCATCGGCTGCTACGTAGGGGCGTCATACCGCGTGGAGAGGGAGTCAAGATCAAGCACCCTCTCCCCCCCCTCCCCATCGCAATTGGGAGCGGGCGGGCCAGGGGGAAGGGAGTGCACGCAGTAAACGTCACGAGGAGCCGGTCTGCTCTGCCTACCCCCCTTTCTCCCTTTCTTTTGGTCCGTGAAAATTTCGTGATAGTCAGCGGCCCTGGCCAACAACAACACACAATGGTGGTTTGTCTATCGATCTCACCTTACTCCATGTACAAAAGCACTTTTATTTGTTTTTCTGTAGTCGGAACGGGGGGATTACGCACATTCCCTCTGCGGTTCTTTTTGTGCTACATGTCCCTCACACCCGCATGTTCGACTCACCGTAAGGTTGGTCTCTTGGGGCTCTCTACTCGGTCAACTGATGTACTATGGCTGCTTTCCCTTTTCGCCACCTCCGCCCCTCCCCCCCCCCCCCAATGAATCCGCGAGCACCACCACTGGCCGTTGTCAGCACTTTTTGGTCGCCTCTTGCGACAAATGCATGACATTCCGAAAAAAAAGACGTGTCCTCTGCGTCCCCACCTGCGGATGATCGTCGCATGGAAAAGGGGGAGAGTAGAAAACATAAAACAAAAACACAGCAAAAAGGGAAAATTTTGGACACATCTAAATATGCTCAAAAAAAAAGGAGCGGTCTAAACAAGGTTTAGGGGAAACAAAGAAAAACAGGAAGTATCGATCGAGGGCATTTCTTTTCCCGCGCCCATATCCGCATCGATGCTCTTGTGTCAAACACAAAAAAAAAAGAAGCATAATCGAGTGCTGAAAGAAGTATTTTTTCGTGCCAATCCGCCTTTTTGTGGCTCGACAAGAGGGCGGGGGTGACTTCAAAGATGCACAGAACGCGAGCGATTGTCACTTCCCCTATTCGCCGACTTCCAACTTCCTTATTTGATTTCACCCGTTTTCCTATTCTTCTTTGCAAACTGTCTCTCTCTATATGCCGTGCCATTAACGAGCAACACTGCTTCTTTTTAAATCTCTCCAATACAGCCGTTTTTAGTCCCTCCTGTAGTACTCTGCTTCAATGTGTCTTTTTTTTTTGGCGCGCACACACATACACACACACACACACATACTACCATTTTTGCTGGTTGTCGCCTCGCCATCCTCCTCGCTCTCTCATTCCGTGAGCGTCTGGGCGTGACTTTCGCATTTTTCTTTCTCCTTTTCTCTTACTGCGTTTGGTGACTGTTGCCTGTGTCTCTTGGCACCCCTCCCTTTCGTCCTCTCTCTTTCCCACACACCCCTTCTTCATTTCAAACGGTCTATATAAATACATTTATTATTATTATTTCTTTTGGCTGTGTCTTTGCCTTGTTTTGTGTATGCCCCCCCCCTCCCCTCCCCTCCCCCCACTACCGCACACACACATCCACGCACACACACCAAATCTCTCTCTTCCCTATTGTTTATGGTTTCACTTCGTGTCCATTGGAAAAAGAAAATCATTTTTTCAAAAAGGAGAGGCCGGAGTTACGAGTTTGCTGTTCGAACACCCAAAAGGCCACCCGATCCGAAGAGCCACGTCGGCGAAGCGGTCGATCTCTCCCGGTCCTGAAAAAAAGGAGGAGAAAACGCACCACACAGAAGTTGCAAAAAGGGGTTGGCTCGTTCAGTGAAGACAAGACACAATTCTCACGGTTGCTTTTATCAACCAAAGGGTGAGTTGGATTATCACCCCATCCTCGCTTCTCCCACAGTCTACCAGGTGAGTTCAAAGGGCCAGGCTCTTCCTCTTGTTTCTTTTCTTTTTTTTTTTTTCGGGGAAAAAGGAAAAGAGAGAGAGAGGTAGGAAGCGGCCGTCTAACTGAAGCGGACAAACAAAAAGACAATCGTTGGATTACGCGGTGCTCGTCACACATCCTATTGCGTTTGCGTGAGTGAGTCAATACTTTTTTTTTGCGTGTCTGTGTGCGGCGAGAAAAAAGAGATTCCTTCTTCCCGGTCAAGGCAACCTCGCGGACGCTTACCGGATAGTGCTGAACGTTTTTTTTTTTGCGCCTAAGCAGACATCTTCACTCTCACTTGTTGTTTACCTTTTTTTTGCATTTTTGTATTTCTCCGTGTTTATCACGTTTTGCCTGGACTTTTTTTTTGTACCGACACCCCTCTTTTTTTTTTCTCTTTGGTCAACGTCAACGCCGTAATTTGTGATCACTCTTATTTTTGCTCCTCTTTTGGGGGGGTTTTCAACTTCGAAATCGAAGTATCAAAGCAGATAGTGAACAGCACGCGTGCGAAAAAGGGTAACAGCAACAGAGGGGCATATTATCACACCCACAACTCAAGACAGAATTGAGCACACACGAACAAGAGACTCAAAGGACACAGAGTTCCGGTGCACCCACAAAATTTCATCCTTTTCGAGTTTTTTTCCATTTCGCATCTTCTTCTTTCGTCTCCTTCACTGTTTTCTCCAAAGGCTGTGCTCTCATTTTATCAAAACACTCTGTAATATCTGTTTTTTTGCTTTTCCGTCTGACAAGTGCGTATAAGTGTGTGTGTGTTCTGATCGTTTTTTCCCCCTTCGTTTTTTTTTGAGTTTAGTTTCGCCCTTGCATTAGACTCATTGTCCCCGCTCGCGTTTGTTTCAGTGTAATTTTTGTGTGCGTGAGAGGGAGAGTGGAGGCTATCTTCCCCCTCTCCCCCCTCGTATAGGGTTACCTTCTGACATTGGTGTATTTTTGTTTTTGCCACTTGTGCGGTACTTGGTGCTGCACTTTTGCGTCCGTGCCCCCCCCCTTTTTTTTTTGCCTCACTTCGTCTCTCATTAACACCTTCCCAGCGTTAAAATTATTTCATTCTCACTGCTGCTCCCGTCGACTTTTTTTTTTGGTTGTCCCTTCACGTTTCACTCTTTTATTTGTTTCTGTGGTGGTGTTTCCCCGCACTCTTTTTTCCTTGTCACTCCGAAGTCGAGGGGACTATTCATTTTAGTTTTTTTGTTGTTTCCAACTTTCACACCATTTGTCCCCCCCGCCTCTCCCCTCGCCTACGCCGTGCGCCATCAAACTTTTTTTTTAGACCCGACGATCGAATCCCCCTCCCGTGCGGGACTTTTTTTTTGCCTGTTGCTCCTCTGTAGTGTGGTGAAGCAATCACTGGGTATTTGCGCTTCTGGGAGCGAAATCAAAACGGAGGCGAAGGGGAACACACACGCACACGCACATTCAAGAAAGTCTCCTCACGCGCTTCCCTATCCGTTTTTCTGTTGAGACTACACCGCTTGCCTCGGCGCGCCTGCTCTTGTCAGTATTCCCATTTGCAGGGATTTTTTTTTGTCTGTGAGTGTGTGCGACTGTGAGCCAATTCTCTACGATAGTTGTTGTGGTTTCCTTGTCCCTCTTATAAAGATCCAGCCGCGGTGCAAATCGTGAGTGGCTATCCCCGACGTGCCATGCGTATTGTGCTACTATAGAGGTCGATCTTCGTCCGCGTTGCTGGTGTGTCCCTCTCTCGCTAGTATTCACCCGCCCGCTTTCCAAAGGTGACTGAGCACATTCGCCCGCAGCGCTTCTTTTATTTTATTGATCCCTGGTAGCGTGGGCTCACCGTTTTTTTTTCTTGTATCCTTCTCTACCGCTGTCACAGAGATCCGCTGTTCGGAACAGCTAGCGTGTGCTGCATCACGCAAAGGAAAGAGGTGAGAGAAAGCTCGTTCTCTCAGCTCAACAACCCGATATTCACGCTCTCCCCCCCCCCCCCAGCTGTGGACCCATCGTCTTCATGAACACTATGGACGACGTGGCCGCTGAGCTTGAAATTAGCACGTTCAATCCTCTTGATTTTCTTCTGGACATCGACGACGGTGACGAGGGCTTCACCGTGTCGGCTGAACTCCCACCGACCCCACTCATAAACCAGAGTTGCCAGCCGCCGCCGCAGGGGCAGGAGCAGGAGCAGGAGCAGCAGAATGCAAAGTTAGTACAGACGGGCGGTCGAGGCAACAACCTGCCGAAGCTAGACGTCGCAGCGGTCAGTACGTTTTCGCTTGACTCTAGCAATCATCTTATTGCCGGGTTTCCGGCACCACGTCCGACAAAGTCGCCGATTACCTTCTCGCGCGACCCTTCTCAAGACCACACATCGGGCAACCTCAACACGATAAGTCTGGTACACTCCTTCAGCCCGGTATCATCACCACAGAACATATCGCAGAGCTTTTCATCTTTGAATGTGTACTCCAGCATCTCAAACCCGCCACTCTGCGCGCGGGCGCTGCTATTCCGCGACACGCCGAGACAGAAGTCGGTGCCTCCGAACATTGAGAGTGAGGAATCCACCGGTATCTTTGTGGGGCAGCTGCCCAGCAGCTACACCGAGGACGACATCGAGGCTCTCTTGAAAGCAATTGGACGCGAGCGGGGAAAGATTGTCCAGGTGCGTGACGTTAAATGCCACAACCGCGACCGAACATGTGCATTTGTCATGATTAACGCCGGCGCCCTCGCGGCCATCCTGGATTTCACCAAGCGCGTCCTGTGCGATATCAATTGTGTGTGGATCGTGGAGCCTAACCGCGCCGCCCAGTTGCCCTTGTTCATTCAGCAGATGCCCCGCGAGCAGTTGCGGGGTGTACCAAAGGCAGCACTGGTTCTGGAGAAGCTGACACCTCAGTCGAAACTACGACACTCGGGCCACAGGTCCAACGCAGGCACAAGTCCCGGCGTCGGGTTTAGCTTGTTGCAAGGCAGGCTGATGAATCTGATGCAGCCCAACTTGGCTCACATGCTCCCGCCTCCAGTGTTTCTCCACCAACAAGGGGCTAGCGCCTCTGCGGCCACCAGAGCTGGCTACCTTGACGTCTCGACCCTTCCTTCGACGTCTTCTTTTGGTGGGTCCAACTACGTGCTGGCGTCGAGCATGAACAACCTGCCACAGTTCTTCGGTACCAGCAGTTTGCAACCCGGCGCGCCGTCGAGCGCAATACTACCGGCTGGTCTGGCTCCATCTCCGAACTCTGTCTATGCAACGCAGATGAAAAACGGTAGTATTGCCAATATAGAGGTTGCCAATCAAATGATGATCGCCGCTTCGCGTTCGCGGGCTGAGTGCCGGGGCTACCATGTGAATCCGGTTTTACCGTGCACGTCGGGTAAGGACTCGAGTGCACCGATGATGAAGCCGACCACCGTGACGCTGCAGTCAGCCCTTCAGTCTGAACACTGCAGTTGTGGGCAGATGCTGCTGCTTTCTCAGTACCCGGAGCGAGGCTGCTGCGCCAAGTGCCAATGGGTCATCCCACCGAACGATGTCGCCTATTGGTGTTTGTCAGGACACATCGCGGTGTGCACATGCTGTTCCATCAAGTCAAATAAATCGCAAAGCAAGCAGGATGCGATGAGGCACCAGGTCTTGACAGACTTCCAAGTGCACAATAGGGAGGCCGGGGCCATCAACCGCTCCATGAACTGAGCACGCTTTCAGTGCTGTCTCAAAGCGTAATGTATCTGTCTTGCAAGTCACCGGCATACGGAAGGCGAGGAGGAGGAGGAGGAGGAGGAGAGGGGGAGAGGTGGATCCCTCCGCAATCCTCTGTATCGATGGCTACGCTCATACAAGTTGATTCACGCTCTGAGTGAAACAGGATCTTTGAGGCAAGGCTTCCCCTTCCCCCCTCCCCCCAACCCCCTTTTTCTCCCCCCTTGAACCCCATTCTCTGGTTGCCTCATTGAGGGCATGAAAGGATCTTCTATCGTTCTCCTTTGTTTGTGGGCTTGGCATTACTGGGTACAGCAAAATTTGTTTTATCATATTCATTGGCAGTTGCCTTCTGGGGGTCTTGTTCTCAGAGGCACTGGGAAACAAACAAACAACAACAAAAAACAATCATCTCTTCACTGCGTCTCGTCTCGTCTCTGCGTTTCCCCCGCTGCGCTCTTCTGGACCTCACTTCATGGATGTCGCTGCGTCTGTATGTGTGAGCGGAGAGGTGCGGGGGCTCCCTGTTGGTATTTGCCTATGAACTTTGGTGGAGGCTGATGTTGATGTTTGTGATTATTGTTTTTCAGTCATTGTGATGCCACACAAGCGCTGGTACAAAAAACCCTCGGTGTCCCCCTCCCCCTCCTCCCCCGCCCCGCCCTTCGCTTCTTCTGCCGACTTGGATGTTATTCGGTTAATCCGCATGTAAGTCGTTTTCTCATTATTATTTTTTCCGCCGTCGACGTGTGTACACGTCACTGCTCATTCTTTTTGTGTTTTTTTCCCCCTTCCTCTCCGTACTCAGGCTTCTTCACAGTGGTGTGTGTGTGAAGGGTGGGGAGAGGTTTTGGTTCTCCCGGGATGTTCTTCACTTTTTTCCTTGGTTTGGTACCCGCGGCCTTGTTTTTGTCAAGCCTTCCCCACTGCTCAACCTCTCCGCCCTATCAGCAAGTTTTTTTTTCTGACTGCTCAGTTACGGCGGTGCGCTGTGTGTTATCTGTTGTTGTTTTTGTTGTTGTGTCACTGCATTCCTATCTCTGGGGGCGGGATATGCGGCGTCTATGGAGCCGTGTAGAGGGGAAGGGGGGAGATGGTGGTGGTTCATGACTACTGGTTGTGTACGTGCGTTACGCTAAATTGCTCTTTTTTTTACCCACGACCTGCGCACTGTAGCAAGCCCGCAGCTCCTGGCTGTTTTATTTTCCAGTTTTGACCCATATATTTTCATGACCTCTTCACTTGTTGTCGGTGAATTGTTTTTTATCATTGTGTGCAAGAACTCTTATTTTTGTGTCCCCCCACCTTCCTTCTTCAACGCATGCTTTCATTCTACACGGGTTATATGCCTCTTTGCGTTTTAGACGCGGTGCTGTATTCCAATATTCCTGTAGGTATGTGTGTGTGTGTGTACGTGGAGGTGGGAGGGGTGGTGGTGGTGAGTTGTTCCTTCCCCCAGACTGGAGTGGCATTAGGTGCAGAAAGAGAGTGTGCGAAAGTTTTTTTTACGAGGGATGTGCGAATCACAGCAAGGAAAAAAAGCGTTCAACTTGTTTTAGCTGCATTCAGAGACCGCGTCGTTGCAAAGCCGGTGAAGAAAAAGCAACACGAACCTGCGAGCAGTGAAACAGGAGTCGGTAACTTGAGCTGCAGTGCATCCGCGCAGCTCGAGCGCCATCTCCGCGTTTTGTTCGTTTTGTTCGTTTTGTGGCACTTTTGTGGTGGCGCTTCTTCGGGTGCACTCTAATTCTGTTTTACGTATCTCCTTCGTTTTCTCTCGCACACCCACCTATACCCTATTGGGAGAGTAGGCAAAAAAAAAGCGTCTCTCTCTAACGTGTCGTGTCTGTTCGGAAGCGTGAATTGCTTGTCTTCTGCTTTCTGTTGCTCTCGTTTGCTATTGACCCTGCATTGGTGGTTTTTTTTTCTTCTTTCCGCGAACGAATCTTTTGTTTCTGGAGGAAGTATGGTTTTGTGTGTCGCAGCCTGTTCTCAGTCTGCCAACCACACGAGCGTGAGGGTGAGCTAGAGGCCAGATAGACGTTCGTACGAATCCGTGGCGAAGAGCTTGATCGTGCAATCCTTTCCCCATGATTTATCCCGCCTCCGCCTCTGCCTCCGCTTCCCCCCCCTCCCCCCCACTCCCCACTCCCCCCGTTCTCCGTGTATTTTGACGAAATAAATTGAATGAAAAATATAAAAGTATAAGCTTCAACAGAAAACATCAAAACACTTGCCTAACCTCGATTCAAGAGTTGTACGATCACTTCCGCCCCCTCTTTTTTTTGGTTTTCTCACCATGAATTGATTTCGCCCCAACCGACACACATACAACTGTTTTTGTTTCCTTGAATTTATTGATCTTTGTGGGTCCTAGTATAAAATTACAATATATCAAAATATTTTTGTATGGATATATGTGTGCGCTCATGTTTGTATATATGCGTACATGGAAGCTCATATCCCGCGCATACTTCACTGTTACACTCACCCAACACTTGTTTTCTTTTTGGTTGTTTTACTTTTTTTTTTCTTGTTCTCATTCGTTTGTTGCCTCACAATTTTTTACCCACCTGGGAGGGGCGCTCACTGTCTTTGCTCCTCTCCCATTCACTCTTTCTGTGTGGGTCTGCCCGCTCTTTCTTGATGTGCGCGACGTGTTTTCCCTTGATTTCGCTGGTGTTAAACTCGGTCATTCTTTATATCCTCCCTCCTCCTCCCCCCACCTCCATCCCAAATTTAGTGCGCGAGGAGTCATATCGTTTTCCTCTCTAGGTGCTCGATTCCATGGTGCAGCTTTCCGGGCTGGCACGTCTCCCCACATTCCACATTCTCCGTCCGCCCTCTACCTCGCGTGTGTGTGTTTCTCTATCTCAAAAGAGGGACTTTTATTCATTGACGCTTTCATGCACCCTTGTCGCTGTACAGACTTCTCCTCCTCAACCCTCTTTTTTTAAATTTAGCGTGCTTTTCTCACAATGTGTGTGTGTGTTTGTGTCCTCCTCTATTTCCTCCTTTTCCGACGCCCTCGTCTGGTGGGCATGGACCTTCATTTTGCATACTTTTTCTCTCGTTCTCGAGACACAACGCTCGTTTAACAAAATTGCATTTTTTTTGCCCCCCCCCTTCTTGGGCGCAGGGACAGAGGCACACACGCATGCATGCGCATTAATCCGCTCCCTCTCTTTTCCTTTTTTTTTCCGGCCCACCGGGTTTTTCTGTGCTTTGTTCGTTCGCAAAGTCGTCTCCGCTTTTCATCGCGCGTACTTTCCCGCACGATCCTTGATGTTTGTTCCCCAACGCTTTTTTTCTGTCGACCGCGACCCCGCCCCACCATTCCTCTCCTCTCCCCCTTTTCTTTCGTTTCCCCTTTTTGTTTTTGTCACTCATGACTTTTAGTCTTGCGAGCATTTCTTTGTTGGAAATCTGAAGAAAAAACATTGTTTTACATTCAAGCACAATACTCTCGCCTCTTTCCCCTGAGATTTCTTCCCTTTTTTCTCCCCATGTCATGTCTTCCCCCCCCTTTTTTTGCATAATGCCGGATGCGGTGATGTTCGACGGTGCCCTTGACGTCTTTTCTTTTCGTGCTGACGCAATTGAAATCCCGTTACACCCTAAACGATCACACACGCGTACATACATGCACCCGACTGTTTTTTCGGGTTTTCACCTCTCTTCGCGCATATCTCATTTGTTGCAAGTCCTCAGCGCGTCTGTGCATGTGTGATGAGGAGACTAGTATACCTCCAGCCAATGGAGACGTCACGCTTATTTGTTTTTCCAGTTTCTCTGGTTATGGGACCATCACAAAAAAAAAATAAGCCATTTCTTCCCCCTGATATGGTTTTCCTGATGGTCAACTCACAAGGAGACGCGTTTGTGTATACACACACATGCGTGTGTGCCTGCGAATGCGCGTCCCAACCTCCGATTGATAGTATCGATTGACCTCCTCGTTTTGGGTGTTAGACACTGGCACATGCCATCCCATCTATTCCGCTCTTCCTAACTTGTCCCCCCCCCCTTGTTCTCTTCCGTTTCTTTTCCTCCTCACCCCTTCTGTTCTCAATTTTCTCGAAGCTTAACTTTAGACACAGGGTGGAAACACTTGTGTACTTACTGATAGCGTTTTATTTTTCTGTGTTGGTCTTTTTTTTTGTGTGTGTGCCTGTGTGTGTGTGTGTTGAGTGTGTCCCTTTGTGCAATTTTACCCGGGTTTCTCATTTTTTTTCTTCTTGGCTCGCCATCCGCTTTCCAGTTTCTCGTGCGCCCCTTGATCGCTACTTGCTCTTCTTTCCGTGCTGCTTGTCACGAGGACGGTGGGTGATATGTGGTTCGCCGCGCAGAGACTTTTTTGATAAACCAACCAAAAAGTGGGGAAAGGGCCCGTGATGATTTCCTTCCCCCCACTCCTCTGTACAGACAAACACACTCACACACACACACACACACACGCACGCACACGCACACTCACACGCACACGCACGCACACACTCCTCGAGTTCCTGGAAGTGTGGAAGGGGGCTGTTATTCCCTGGCTAAAAAAGGGGGGAGCTTTCGTGTGTGTGTGTGGGGGGGAGGGGGGAGAAGAAAAAATTATTGTGTTTGTGTGCACCGCCCGCTCTGTGGACGCACGGGAGAGCAGGAGGAGAAAGACTGCCAGATAGCCTCCTATCTTCAAATCTTCTCCTTTTAATTGTCATGTTTCCTTTTGCAAGGGACTCTAGTGAAATCATTTCTCCCCGTTTGTTTTTATTCCATCAACTTCCACGCCCCATCCTGTCAGAGTCCCGCTTCTCGCTTTTTTTTTTCTGCTGCTGTTGTTCGGTGTTTGACCTCTGCGCTCAAATTTTTTTCTTGCCCCACCCCCTCCCCTCCGTATTAGCAGACGCTGTGTATCGTTGCTGTTCCATATTAGTAGGTGGTGCTTTCTCGACTCCCAGGCTCCTCCCACTGATGGAGAGGAGAGGAGAGTTTCATTGTTAATGAAAGAGCGGAACACAACAACAACAGCAGTCAAAATGCCGGCGACCGCAAAGACAGGAAAAAGTGCCACGGGAGCAGCTCAGAGGTGACGAATGATTTTATTTACATCTGTACACATTCATGGACGCCTTTAGCCGCCCATTTTTTGAAATGGCGGATACTCATCACTACAAAAGCGAACATGCACCGCAAAAAAAATAAAGAACAAAACAACATCAAATAAAATGGCGAAACTTTCAAAGGAGAACAGGCCAGTTATAATTAGATACACACACACACACACACTTCTACACTATATATATATATATATGCACACAGCCTTTCCTAGCTGCGGACGTATTTGAACGCATCATCTTTTATTGACAGCATCTTCGCTGACCTCAAGATGGAATTTGTCGCTTGTTTACGTCCACCTCACCGTTTTTTTTTGTTTCTTGTAGTGCTTTTTTTTGGTTTTGATTGACGTGGGTCCTATGGGCTCCCCCCTCCCCCTACCCTGACGCCGCCTCTCTTCTCGTGCGCCTGTGTTGCGTATCGTGGATGCCATCAATTGTAGGCTTTCTCTGTGGCTTTGGTATGGTATTACGCCACACTCCCTCCAGTTTTTTTTTCGAAGTATGTTGTTGGAAAATGCCGTTCATGTTTGCCTTGCAGTTGCATGGAGTATATTTTTATATACTTTGGCAGATTTTATTGTTTTTGCCTTTTGGCCTCCGTGTCTTTGTGTATTTGTCTTTGACCCCCCTCCCCCTTTCTGTTTCTCTCGACTCCGTTTTTCTGCCCGTCTGTCGGCTGGGCGGAGCTCCATGGCGTCTGTCGTCTTTTCTTCTTGTGACTTTGAGGTTGCTTCTGATTAGCTTTGTTCTCTGCAAAGCGGTGAAAGTGGGTCTTTTTTTTGTTGCTGCGTTGCCGCATGGAAACAAAGGGATCGAACACCGACTCACTCAACATATCACCTCTACCTTCAATACACTCCCAAAGAAAGTACGACTCCCCCCCCTCCTTCTCCCCCCTCCCCCCAAATTTCCCTGTGCGTGCGTATCTTCGAGATAGGGGGGTTCCTCGACTCTCCCTTTGTGAAGCCACATTTTTGAATTCGTTGCCTTTTGTGCTTATTTCGTCTTTTTCTCCTCCGCCCCCTTCATTCACATTCTTTTTAGCTTCAGCCCGTCGTGTGGTTGTTGATGGAAAAAGTCACGACTTTTCAAAAAAAAAAAAATCTTTTCCCTGGCTGGTCTCACTTTTTCTGTGTGGGGCACACTGCGAGCCCAGGCAGAAGAGGGGTGGTGGTGGTGGTGGATCGGGGAAGACGGGATAAGGAGAAGGAGAGAGGTGAATTCAGAAACACTCCCATGAATTCCCGCCCGCCCCCCCCCCCCTCTCCCTCTCTCTCTGAAAGACCAGCGACCCAACTTTTCTACACTCGTTTGATTTATTATTTTGATGTATGGATTTTTTTTTGTTCCGCGAGTGGGCCATGTGCACGCGCTGAAATACGTGTTACGCTGCTGCTGCTGCTGATGTGTGTGTGTGTGTATGTATGCTCGCTGTCGTTGACGGGAGCCCTATTTTGACCCCCCCTCCTCTCCCCTCCCCGACCCGATAAAGGGTGTGAAAGAGGGGGGGAGGGCCTTCTCGTCTTCCATCCTTGAAGGTGATGTTGCACACTCCTACACGAGTAAGTCCTTTGCCGTTTTTAACCCACTTGAACGATTCCGAAGAGCAGACATTCTCTGCATCATTCCTTTTGTTTTCCAAGGGCTACTTCCTTCTCTTGCACTTTCTTTTTCATGACTTCTTGTGATTTTGTTCACCCTTTGTGAGGGTCTGCAGGTGTTTGGGGGATTTCTCTCTGCTACCCCTGTAGCGCTCATGGAGCTGGGTATAAATGAACAGAGGCGTTTTGACCCCCCCCCCCTCTCCCCTCCCCCCAGAACTAAAAAAAAAGATATACGTACCCGCGCACAACGCTCTATTCCATGAGCGATAGGAGCACTATGCGACTGTTATACGTGCATGTGCTGCGAGTGTTATCCTAAACCTTACCTGAACAACTTTCCCATCCTTTATCAAGCTGTGCATCCCGAACGGTTTGCCTGGTTTTCTTAACACACCCCTCTGTTTCTTTGTTTTTCAGTGTCTGTATGTATCATTCTCTTTTTTTTTTGCCTTTGTTGATTTCTGTTTTTTTTTCCGTCTAGGACTCTTTGTTCCCCCCTCATGAGAGAGAACAAATCTTCTTTCCCTCCTCCGCCGTGATGAATTCTTGTCAACATTGTCAGCGATCGTCGTGGCTGCGTCGATTGCGTTTATTTTGTGCCCAGCTCCGTGAGTACGTTCTCTCTGTGTGTGTGTGCCACCTCTCTTTTTGTTGTTGTTGCTCACGAATGTCGAACTACTTTTTTTTCTCAGCAACGCACCGCACTGCTTTGATTCCCTCGTTTTCGGATATATTATCGTTTTTTTCCTGTCCCGTATGCGCGTGTGTGTGTGTGTGTCGCTCGCTCTTGACAACATGCTCGTCGTTTCCTCCTCTTCTCACTGCATTATGCGATCTCCGTTTTTGTAGCCGAAAAAAAATAATAATTTGTGAGATAACAGCTTACGTTACATGTCATCGACCTTACCCCCTTCCCCTCCCCCTACCCCTCCCCCTTTCATGTATCTGAGCGTGTGCGTCTTCTCTGTGTCGGATTGTTGTTTTAAAGATAATGCTGAAGATGCAGTGACAATTGGGCACATGCCCTCCATTTCTCGGAGGACATATTTTCAGTTTTTTTTTTGCTGGCGAGCGGAGCTGGCCTTTTTGTTGTTTGCGGCTTTCCGGAGGTGCTCCTCTTGGACGGTCGCGGCAGCCACTCGTGAATTTGCTTTCATTCAGACCTCTCTCGTTACGTCAAGGGACTCAGTAGTGCGGATCTCGCTGGCATCTTCAAGCACACAGCGCAGACTTTCGTGAGTCGAGCCCAATTCTCAGAGGAGAAACAGGCGAGTAGAAATATGAAATGATCTGATGAAAGTGGCGGGGGGGGGTAGATGAAGCTCGAGAGACCCACCGAGGCATATCAACGCGGGAGAGACGCCGTGTTGCTGTGTTTTGCACACTCACACTAACTGTACCCGTACACCGACGCGTTATTCTCATTATTGGACCGTCGCAGTTTCTCATATCTCGATTGAGCTACAGTCTCTCTGAAGAGTCAGCGGACGCCATTGCGGTAAAGTGTATGGCTTCCCTCGTTTCGATTATGGAGCTGACGAAGCAAAAGTGTGAGTGGCAGTCGAAGATCTACACTTTTTCTGGAATACAATGGCCAACCCAAATAACAAGACAAACATGTAGCACTTTGTGTGTGTGTGTCTGTGTGCCTCTTCTTGTCAGTGAGAGACAGGTAGCACTGTGAGCATGACGTGAGGTGTCAGTGATGGAGGGGCAATGGCCTCATGGTTCTCCGCGAGGGGCTGTGCAAACTGATCTGCAGTGTCACTGCAACACACAGCGGAATCGTCCAACAAAGGAGACAGAGCGATTTATGGACACTCAGCACAATCGACACAATACTAGTGCTCATGGTGCAGCACCGAGCAAGGCGTAAAAAGATTTCTGTTTTCGTGCCTATGACAGTGTGCTGATCTTTACCGACCGCTGCAGACCGCTGTCGCGCTGTTCTTGTCCTTGTTCGAGGTCCACCGATATAGGCATATTTCGAAATTCGCCAACGCCTGCGAACTCGAGACTTTCAGAGAAGTGGTCGGTGACTGCGCGGATCAAGCTAGCGGGGGTCACCCTCTGACAACAGAGGGCAGGCGCCGGTGACACGCAAAGACGTGATACACGGATGCGACACGCAAAGGCGGGAGGCAGGCAGGCAGGCAGGGGTGCGGGGGGGGGGGGGAGGGGGGGCGGCAGCCGCCCCACACCAAGATACAAAGATGTTGAGCTTATACGACGGCAAGCGAGAGCCCTTTTTTTTTTTTTCACCACCCTCCACACAAACAACCCCTCGCCGCTTCCGATTCCCCCGCCGGCGGGCGAGACGGGGCCCAGTGGCAAGAGGGAGCGGCAATGGGGTGAACACAGCCCACCACAACATCGGCGGTCTCTCTCTCTCTTTCTGTGCGTTAGTATGTGTGTTAGTGTGTGTGTTGCAAAGCGCCATCAGTTTTTTTCCGCCACCAATTCAAATACTTTAGGAAGACGTCGAGGCACCTTTGTGCATCTTTGCTCTCTATCGTCTCTCCCTCTTTGTAAATACAAAAGTGCATATATATATATATGTATGCATGTATGTACATTCCTGTAGCTATGTATGTCTTGTGCGGGCGCGGGCGGACTCATCCTTTTAATGTGCAGTCTCTCTGCGCAAATCCCACAGGAGTTGTTGTTGTTGTGGTGCATTTGGCAGCCTTTATTTCGGGGCCTCTTTCCTTTCCCCACTCTCCCGTCTCTCTCTCCCTCTTTTTTTTTTTTATTTTCTCCCCGCTCGTTTGTGCTTTTCTCAATCTGGCTTGCTTACTTGAACAACATACCTACTGTACTGGGTGCTGTAGTCAACACTATCGAGTACATCACCCATCTGCGTTTTCCAGCGCAAAGGCATTTTTTTTGTATATTCACCCATTCTTGTCAGATTCGATTTTATCGCTCGCGTGTCTGTTCCCTTTGCTTGGGGTGTCTGGCGGTCTGTATTGATCTTCACGGCCACTTGCATTCTACACTCGACGCATAAGCCCGAGGTGGTTGTCAGCACTTCTACCGTTTATATATTTTACTTTGTTTCTCTTCGCTGCTGCTGCGTGCTTTTCTTGCCCGGCCACCGGTCCTATAGTGCCTCTCCCGCGTGCATTGATCTCAGATACAGCGCGCACAAAACCCGGCCTGTTTGTAGATCCTGCTCCTCTGAGTACTTTCCAGAAAAGTCCGCGCGAATCTTTGGGGCTGGGCTTGGGTCTTCCACTTTATATTTATATATATATTCGTTCAAGTCTTCAGAACCTCCACGCCCCTGCCATTTGTGGTCCCAAATGGAAATTACACTCAGCGAGGCGGCAGATATCGCACTTGTATCCAAGCACTATCCCCCAATTGCTGCTAGTGCCATCACGTATGCTGTCGCCAACTTTTTGCCCTATGCATCGAATTTCCCACACTCCAGGGGACGGCTGACGCCGGGCAAGAATATTTCCGAGCCGCTACATCTCGAATGCTTCCTGATGATCCGAAAAAACCCTGACGATGCCCGCAACACTTCTCTGCTTGTCGTGATCTCTTTCACAGATCAGTATCCGCAGCAGACGCCATCGGCTGTGCTCGTGCCGCCGCCTGGTGGAGAGAGGATCAAATACCCGTATCCCATCATGTCAAACGATGGCTGCATTCAGGTGGAGTGTTTGCCTTTCCTGCGCGGGGTAGAGCGCCCGTACCCGTTGTTGGACATTCTCCTTGCGATTAGAGAGCAGTTCCAGCTCGAGTACCCCCTAGTCGATGCGAACTATCGCCCACCTCCGCAAATTGCAGGTAAGCCGGCGCTGGCGCAGGGCGGCCTTATGAACGGACTGGATCCGGCTCGCCAGTCGTTGATCCAGGAGGCAGCCGAGTGTGTTGTGATAAACCTCAACGAAAAGGCCAAGGGATACCTTGAAACACGTCAGCAGGCGCTCCTGCATCTGCAAAAATTGAATGAGACGAACCGCGAACTACACAAGGCAAAGGATGTCCTTATGAAACACCACGAGAGGCTCCAGAAGTATGTGCCCACTGTAGGCGATGTTAGCTCCCTGCTGCATCAGCTGGATGGTTTTTCGGACACGGTCGAGGAACACGCCGATTGCCTAGTCGTCGCCGATCCTCTGCAGATGCGCGCGTTGGAACTCATGGCGGAGATTCACGCATCGAATGACACCCTAGCGCTACTCGAAGAGGGGCTGAAGCGGGAGCTGCTCACCTGCGATGAGTACGTCAAGAGAGTCTCTGATGTTGGACGGGAGGAGTTCGTGTCACGGCACTTGTACTTGAGTGTATCAGATAAGCTACGCAAGGCGAGCGCCAGTACGGCGGCTGTCCCATCACAGTCCTTGTCGCCTCCCAATTCCGCTCCAGAAGTGCCTCATCGGTTAGCGCCGATTGAGGCCTTGTCTCTGGAATTCCCGTCAGCTGATGCGGATGTTATTCGTGATGTTTTGGCGTCAGTAAACGACAACGTCATGGTTGCACGGCAACAGCTGAGGATGATGTTCCCTTGACAAACGAGTTGGCGGGTGCCTTTTCCATCCCCCTATGCCGCGGCTACGCACGCTGGAGTACGTTGCACCGCCGTGGAAAAAGAGACCCGGAAGCTGTGTAAAAAGGGGGCGGGTACCGAGGCTCGCTGATTGTGGTGGGGCGGGTGTCTGGACGTCTTCGTTGTGTGTTGGTGTTGATGTTTCTTTTTTCTTTTTGCCGCTCTGCATATAACTTAGGGGCTTCTACCATCCACTGACATCTCTATTTCTCTGATGTCGGAGAGGGTGCATAGCCGTGGCGGAGTAGGCAGGTGATCACCCGTGTCTCCCGGATCAGGTGTTCACCCTGTAGACCCGCTCATTTGTCCTTGGCTCCGTTTTGCTGTGCTGTTCTGTCGGTGTCTACTTTGTGTGTTTTTCCCTCATCTGCCACTCGCTTGACTGTCTCCATCTCATCACCGACGGGCTTGTGCTGGCGCCTTTGTTTCTCTCTCTCTCCTGGTCTTTTGTGCCTATGGAATGGATGGGTAAGATGTGCGTCGTTGTCGGCTCGTGTCTGCTGATCGAGGACGTGCGCGGAAACATATGCACTATCGGGAAAGGCGAAACTTCCCAAAAAGAAAAATTTGACCGCATGTTTCTCGGGTGTACTGCGCCCCGGGGAACTTTTTATGAAACGCGCGAGGTAACGATGATATTCCGGCCTATGTCCTGCTACTCGTGGCTGATTTTTTTTTTTCGTTTATCCCCCATCCCCCCATATCACCCCGCGACCTCATCTTTGGGGATGATGGGGAGTGCAGATTTTTTGGATACCCCCGCCCGTCAAAGGACGTTCTCCGTTAAAGTTGCACGTTGGTAGCGTTTCTCTCCCCCCCCCCCTTTGACAAAGAGGCGCCTTTTGCACAGGGCGAATGTGAATGGATGACTACGCGGTCCCTCCCTCCCGCGTGTGTGTGTGTGTGTGTGTGTACCCTCTCCTGCCTCTCATCCCCCTTCTCCCCAATGCCCCCCCACCACCACCACCACCATTCCTCCCTTTTTCTACTTGCATGCTACACAGGGTACAAGTCATTTGCTACCCTCTTAAAAAAAAAAAACGTGCTACACTTCTCCCGTTGGCGCGACAGTGCAGGCGAACGGCGCGGCAGGCTGACAAATAGAGTACACACACACACACACACAAGCTTCATAGAAGACATCAAACTGGCACTACGAAAGCTGGGAAAAGCATACCCACACACAAACATCATCACGTCTGGACATGCCTCTTTTCTTCCCCCTTTCAGACACGTTAATTACGTCTTTGAACTGCGTCGCACACCCTTAGCCACCTCGAGTTTTTCTGCAGGCAACGAAAAAAGGGGTGGGCTGTTGCATGTTCGTGTTGGCGTTTGCTGTTTTCTTTTTGTACAGAGGGCCTACACACACACGCACACACACACACACACCAATAGAGGATTCGAAGTTCATTCCTCTCGTTTAGAGCGACCTGTTCCTCCACAGACCCGATTGCAATGAGCACCTCTTCTTCATCGGACAAGCAGCAGCACTTCGTAGAGCATTTCGCAATACAAAAGAACGACGACCACACAACGCCGCAGCGCTTTCACCCGAGCCTACGCAGATCATCACAGTTGCCGGAGCAAGGGCCTGCACTTCCACCCCCGCTGCTTGTAATACAGGAGCAGGGTCCTCCTCCGACGACGCTCGCGCCAAGTGGAGTGGGTCTTGGCGGTAGTGACCAGCATGCAGCCGTTTCTGTATCACAGGCTGTTGGTCGCAGTGACTCCAACGTCAATGTCACCACTGTTTCACAGCAGCAAGGCACCCGGGTGCGAGCAGCTGGTTCTTCTTCGACATTGACGGACGTTGAGGTGCGTCAATCTAATCGGTCTCCTGATAACTCCACGTTTTCTGGCGCCCCACCCCCGATGGCGACTTCACAGAGGAGCTCCTCTGCTCAAGTGAGTAGTGGTGAGCCGCCGGCAGAGGAGAAAGCCACTTGCTCCTCGGTGCACACCTCTTCATCATCTCATTTAACGTCGTCTACGCTTCTCACTCGGAAATTGCCTCCACTGCCTCCACTACCGCCCTCCGGGTCTGGGGTCCTGCCGTTTCCCGCACTCCCTCTTCCTCAAGCCGCCCCGTTAGCAGATGAGCGTCCTCGCAAGCCTTCCTCGTTGAAGGCACCTTCGCACCTATCAGTGGTGGCGGCAGTGCGCTCAACTGATACCGCCGCTTCGACGGATCCAGAACACCCCTCATACGCTATGACGCCACTGTTACAGTCGACTTCCGAGCGCCCACTGACTGTTTCGGCATCGGCGCAACTACCACCGACCGCAGGTGCCACAACCGCGGCACAGGTGGGCACAACGGCGCCGATGAGTGTTGTCACGACTGAGCCGTCTCCTGTCATCGCTGGCCAACCGCAGCATTTTCGCCGTCAACGAAGCGTTTTCGAAGCAGCCGTGTGTGATTTGTTCTCGACCCGCAATGCGCCACACAACGACCCCCGTGGTGATGACTCCTCATCGGTGTTCTCATCCAGAGGCGATAGTGAGAGGAGCAGCGCGGAGCAGGACAGCGCGCGTGTGGGTCGCACAAGGGGCGTGGCGGGAATCAACCAAGCAGAAGGTAATCGACGTCGGCGGAGCAGCGGTGTTGGCGTGAATGCCGCCGGACGGCAAAGTCCTTCCGGTAAGCGAAGGGGGCTCAAATCAGCCCGTGGCACATCTCGCAGGACACAACGGTCTACTGTTGTGCGTCTTTACGAGGCTGAGGGTCGAAGTGGACCATCGTCTTCGCCACGGTCGGGGGACATGTCCATGACATTGCAGAACACAAACGTACCCAGGGCGAACAACAACGCCACTCAAAGGAGAGGGGCACCACCTGGTATCGGTATTCAGGGAGGTGGAAACGCAGTGGTTGCGAATGTCGCCGACGGGGATGGCACAGCCCGTGGTGCTTTGGCTAGTGGCGTGGCCTCACCGTGCGTACAAGACGGCTCTGCAGTACTGCTGCTCTTTACCAGCCCAGCCGCTGGCTTGCAGATGAAGTGTCAGACCAGCACCAAAAACAAAGGGCTCACGAAGGCAGACGCATGCTGGTTGACACATAGATCTTTCTTTGGGAAGGGCGTCACAGACCAACGGCACGAGGGCGATAAGGGGAATGGAAAGGCGAATACTGGTTATAGTGGCGGCGACACCGAGAGCAGCGCTCTGGCTCGGAGACCCACGGTTAGTTACCGAGTCACAGGTGCTTTCGAGAACGAGCACCAGCCGGCGGAAACATGGCCACTTGGTGGCTCCGACGCCGGCGGCGACCAAGGAGCGCTAGGTGTTCGGAGCACAAGCTTTTCGCCCTTCGCTGCGGGCTGTGCGCTCGATGGCTGTGGTGCGGTGTTGGCACTAACAATACGCGGTATGAGCCCTTTGCATGCTGACGCCGGCGTTGTGCATCCTTTTGTGCGCGTGTGGGTCGTGAGCTGTGCATCTGGGCGCAGTCTGCTCCAGGCATCCGCCGCGGTCCCCTGCGCCGTGACTCATCCTTTTGATCTCCGTGCGCACAAGACGCGCGCGCCATGGTGGAATGCACATCTGGCGCTTCGACTTAGCCCCGAAAATATGCGTGCCGCTGCGAAGGATGCGATGCTCCTTTTTGAGGTGCTAGACTTTGGGAATGAGTCACTGCATGGGTTCCCTCTTTTCCGGGAAGGGCTTTACCCAATCTGCTGGGGGTTTCTCATGTTACACGACTGGGCTGGCCGCTCGAACCTGTTTGCAGCAGATGACCTGCATGTTCAACTTTATCGCTACCCATGTCGCACACCCTGGTACCTATCTTGGCTGAGCACGCTCCTCCCTGTCTCCTGGTCTTCAAGGGGCTCCGTCTTGAATCCACGTGATGTAGCTGCCGCCTGCGGCTACGACCACGGCTCTTGCGATGACAGGCGCGCCTCTATGGAAAAATTCGTACCGACCATCTACTCGTTTTTTGCGAATGCCAACAATCGCAAGATACCTTACGAGGGTGGGCTGGTGCTGAGTATCCGTGAGACGAGCGACACCGATTTTGTCCCTGAAACGACCGAGATGCTTGCGTACGAGGAGTACCTCCTTTCCACGCTGGTAGCCGGTGGCGGGAGTAGCGCGGTGCCGCGCTCAACCCGCTCGGTTGGTGCTCCCGCCGATGGCGGGATGGAGTTACGGCAGCAGGCGGCTAACGGAAGCTTCTGCGATGCAGCCGTCCCACCAAGCCCCTGGTCTGCTTTAGCTCCCACCGAAAACTACTACCGTATGGACGGCGAACGCGCGTTGCTGCCACGGGAGATTCTGCAAACAACAGCGGTTCCGGGGGCTGTGACGTGTGTTTCATTCGCACATAGCGGCTGTCTCGTCGCGCTCGGCGTCTGCCGGCATCTCCAGCATATGGTTGAGCTACGCGATCCACTCCTTCCTGGCGTGCCCGCTGTCGCCACCCTCGTCGGGCACACTGGTCACATTCACCGTGTTGCATTCCAGAAGGAGGACAGATACCTCCTCTCGTGCTCCTCTGATGGGACGGTGAGCGTCTGGCAGTCTAGGGCGTTCGGTGGTGTGTTCAAGGCCGGTCTGTGCTCAGAGACGCAGAGTGTAGAGTTCGTGTGCACCCTGCCGCACGGCTTTCCTGTGTATGTGGCAGTGTTTCATCAAGACAAAATAATTACCGGCGGGTTTGGCGACCAGCTTCTCGTCTGGAGTTACGAACCCACACCCCAGGACGAGATGGACTCGGGTGGGACCTGTGAGGGCACGACGCTGCGGCTCACCTCCACGTTTACCCCAGAGCTCGACAGGACAGCTCGGCATGTGGACTCCGTACCCTCCACACTGGAGGGAATCGGAGAACTTGTTCAACGAGTAGACGCTGTTGGTGCCGCCACAGCCCGGAAGGGTGAGGCGACCATCACCCTCAGCCTCGCCTCCAATGAGCGGAGCACTCGACTGTGGTCTGTCCACGCCAACGGCTCTGTGGTGTGCTGGCGTGCCACAGGAGACACTGCCATCTGTGGTAATGGCCGAGGACAGTGGGAAATGTCAGTGCGACACACTGCTGAATGCGATGGCGCCACAGAAGTGCAGGTGAAAGGTGCGTACGCCGTTGTCACATGCGGAAGCGCACCATTCGTCTTCGTTTTTGACGCTTCGACGTGTGAGCGGCTGCGCGTTGTGAACACACGATTGCCATTTTGCACGCCCATCCACCTTTTACCGGACGGGGAGGCGTTTGTCGCCGCCGTTGGCGACCCGGGACGACTCCTCGCTTGGGAGTGCTCCGATGGCGGCTTATGTACTCAGGATACTGGTTATGGCAAAGCCTCTCCACAGTTCATAATAGCGCGTATGGCGTGGGCCGAGTCGCAGCAGCTCGCCGTCTTCGTCAGTCGCTCATCATGCACTGATGGTGAGATGGTTCGCTACACACAAGGGCCGATGACTGCAACTGCCGGACAAAGCAGTGTTGCTTCCTATTACAGGCAGCAGGAGCAGCAGTACCGCCTAAAAGACATGCCGGCTGAGATGACGCTGATTACCGTCACTGGCACGGTGCGGAGCAAGTCGACCGTAATCATAGCGACAGAGCCCCATTCTTCCGAAGCATTTGTGAAGATGTGTGACGGTGATGTGCATCCAAAGCGAAGGGCTGCATATCTGGCCAAGCGGACGCAAGCAGTACACCAGCGCGCGGCCGAGCGTGACAGCCGCAACGCGCGGTTGTACCCGTCAGTGGCTTCATGTGAGCCCTTGCCCGTCATTGCGATGTCGGCTGCCACCACTATCCCATATGAAGTGACTGAGAAGGGGTCGCGTATAAACTCCATCCTGAACTTCTGGCGTGGGCTTGTGACGCAACATCGACACGCGAAAGCACATCCCAATCTGGTCGAGGAAGATTCCACACGCGGTGATGCCTCTGATAGGCAACCTCCCACCTGGGGTCCGGCGCAGTACATGGACAACAGAGACGAGGTTTGAGAGGAGGGGGGGGGAGGGAGGGGTGCGGCCCCTTTTTCGCCCCATCTCTTTCACCTTCGTATCCCCCATGACTCGCTGCAGAGGGGCCGCGTGGTGAAGTGCACGCTTGAAGAGAAAAGCGACGAAAAACATGCGAGGCACTCCTAGGGTTTCCACCGAGTCCCAGTCTTGATGTCGTCCGGGTTCTCTCCCCAATCAACGACAGAAAAAAAAAGTGTAGACGCCGCAATACATCTACGGGTTGTTGGTTACCCACTCGTCTCTCTTACATCCGTTTGCGTTACCAAAATAAGAGGCTGTACGTAAACGTTCGAGGCATCCAGTTGGGCCGACCCCCTCCCACCTCCCCCCTCCTCCTCGGACGTGGAAACAAAAACGTAGGGTCAATGATTGCAAATCTGTCTCGACTAGGTTTCCTCATTCGGCTTACTCGAATTTTCCTAAAAAAATGTATAGGGACGGCTTGCCGGATTATCCCCCTTTTTTTCTTGTCTGCTTTTGTCCCCTTGGGTAACGAACCCCCCTCATTCTCTCTCTTCCCTTGCCCTCCCCACCGACTCCCCATTTCCCATGCCCTCATCAACCCCCCCCTCCCTTCACACACACACACACACACACACATCCACCCCTGCGCCCGTCCTCATGTGCTCACGCAAATACTCCAAGTCCCCCCCTCTTTTACACCTTCATCTTTGCATACCATTGCCGATACGCGTGTCTGCACCTTTCGCTGGTCTTCGGCGCCCTTTTTTTTATAGCTTCTCTTTGTCGACCGTGTTACGAGTTTCTTTCTCACCGTTGGAGGACACAAACGCCACGCACACGCAGACTTCGAGGCAGGTCCGAGCCCACTAAAGAGAACTGAGGATCGAACGAGTAAACTGTTTCCGTCATCGCTCCTTGTCGTTTCTGTCGGTCCGCCTCAAAGTTGTCGATATTCAGTAGATATAGTTGGGGTAGCCACAGGTACTCAGCCACACACTCTTCCATCTCCCAGAATACATCCCTCCCTCTCCTTCCCCCTCCTTCCTCCATTTCCACAACGGCGTGTGCGACTGCAACACCACCCCAAGTTCTCCCAGAGTAATTTTGCGTCTATTTGCTGGGCTTAAAAAAAACATCCGCACACACTTCCCTTTGGTCACAGATAGAAAAAAAAGGGTAACGGCCGGGTCACTTTTACTTTTTCTCTCGTGGACGCTGTACCTCGCCGTACTTCCATTTGTTAAAGATGTCTCTTGCGTTCGATGAGTACGGGCGTCCCTTCTTGCTGGTGAAGGAGCAACAGCAGAAGGAGCGCGTAACGGGCCTTGAGGCCCAGAGGTCGAACATCCTAGCTGCCCTTGGTGTTGCTAATGTCCTCAAAACAAGCCTTGGGCCACGGGGCATGGATAAAATCCTGACCACGCCGGACAACGAGGTGGTGGTCACTAACGACGGCGCCACCATCCTAGACCTCATGGACATTGATAACGAGATTGGCCAGCTGATGGTCGAGCTGAGCAAATCACAGGACTCCGAGATTGGTGACGGGACCACCGGTGTTGTTTGCTTTGCTGGTGCGTTGCTAGAGCAGGCAACGTCGCTGCTGGACAAAGGCATCCGCAGCTCTCGCATTTCTGAGGGCTACGAGAAGGCATGCGAGATGGCGTGCAAGCGTCTCGAGGAGGTGGCTGACTCTATTTCTCTGGAAAAAAAGGATTTCCTGCTCCAGACGGCCCGCTCCACGCTCAACTCCAAAGTGGTGAACCGCGACCGAGACCACTTGGCGCAGATCTGTGTGGACGCGGTTCTCGCCGTTGCTGATATGGAGCGGCGGGACGTAAACATGGACCTCATCAAGGTCGAGGGCAAAGTTGGCGGCCGCCTGGAAGAGACGTGTTTCGTGGATGGTATTGTTATCGACAAAGATTTCTCGCACCCGCAGATGCCGAAGGAGCTGACGAACCCGAAGATGGCCATCCTGACCTGCGCTTTCGAGCCGCCAAAGCCGAAGACAAAGCATACACTACAGATCAACAGTGCCCAGCACATGCAGGACCTGCATGAGCAGGAGCAAGAGTACTTCCGCAATGAGGTACAACGCTGCAAGGACGCCGGGGCCGACCTCGTCATTTGCCAGTGGGGCTTTGATGATGAGGCCAACTACCTGCTCTACCGCAACCAGCTGCCAGCGGTTCGCTGGGTGGGTGGTGTAGAGCTGGAGATGATTGCCATCGCCACCGGTGGCCGGATTGTGCCACGGTTTGAGGATCTGACGGCGGACAAGCTCGGCACCTGCGGTCGCGTCCGCGAGGTTGGCTTTGGCACTACAAAGGACCGCATGATATTTGTGGAGAACTGCCCCAATAGCAAGGCCGTCACAATCTTCATCCGCGGTGGCAACAAGATGATGATTGAGGAGGCAAAACGCTCCCTACACGACGCCATCTGTATGGTGCGGAACTTGATTCGCGACAACCGCATCGTTTACGGCGGCGGCTCAGCGGAGCTGGCGGCTTCGACCGCGGTGCTCGCCCACGCTGATGCTGTGCCGACAGTGGACCAGTACGCCATTCGCGGCTTCGCGGACGCCCTCGAATCGATCCCGATCAACCTTGCCCTGAACAGCGGTCTTGATCCCATCCGTGCCCTGTCCGATGCACGCAAGGCGCAGATCGAGGGCAACAATCCGTACGCTGGCATCGACTGCATGGACCGCGGCACAATTGACATGAAGAAGCAGCAGGTGTTTGAGACCTTGAGTGGCAAATGCTCACAGCTGCGCCTGGCCACGCAAGTGGTGAAGATGATTCTCAAGATCGACGACGTTATTTGCACGAAGCCGGATGAGGAACAGCAGCAGTAATAGTAGTAGTAGTGTGTCTTTTCGGAGCTGGACAGGGCGGAGGGGGCGGGCGAGGATGTAGGTGAGGCTCTCAGAAAGGTTGCACGCTTCCTTACCTCCTCCCCCCCCCCCCCAGTCCGTTGGCTCTGAATTGCGTTTCTTTTTCATGCCATGTATTTCCCATAGAAGTCACGTGTGATGGTGTGGGCGAGACGTCAGGAGGGGGTGGACAGAAGTGTTCGCCATCGCAGCTGTAATACGCACAGGGGAAGTCTCAAAGGGCGCAACTGGTGATTCCGTCTGTCTATCCTTTCGACCTCGTGCTCCCCGTCCCCGTCCTTTTCCCTGCCCCTACCCCCACACCGTTGCTTTCCCTTTCTGTGGGCTCGTATAGCCGCTCTTGGCACGCCGTTTCTTTCGCATCCATTAGCTCTCCCTTTCAGCAGCCATCAGCGCGTCTCATCGAGACGGTGGCTCCTCGAGGTGGCTGTCGAGGTTTCTCTCTGTGTTTCTGTATGTGTGTCGGCGAGCGCAAGGGGGCGAGAGTCTTGTTGGCTGTATGTTGTGTGGTCCGCGCGTGTGTGGGTGGGTGTTGGTGGAAAAGATTTTGGATCGCCTTTTTTTTTGTCTGGCGGTGAGAAAGGGAGGTAGACGGGTTGTTGGGGCGTGCATGTGTGGTGGGAGTTCGGTTTCACAGTGGCGGTGGGTGAGCAGAACACACGGAGGAAGAGAAAAAAAACACACATACGACAAACCGATGCGCGGAGTGTCTCGGTCTCTCCCTCCCTCCCGTCTGTCTTTTTTCCCCCTTCCTTTTCCGAGTTTTATAATTGTATGTCTTTTCCCGCCTTTCACCTGTAACAGACAGACCGACAACACTTATCCAAAACCACCACGTACGCGAAGATACAAAAAAAAATGTTTTCACCACATATTTCCGTTTTTTTTTTCGAGAGGGTCATTTGTACGCCGGTATTTCATAGTGTGTATACGTGTGTATACGTGTGCATGTGTGTGTGTGTGTGTGTGTGTGTATTTATATATATACATATATGTACACACTGACAAACTCAGGGAGGATGCGCACACAATGTACGAAGCCGTTCGTGACGTCAGGTACAAGCAAGTATATATATACATATATTTGTAAATATATTGGGGCATATAGTCGTGAACGAGGACGGGAAAGCGGCGCATGGGGGGCAACGCCAGTTTCAGAGAAGACACGCCGAGAACCTCGCGTCAGGTAATTTTCTGTGATTGCCGGCGTTGCACCAAAGTCTCGAGCGTGCGTTGACGCTCCCCGAACCGCGTCCTATGCTTGTCGGGACGGGCTTGCTGATGAGCACGCAGCTCATTTCATGCTGAGCGATACTGTCCTGCCGATCTGCTAGCCGTACAGCCAGCCATGTCTTACGGCGGCAGAAACAGTCAGCCGAGCCTCCATCTGTGCGCGCCGGACTTTCCCGCTTGCTGGGATTCTCCACTCTACTCTTTTGTTTCAAGAGTCTTTTCTACGTCATATCCCCCCCCTCCCCCTCCCCCAAACTAAAAAAAAATTCTCGGGGGTCACCATCACCTGGTATCGGCTTTATTAGAATAAAAGATTTTTTTTTCCAGGCAGGAAAGAGTAACAAGAATATGGGTGGAGTATAGTTAATTACCCGTTCTCCTCCTCGCTCTCCCCCCCCTCCCCTCCGCCCGCCCGCCTCCACCACTACCACTAACCGCTGTCAGTGGAAGAGATCGAAACGAGAGAATGGTTTGGTGCGGTTTTCCTTGTTGGCGGTCATTTTGGGGCACTCAGACACATAGTAGGAGAACGCGCTCAAATCGCTCACAGAGGCGTCTGGGTCCACAGCAACCAATGAGCACGTGCTCTGCAGGTAATGGGAACAGGGTCAAGTAAACGGATACGTCGCGCCGCAGCGCAAATAATGCTGAGGTTCCCCTGAAAGACGATGTTACCAGCGTTTTCCACGACGTGTACTTTTGCTGCTGGGGCAATCGGTCACTCCCCCGTAACGGTCTATACAAGGGAGAAGAGGCGCGCATTGCGCTAGGCAGTGCTCCCATCAAACCACAGGAGCTCGGCAAACTGAACCGGCATCTGCGTTGTCCTTTGTCTTTTGCCGGTGGTCCTTCACGCTGCTACCCACATATCCCATTTTGTTTGATTTTCAAATAGCGCACTACACCATTTTTTTTTTTGCGAGTTGCTTTTTCTGCTGTCCGGGTCTGGCGGTGGCATTTCCTCTTTTGGTGGCCCGCTACCAAATGTGTTTCCGATCGCACACAGCCAACACTGCGCGTGTCACCGGAAGCCGATATCCAGCCTGCCACGCCGCGTTGCGAGCCCTCCGCTGGAATCCCTGGGAATCCGACCCCTGTATACATGCGGCACTGCGGGGGGGGGGGTAGCTGGGAAACGGCATGTATAGGTGAACATTGAAAACAGTCGGTGGTGGCTAGCGGGGTGGGTGTACAACTTCATGTTTGTGTATACATGTGTGACGCACATGGCGTCGAAGCCGCCAGGAATTCACGTATTTCACGGTGTCGTTTCTGTACTCACGCCATTTTTCAAAAAAAAAAACTGAAAACACCCGCGCACCTTTGGACGGGTAACCTGTCAGCACTCTTCTTCATATCAGAAGTCGCTACACGCAGCCGCACCTTTGACGCTGCAGCCCCCTCCCCTTTACTTTCATGCATGGGGAAATGGCCTCATACGCGGGTGCAGTGCTTTGCATCAGCTCACTCGTGCATGCGACGCACGATCCAGGTTGAGACCCCACGGAACAAGAGAGAGTCTGACGAGCAACCTGGGAAGATGGAGAAGACGCGTGGAATGAAGGCGGGTAGACCTCGCGTTTTGAAGGGGAATCCTGAGGGGGCTGAATAGTTTCACCCCTTCCTCCGAAGGGTCTGTGCCCCCCCCCCAAAAAAAAAAAACAGGCTCGTCGAGGACGTCCCTTCGCGTTCGTAGCATCGGCCACAATCGGTTAGCGAGGAAAAAAAATGAAATGGAGGCTCTCAACTAGATGATCACCCTCCCTGACACTCCTCCTCTTTACATTGTAGGATGTGCAACTAGTAACGACCGGAAGTAATTGATGTGAGCCCCCAGACGAAGCGGAAAGTGCGGCCTGGCAGAATTGGAGTATCTGTGCACGTCCGTCCCCCCCTCCCCGTTGTCACACCTCTCTATCCGAGCATGGCGTCTTCGAGCAAAGGCAACGGCCCACTACTGGTGCCACCGTCGAACTTTGCCATGGTCGAGGAAGGCGTCTATCGCAGTGACTACCCTACAGTGGAAAATGTCCTCTACCTCCGCCATATCGGCATCACGAACGTGGTGCTTCTCTCTATTGAACAGCTGCCAGGCCCAGTGAAACGATTGTTGGCGTCGGAGATGACCGGAAGGGCCGCGGATGGCTGCCTCACACGGGGCCCCATCCGTATTGTGGACATTGTGGATATGCGCACCTGGTGCGTGGATGGAATGAATAGCGGAGACGACTTTAGCCGCCACGACATGATCCGCGCGCTGGACTTCGCGGTGGACCGGCGATGGCACCCGGTGCTGTTCGCCTGTCCTCTTGGTGAGCTACAGACGAACGTGTTAATCGGCTGCATGCGGCGCTACCAGCACTGGTCCCTCTCAAGCATCTTCAGTGAATGTGAACTCTATACAAATGTTTGCCGCACTCTGCGGCCGTCTATACTGCACTTCATTGAGTCTTGGGACCCCGCGGACTACCCTATGAGTGCGGTCAACATCCAATACCGTAATCGCGAAATGGCGGCGCGGCAGCGCTCGCTCGCACAGAAGGAACGTCGCAAGCAGCGCACCACTCTGGCTTCTCTGGCCGAAGGCCGAACCATGAAAAGCGGGTCTGACTCTGCCGAGGATGCCGCCAAGCAGGAGGAAGAGGAAATGGCGAGCGGTGGAAGTGACCTAGTCGACAAAAGACCCGAGGACAAGAGACATGGCAGCAGCGTTTCGTCGCTGCAGCAGGCCCACAGCGAGGGGGGGAGCATCGCATCAACACCGCCGCCGATCCAGTTGAAGACGCGAAGCCCGGACGCGGCGTTCATTTCTACAAGTGGGCAACGCCCGCCTATGATGATGCGTCGGGCAGCCGCTGCCGCCCGACTACTCGAACTCCAGGAGCAGCATCTTCGCCATCAGACATCGGCATGTAAAGCAGAGGAGCAGGCGATTTTTATCCAGGTAGAGGAGGGCAAGGCCTGTGGTGTCATCTGGGCTGACTGGTATCTAGAGGCCCTTAGTGTCCCGGGGGAACTGAAGGCTGATACAAATGGCTCGCCGGTAGTGGTTTACGGAAGCCTTGAGTTTCCGATCGGAGGAGAGCTCCCACCCCCGCATGTGCTCTACGCTGGTGCACGCAATCCGCCGGCTCTCGATGCTCGTTCGACTTTCACAAAGGAGTTCATTGAGGAGGAGGATGATGACTAGTGTCCGCCGTGCCCCAAACGGGGGTTGGTTGGGGGAGTCCCCCTTTCTTCTGATTCTCCCTGTGCCCATAGCGGTGTGGGGGTGAGGATTTAGGGCAGAGGGAGACGACAAGACCTCCAAAAAGCGGCATTGGTGGGTGAGAAGTAAGAGCGTAGGTGCAAATATTCTTTGAGATCGTCTGCCCGCGCTACGCACGTAGGAAGGAGGACGCTACGTCTCCGCACATGCTATCGGGCTCGGTCTATAGGGTTTTCAGCCTCGTCTGCCCTTCCTCAGGCAAAATACTCTAATCGTGCAATGACCTCCGTGTTTGTTGTTGCTCCGTTCCGTTAGTCTAGTGTGTGCCACCGCACTGCTGCTTCAAAGTGGCACAACAAAGATCAAACAAAAAATTACTCAACATAGTCAGGAGAGAGGGAGGGAGGGGGAATACAGCAGGTGCTTCGTGAAGATCTTCGCGAACCAAAAGGTTTAATCCGAAAAATTTTTTTTTCAGCCCCTGCAGGTCCTGCTGACTTCCCTTCCTCCCCTTCCCCCTCTCCTCCGTCGTATCGCCCATTGGGATAATCGATGCGCGTGTAGGCGCAGTGACTATTCCTATGAGCGATACAACGGGGGAGAGGGGAAAGAAAGCAGGAAAATCTTTGCGATGCTTTAAACTTCATTCGCTTTGCGAATTCCTCCAACACTTCAGTGCTTCATGTGAGTGTGTCTACTGCCACTCCCCCCCCCAAAAAAAAAATTAACGATTCCCTTCTCCTCTCCCTCCTCCTCTCCCCTCGCACCTCTCTGTGCTCCTTCATCTTGTCTCCTGCGCATTCTGTTGCTCTGTTTTTTTTTCAACCGATGGTGCTACGCTGTGCTTACGCACAAACGCAAAGGATCTCGTCTTACCTCCATCCCTCTCTTGGAGCGGCGGCAACAGGTGACCCGCCCAAAACGCTTCTGTGCTCCCGACACTGCACGGATGCACGCAAGAGCAGGTAGATAGGTGCTCATATACAGACAGGCTGACGCGGACGCCCACTCGGCGCGCGCCTTTACATCTTCGCGTATTTTGCATCTTTTTCCATTGCTCTCGTCTTCTGCCCGACAGCTTGGGTAGTGGTAATGTGCTCGACACAGACGGTCTACTTATACGTCAAATCGAATCGAACAACAAGTGTTTCGGGGTCCCAGGGTAATCTGGCAGAGCTGCGAGAGGACTTCATGTGATTTTTGTACATGTCGGTATTCGATCAACAGATACACGAGAGCATACGTGAGGAATTTGACTACAGAGAGGTGGGGTGTTTGTGTGTTATTCTTCAGCTGTTTTTTTGTCTCTTAATCCTTCCCATTTCCACATACTGGCGTCATCGTTGTTTTTTTGGACTTTGAGGGGTCTGGGTGGCGGCTCTCCCGAGGCAAGCGGCGTACTTCGTAACAGTTTTTGTTCGTCAAGTCAAATAGGTGTCCGTGGGTGGGTGGGGGGGGTAAACAGGAGAGCGAACCGAAGACCTTCTGGACGTTGCCGTCTTAGCAGCCGCGCGCGTGGCCTCTGCAGTACAGGCAGCGCGCTGGTCTCTCTCATACTCGCATTGGACACGCCGCTCAGGTGAAAAGCGCTGGCGGGAGGGCGGGGGGGGGCGTGGACGAGGCCGGGGGGAGGATAGGTGTCGACCCAATACACGGTGTGGATTCGCTTTTATTTCCCTCCTTTGTGCGTGGTATTGCAGTTTGCGTACAGTTTCATTCTGGAGGCTGACGGTAGTTTGGTGGTCTCTCTCTCTCTCCACGGAAGCCGCTCACGTGGCCACGAGAAGCATGCGTGCAAAACGGCCGCTTCGGAACTCGGGGCCGTCCTTTAACCTGACAGGGCTCTTAGATCACGCAGCGCCTGAACTACAGGTGCAGCAAAGAAATGAGCAGGAACTCAACAAGTTCTTCATCGACGTGGATGACAACACCGTCTCGCCCATGATTACCACAGATCCGAGCTTCCGCACCGCCAGCATGGCGAACCACTCGGACGTCAACTTCACAGAAAATCTGGCGGCGGTGGAGCTGTCCGTCAAAGGTAACAGCAGGTCGGTGGAAAACAAGACGAAGGGCGGTGGTGAACTGTGTGCCACCGCCGGTGGAACCAGTGTCTCGCTCCCAGCAATGGTCTCGGCTCCGAACGAGGCCAAGTTCATTCATGTCCACAACACCAATATATTCGTCCTCATTGATGGCATCTCGATGTTTGTGGAGGGAAAGAGCACTTTCACCGGGACAGAGGACGCACGGCTGCTAGCGGAGCGGCTGCGGCAGAAGAGACTTGCCCGTTCAGTGGACACGGTACAGGAGGCCATCTTAAATATCGAAAGGTCGACTGACGGTGGCGTCCCCGAGGTGGCGGCGGCAGTGCCACCAACCGCATCTTCAGGCTTTCCCGTGGTGGCAGGTGCACCACCGCCAACGCATCTCTCGGCGAAGTCTTCCGGGTTGAAGTCGCAGACATTGCGCAGTGCACGCACCCCGAACTCGTTATCGATGCCCACGCGGTCGGTGAAAATAACGCCTATCACGAACCCGTGGGCGTCTCTTTTCGAAGATGCCAAAAGGCCATCAAGCTCGCCGCTGTTTCGCACCTTCAAGGCCGAGGCTCTTTGCCGCACCAGCACCAGCACCAGCCTGCTCACCTCTGCGCAGAGTCCGCATCGGTTCAATGGCACTAAAACGGGTGCTATGTTGTCCTCACCTGTGAGAATGGTCAGCCCAGCGACGGCCTTCTCACCTACCACGAGCGCCGCTGGGCGCTTTCCAGCATCGTCCAGTTCCGCCAGTCTGCGACATCAGGACAGCTCGTTGTCGCTCCACTCAACAGCTTCCGCTGCAGTTCACCATCAGAGTGGAAACGCCACCCGCGGCGCCGCGGCGCGCCGGGCAAAGCCGATTACCGCGGAGGAGATTGGTCGCAGCAACCGCTCGCTTGATATGGACGAGGTGGTGATCGAGGAGATGATTGGCAAAGGAACACAGGGCACGGTTTTTCGCGTCCGCGTGGATGGCATGGTGTATGCGCTCAAGTGCATGAATATTGAGGAGGCAATGAATGCAACGAATGACGTCGAACGTCAGGGGCGCAAAAAAAGCCTGGTAAAGGAACTGACCATGATTACGCTACAGCGCTCGCGCCCGCCTCCAGCGTACCTCATGCAAATGTTCAACGCCGTGGTTTCGCTGGATGCGGAGAAGAAGCAGCTGAGCATCCTGCTAGAACTGATGTCGTTTACGGTGGAGAACATTAAGCAGATGATTTCCCGAATCCCTAGCGAGGAGCTGATGCGAATCACGCAGTCTACATTTCGCAAGTACATATCAGGCGACCCATCGGCAAAACAGGTAATGAAGGAGCGTTGCAATGACCAGAGTCTCTACGGATCCCCGAGGCATGTGTTGGGCCGAAACACGTACAAGGAGCCGGCCGTGTGGGAGAGGAACGTGAAGCGTGAGACACCGATGCCAGAGGTGCTACTCTCGATGCTGGCACGGGACGCGCTGATGGGGCTGAACGAACTGCACACCGACTATTCCATCATTCATTGTGATCTGAAGCCTTCCAACGTGTTGCTCTGTTATGCACAGGAGAAGTTCAAACTGGCCGATTTCGGATGCGGGTGTGTGATGGAGGACCGGCAGCACGTCGAGCGGCGAGGCCTAGACCTCGGCACCATGCTTTACAAGGCGCCAGAAAGATTTGCAACGAACATGCCCCACCGCATCGCAGAAATCGACGCCGGCGAGGCGGTGGTGACGTTCACGGCCAAGGCAGATGTGTGGTCATTAGGCATCATGCTAATGGAACTGGCGTCTGGCGCTCACCCATGTGAGCAGTTCAAGTCTGACTTCTGGAACTATGGCAACATGCTGAAGCTGTCCAAGATGAACAAACCTCTCAACTGGTCGGAACCGTTTTATGACTTTATTCTCCGAAGCGTCTGTGAGGACGTTTCGATGCGGTGGTCGGTGCAGGATCTTCTGAAGCACCCGTTTGTCATCAAGTTCAATCATGTGCCGCGCGAGAGGCTCAAACAGTTCGTGCAGCGCCTAGATGCTGAGAGCAAGACGTTCCACAAGCGCCAGCAGAGCGCGCTGCTCAAAGAGCAGATCCTTCTTAGTACGACCTGTCGGCATAAGGATACCTTTCAGCTACAGAGCAAGAAGGTGTGGTCGACGTACACCGCCTATCTAAAGCACGCGCCACCCACCAAGGATGAAACCATCTTTCCAGAGCTGCGTCATGAGTAGAGGGGCGCGACCTTCCTGACTTTTTGCTACCGCTGCAAGGCTCGGCTGTGATATGAGGCAACGTTACCCGCGCCTGTAGGTATTGGCCAACGCAGATCGCGGTCACGCGGCGAGACAAGCAATACAGGCGGAGTAACAGAAACAGAGAGAGAGGGTGGTGGACGTCAAGGCTGCCTGAGGCAGCCTGTCCGCGCATGTGCTGCGACAGGGTGGGTCACTGCTGCGGATTTGCAAATACAGAGGGATGCCGTCTCCCCGCCTCTCCCTCCTCTACCAAGACGGCGGTGTGTGGGCCAAGCGAATCGGTCCCCGTGTGCAAAACGTCTGCGCCTGCGCGGCCTTCAGACACACACACACACAAACACACACACTAACGCACAGAAAGAGAGAGAGAGACCGCCGATGTTGTGGTGGGCTGTGTTCACCCCATTGCCGCTCCCTCTTGCCACTGGGCCCCGTCTCGCCCGCCGGCGGGGGAATCGGAAGCGGCGAGGGGTTGTTTGTGTGGAGGGTGGTGAAAAAACAAAAGGGCTCTCGCTTGCCGTCGTATAAGCTCAACATCTTTGTATCTTGGTGTGGGGCGGCTGCCGCCCCCCCCCCCCCCCCCCCCCGCACCCCCGCCTGCCTGCCTGCCTGCCTCCCGCCTTTGCGTGTCGCATCCGTGTATCACGTTTTTGCGTGGCACCGGCGCCTGCCCTCTGTTGTCAGAGGGTGACCCCCGCTAGCTTGATCCGCGCAGTCACCGACCACTTCTCTGAAAGTCTCGAGTTCGCAGGCGTTGGCCACTCTCATTCTTGTCCTCTCCGCTGCAAACGACCAACGAAAAGCGGAAGCGAGAGCTTCATGTGCCGGTGTGGTGGTAGACCGAGGACGTGGTCCTCCTAACCCTCGCGTGTCCGGCCGCTTTCCATCGTCGCAAGGCCTCCGCCTCACCACTTGGGCGGTGAGTGGTGAGATGCAGAACCGTAACAACAAAAGTAGCTGCTTTTTTTTGTTTTTCGCTTTGTGCTTGTGCGTGAGGTTGGTTTGTGGTGACGCCTGACACCCTTCCCGCTAGCGCAAATCAGTTGTTCGTGATCCCTGTCAAGATCACTGCCTCTGACGAGAAAGTTGGGTGTTGCGGTTGTCTTTGTACAGTGAGCGAGGACGTTAGCAGAACGGATGCTTCTTTGCGTACTCGAGTCTTCTGCTACTCTCCATAAAATGCCCGGATAGCACATCGAAGTAATGGTCGAATTTAGCTTCATCATTGCAG
Source organism: Porcisia hertigi (assembly GCF_017918235.1). Classification (NCBI taxonomy): domain Eukaryota; phylum Euglenozoa; class Kinetoplastea; order Trypanosomatida; family Trypanosomatidae; genus Porcisia; species Porcisia hertigi. The sequence continues at coordinate 426,691 of NC_090591.1, forward strand.
ATGAAATGTATGTATTGGGTTGTATTCGAGGATGAAAGACGGTTTTCGGTGCCTGGTGTTGTGGGTTCCAGGTAGTACCGCAGTGTGCTTGCGCCCATGAGCTCGAGGAGCGCGCATAGTATACTGGGAAGGGTGACAGTGCTCGCATAGCCTCAGAAAAGTCGAGATGAGATTCAGTTTGTGTTGCATGGAGAACGCCCGCTGTCACCCACTGCTCGTCAATGTTCGGGTGCTCTGTTCACGTGCCTTGACCCGCGACTCCATTTTATACCCCCCCTTTTTTTTCTCTGAATTTAAACTCTGTAGGGAATGAGGAGGGAATGGGGGGGGGGGCTGCGGACTTCACGCTGTGGCACCGTAAACTTCACTGATCGTTGCCGGGGGTGGTGCTGTGTTGAAGCTGTGTCCCAGTGATGTGCGGTGAGACAAAGGCAGGTCAGGTGGAGGGGATGGGCTCCGTCAACTTCTGCTGGCACATCTCCACTAACATATTTGGTTATATATATATATATATATCTTTTTCCCGCTTCCTTTCTGGACCAATGTAACGGACATCTTGCTTCGTAGCTGGCCCGCAGTAGTCTGCAGAGCGAAGCGTGAATGGCCCAGATGCCCGGCCAAGATTGAGAGTCGCCAGAGATGAGTATGTTCTTTTTTCACTGCATCCATTCTTCACAGTTGCCTTTTCCGAGCGTCTTCAGGACCACAGGAGGAGGAGGAGGAGGAGGGGGGGGGGAGGTGGCGGTGCGCAGATAATGCACAAAGCACCCCAGTTGGTGTCTCGATTTGCATGAGGTGTTCTGAGATCATGCCCCCATAGCTGCGCTTGTTTTTACAGATGAAAGGGATTTTCTGGTGCTTGTGGCTATCAGTGTCGGGGTGATGGTGTGCACCTCGGAACGTGACGTAGTGTCATATTCAGGAGTGCGTGCGTGGAGATTTTGCCTCATCGTCTCTGCTGCGGTCTTGAGTCGTCGTAGAAGAGAGTGTTGGGCAGACACTCTGGAGCTCAAGCAGTCGTGCTTCATTGTGGCTCTCCTAGAAGCCTTCGTTCTGGATTAACTTCGCAGTGGGGACGCAGTGCAGCCTTTCCGTTCGCCTCGGTGGAAAAAAAAAGATATCGTCGGGCTTCCAGTTGTGATGGGCTGTACTGGATCGCCCCATTCAAACAAGTGAAGAATAGTGTCACACACTCTGTGCTGCAGTGACGGGTGCCTTATTTCTTTGTAAGCAGGGCGCCAATTGGCTGGTGTAGCATCCGATGAAGTCACCGTGATCTCTCGCTCGCTCTACGCCATATTGACATGTTGTAATCGCTTCCACACGTCGTGCATTCCTCCCTGCGCCAAATGGATCAGTCAGGTAAGATCTTTCATAAATCGCGGCAGAGCTATTTTGGTTTTTTTTCCTCCCGGCTGTGAGTATCATTGTCCCTTCCCCCCCCCCTCCTTTCACCTTGACTTGGGCCTAACACTTTGTGGATCTCTTTATGCGTCAGGGAGCCTCTGCAATCAATGCGGGTGCTTAAAAAAAAAATTGGTTGTCGTGCCCCCCCCCCCATTTGCGCGTTTTCTCTGTACTTTGGTGGTCACGCCTTCCCGTTGTGCCCGTATTCCTTTCGCTAACATTTCAGGAAATCGCGATCAGTTGATGGTACAGAGGTGACCAGCACCCCCTCCACACACACACACACCCACAGTACATGGGAGAAAAAGGAAAACTCTGCCAAGGACGTTCTCACACATAACCGTTCCAGAAGCACTGAAGGAGTCCGTGATGAAGCCAGAAACGCCGATTATGGTCGTTGGAACGAGCTCGCCACGTCGACGTGAGATCGCACAACGTCACTTTGGCGTCGCGTTCGACCTCGTGTTTGTGTCACCGGATATTGATGAGAAGCAAATTCGTCATTCGGATCCCTTTTCCCTGACGCGCGCGATTGCGCAGGCGAAGATGGAGGAGCTACGCGCCAAGGTGGCCCGCGACAAAGCGTTGCAGGACTCTATTGCTCAGCGGCCGGGCAGCGTCGCGGTGACCTTTGACCAGGTCGTCGACTACCACGGCGAGATTCGTGAGAAACCGGAGTCGCAAGCGCAAGCCGTTGCCTTTATCAAGTCCTACTCGAAGGACCAACTGAGTACTGTCATGACGACTGTCCTCTATGACTTTGATTTGAAGAGAGAAGTATCTATGCCCAACACAACCGTCACATTTTACGGTGAGATCCCAGACGAGGCGATTGCCCGTGTTGTCGAACGCGGTGATTGCCTGCACACTGCTGGAGCTTTTGTGGTGGAGGATGCGGATATGAAGCGCAGCGAGATCAAGATCGACCCTGGTACCGAAGAGGACGTGTGCGGTTTTTGCAACAAGTCCGTCCTTGCACTCTTGGCTGCCATCCACGAACGGGAGTCGGTCTAGGGTATAGGACGCCGTGGCATGGAAAGGAGGGAAAAGACGTGCGCGGGTTTGCGGGGGGAGGGGGGGGGGGCGCAGCGCGCGGCAACGATTTCACAGTGTTCCCAGCGGCGCCCCCACACGGTTTCTGCTCCTTTCCTGTTCCCTGCCCTATTCATGTGTGACAGCCACTCGCGCTCTTGTGTTCGTTGGATGGTTCACCTTGAAGGTGAACTTGCAGTTCCCCTCTCCGCCCCCAACGTTAACGGGGATGCCTTTGGAATCGTCTGCTTTATGAGGGGGTATAAAGGGCCTCCGTCCCTTCCCTGTTTCTCATGTCAGCCCAACCAGAGACTTCGCGGTGGGTGCACACGCCAGCAGCTGGCCTCCGTTCATCTCCTCTTTCTCGGTAGTCTTCACTCTTTACCTCCGCCTCCGCTCTATGCCGCATGTTTCTTCTTTTCCCCCTTTAAAAAAAAACCCTCCGGGATACGACCCGGCGGAATGGACCCCCCAAATGGAAGCACGGCAAACGTGCGCCACAACGCACAAATACACGTATCCCACAGCCTGACAGGAAACGAATACAGAAAAAAAAAAAGGTTACCAGGGACTGTCTGTTGGCGTTATCTGGACTCTTAGGATAACCTCCTGTGACGCATACCAAACGCTTCGTACCGAAACATCCGTGAGCACGCCAGCTGTTTGAGCATCTCTTTCATTCTTTTCCTTCTCGTGCCTGGCAGAAAACAAAAGACGGGAGCACCCAAAAGGCATCACTAACCATGGTTCTCGTCCTCGTTGTCGGCGACATGTGGGTGCCGCAGCGGGCCTGCGGCGTTCCCGATGTGTTCTGCAAGATGTTCTCGCCGGGGCGAATTCACAAGGTGCTCATCACAGGCGGCGTGGGCAGCAAGGAGATGTATGACTACCTGCGGACGATCGCCCCAGATCTGCACTGCGTGGCCAGCAGCGTCGACGAGCAATGGACAGATCGCATGCCCGAGAGCGTCGTGTTGACGCTGGAGGGTCTCAAGGTTGGGATTATTCATGGTCACCAGATACCAATAGGGGACAAAGACTCTCTTGCGGCGGTTCAGCGAGAGCTGGATGTGGATGTGCTTGTGTCGGGCTCCACCCATCAGCCCAAGTACTTTGAGTTCGACACCCACCTCTTCCTGAATCCAGGTTCTCTTACTGGGGCCGATACAGAGTGCGAGGTCGATGTCGTGCCCTCTTTCATGCTCCTGGACATCCAGGACAAGTCCGTGGTCACATTCATTTATCAGTATCACCCGGGTGACAACGGCGATGCCAGCAGCGGCGGCGCGAGCGAGGGTTTGGCGCCCTCCGGGGCAATATCAGGTCTTCGTATCAAGAAAAGGGAGTGGGTGAAGGAGTGACGTTCTCGGATGTTGTCGCCCATCATTTGACGCGCCCCCTCCCTCTCCCTCTTTCTCTCTATTCCCGGGGTTGGTCGGTGAACTGCTGCTGCTGCTGCAAATTGCACCTTTTGTTTTTTTTTCCACCACCTCCGCGGTGGCACCATCGCACATGGGAGGAAGTGCGTGGTCGTGGTGGGGAGCTCATTTGTATACCCCGTGTTTGCATGACACCATCAGCGGCAGACTGGAGGAACCAACTTGGCACCAGCGTCACTCTACCCTGAGTGGTATGTGTTTGTGGTGTGGGGCATTTTGGGCGGAGTCAGCGTCGCGGGTGTCGGTATGTGACGCCAGGTGAGACGACTACAAGCTGTCTCCTCCTCTTTACTGTTTGCACTCCCTGGGAGAATCAAACCCCACCTACATGTGATCGTCTGTTCCGGCTCTGGTGTGCCTTACCTCCTCCTCTTTCGCCCCCCCCTCCCCCCGGACGTCTCCCTGGGGCTCTACGATCTCCGGCACTTTGCACGGCTTCCTTACACCCTCATCGACGCCTTCGGGTGAGCGATGACTTGGGTGCTCACCCGATGTGCAGGGAATCAGCGCGAGGCACCCATGCCATCTTTGCCGATCGCCATAGCCGTCTTCACGAGTTGCTGACGGTTTCATTGGGGAAGCCCAGAAGAAGCAAACACGACAACGAAAACAACCAAGACCAATCGAAACGACGACTAGAAGAGAGATTTGTGTGAGCTTCTTGGGCAGTAGTACTAGTAGTAGCTCGCCCCGATCAGGTTCACAGTGCCGCTGCACAGACAGAGAGAGAGGCATCGCAGGCAAACGTGTGTATAGGCGGAGCTACATTCCCGCCTTCACATGTGTTCGTGTCGATTAAAAAAAAAAGAATGTTTCGAGGATCCCATTGCTCTTCACCACCTTTATCCCCCACGGTCACACATATGCGGTCAAGTCTCTCTACCACCACCTGCACCTACTGTGCCGTGTCATCGCTTGAAGAAGGATGTCGTGCTGATAATGAACATCTGCTGCCAGACTTCATAGACATTTATCCTCTGCCCCCCTCCTTCCCACCCTTCAACTTTTCTCTCACATCCCTTCGTCGTTGAACTCCTCACACTCCGCATGCGCTTTTTTATCGATGTCTTTCCGCGTGCGCCGACCCTGGCGGTATGACCCCCGCTTTCCCCTTTTCCCTCTCCTTCGTCGCTGCTGGCTGCTGGCAAAAGGGTGTCCTTTGTTTGGGCCTAGTTTGCAGCCAAGTCAAACCCGAGTACCTGAGAATTTGCACGCTGCCCTCTTCCCTCCCCTTCCGTTGTACCGCTATTCTGTAGAACCGCGCGTGCGATAGAGTCACAGAAAGGGGAGGAGATAAGAGAAGACGGCGCATCACCTTCACGGGACGAACACACATTCCACTGCCAGTCGGTTTGGCACGAGCGCCTCGTTCTCTCAGTGCCTGCGTGTGCTCCCATACTCGTTGTCCTGCAGGGTAAAAGGGGTGTGTTGCTTTTAGCGTGTGTTTGTGTGTGTGTGTGTGTGTTCCGCGGTTGTCTTGTGAACAGACAAAGGCGGCGGCTCGAATTTCTCGCCGCCTACGTTTACTCGCTCATTAAAGAAAAAAGTCGAGGCCCCTTTCTCTCCCCCCCTTAAGTTACAATGACGGAGATCACCTACAGCTATTCGCGGCCGGCTCGCGAGTTTGGTCGCATGCCGGAATTTCAGGCGAACGACAGCGAAATTCTGGCCGATATCGCACCCAATGAGGTGATCAAGAAGAAATTCACGTTTCAGAACCCCAAGGATACTCAGGTGCAAAATGTGCCCCAGCTGTCAGAGGCGAGCACGAATACAGAGTCCGTGCGCATCAAAAATCACGCACAATACCACGGCGAGGGTGGTTGGCCCCACGCCGTTGACCCCACCGAGTTCGAGGAGAAGATGAAGTACTGCAAGAAGGTGGAGCGGGAGGAGGGCTACTTGCAAACATGCGCGCGACTCGGCGAGCAGTGCGTGGATCGCTGTGTGAAGCAGAACATCGCGATGGACATCTACGGCCAGTACTTCCCAGAGCCTCCCCCAGATGAGGGGCACTCAACAGGGCCGGCCTCCGTGAAGATGTGCGCGGTGCTCAAGGATCCGGCGGAGGAGAAGCGCACGGCGGCAGCCCTTTCGTGGCAGAACGACGGCCGTCGGATTGCCGTGGCCTACTCGCGGCTCAAGTTCCAGAGCCAAACGCCAACGATGAGCACGAACTCGCACATCTGGGACATAGCGAACCCTAACGAGCCTGCCGAAACTCTTGTGACCCCGTCTCCACTCTGCAGCATCGAGTACTACACAAAAGATCCTCATCTCATCGCAGGGGGGTCCTGGAACGGTGTCGTACAGTTCTGGGACACCCGCCAGCCGAGCCGCCCCGCAGCGCGCTCTCTCATCGAAGAGAGCCACAAGGATCCGGTGTGGGCTTTGAAGTGGCTGCAGAGCAAGTCCGGTGAGTTGCTTTCCGTCTCCACGGACGGAAACGTGTTCGTGTGGGATTGCCGACTGCCCGAGAAGCCAGTGATAATTCACTCAATTAGCGAGGACAACTTAGTGCTGCAGCCACGCATCAACGACGGCGGCGCCCGGGGAGTCCTTGGGGGTCTCTGCCTCGACTACGACCCACAGGTGGGTGGTCCAGCCAAGTACATGATCGGTACCGAGCAGGGCACCATCTTATCCTGCAACCGGAAGGGCAAAACTCAGCATGAAAAGCTGCTGCCGAACACATTCAATGGCCACCACGGGCCTATCTACAGTGTCCAACGCAACCCAATGTTCTCCAAGTACTTTCTCTCTGTCGGCGATTGGACTGCGCGGCTGTGGTTCGAAGACTTCAAGTTTACGTCCATGTTTAGCACGTTCTACCACAAGGCGTACTTGACCTGTGGTTCGTGGCACACGGTGCGACCCGGTGTTTTTTTCACCACCCGCATGGACGGATACTTGGATGTGTGGGACCTTATGCTGCGTCAGACCACACCGTCCTTGTCCTTCCAGGTGTCCGAATACGCCTTGCACACCGTCAAGCCCTCGCCCGACGGCACTTACGTCGCCACGGGCGGAATCGACGGCAATGTGTCACTCGTAGAGCTTTCGCCCTCGCTGTGCACCATGGCCCCTGATGAAAAGAATTTTATCGGTACTCTCTTCGAGAACGAGAGCCTTCGGGACAAGAACCTTGATCGCGCGGTGAAAGAGAAGCGCGCCGCAGCGCGTCAGCGAGAGCGTCGCAGCACGTTTCTCTCTGAAAAGACGAAAGAGTCGCAAACCGGAAGGAGCGTCGATGACTTTAGCGAGAAGTATGTGGCAGAGGTCAGTGCCCGGAGAGAGAACGAAATGCACGTCCGTGAGGAGCTGGATGCCCAACGACTCAAGATGCTCGAGGACTTGGAGGAGGGCATGGAGCTCCATGACTAATCTGCTGCCCCCCCCCCCCCCCCAAAGCTGGTCTTGTGATTGTGATGACGGACTAGCCGAATAGACTGACACCAGAAATGGGCAGCGGCTGTTGAGGAGAACTACGGAGACGGATCTACTGCTGATGTGTGTGTCAACTCTTTTTTTTTTAGTGTTGGTGGTGGTGCTTTATGCTGATTTTTTCTTTTAGTCGTCGAAGGGGAGAGGGAAGGGCGGGGAGATCTTTGTACTGTACCCCCCCCTCTCCCCACCCGTTTTTTTTTTCGGAGGGAGGGGGGTTGTTTTTATATATATAGGGGGGGGGTTGAACATGAAAGTTCTTCCTCCTCCCCCCTCTCCCCCCCCCATCCCTCCTTTCTCCCTTCCTCCCTCTTTGGTGTGTCAAGTTTCGCGCCACAGCCCCGCATCGTTTGTGGATATCGTCTTGTTTGCTGCGTAGAAAGCGTTGCCTTGCTGCATCGCACCGGATGAACGACTGCACCGGTCCTTCCGACTTACCTCCTCCTCCTTTCATAGTGTACGTGTCCGGTGTATGTGTCTGTGGGTGTGCCGCCTTCTAGAAACTCACGCACTCTCACACAGCTCGTTTATTCTCTACCTCGAGACGCGAGGAAGGCTGTTTCCATGTTTTTACTTGTTTGTTCATGTACTATACACACGCTGGAGGGATGTCCCTCCCCCCCCCCCCCAAAAATGCGTGTGACGCTGGAGGTGGTTGTGGCGATGCGCTAGGTGTCGACAGAGGCGATGATCGAGCGGGGGAAGGGGGGCGACCGGAAAAGTGTGTGTCGTCAAAAAATTAAGGAACGACGAGGGATCAAACTAACCGGAGATACACTCTAGAGCTGCATTTCTACTTGGCCATCTGTTCCCGTGGTACCCGTCTTCCACCTCCTCACGTCATCTCCTGCGTGTCTCTGCCACCCTTGGCCCCTCTCCTGTGGTTTTTTTTTTGCCGAGATGTATATACGTAGCACTGCAACACACATGCACAGACTCACCTCGACACGTCAGTGCGGAACACGAACGCGTACTGTATGTGTAAAGGAGTGTGTTGTGCACCGACATGTCGGATCGAGAACGTGAATGTCTACGCCCCTCTCTTAACAGCACACCCACACGCACGCAGAGACCCTCTCCCTTTTTCTTGTCGTGTTGGCATAAACGCAATGCAAAGCAACAACAAAACAGTATCGCAGTAGGTCGTGTTGGCTGGCCGTGTCTCAACCACTATCGCATGACGCCGTGGCTACGAGGGCCGCCGCGGTGGTCTCCAGGGACATATCTTGGGGCGGTATAGGAGGCTGTGTCTCCGGGTGACCTGTTGACGTGGTTTAGACGACTACTATGCGCCCCGATCATGAGCGGGGGCGTACTGCAGGCTGCACAATTTGGCCTTCAAGTACATGCCTTCCGGAGCGCTGGGTTCCTTGAGAAGGCAAGTGAAGGATGCCTTTGGTCTTGGACTGATTTCTGTGGATTGCTTCGCTTCCTTCCCTCCGCCGCACTTCCCCAGAGACGAAGAAAAAAAAAGTTTGCCACAGCTTGGGCTTGTGATTTCTTCACGCTTTTCATGAACTGTTTCCCTCTCAGTGTGGTTGTATTGCAATGCTCACATAACTCTTCCATGTCTTCTGGTTTTCTCGCCCGGCTGTCCCATCCTGGTCTGTCGCTACCATCGGATCGGTGGCCATTCGCTTGCACCGCATTCCCTCGTCGATATTTCAATTATTTGCACCTTCTGTGGCGCAGTTTTCCAACGAAGTAGCACATCATTTTTCGTGCACGTACTTTTTTTTTTTGAATCCGCGACCCAGAGCTCACCTTTGGCGACCATGCCAGCAAACAAGACACTTCCTAACCTCAACCATTTCATGGAGAAGCGAATCGTGGTGAAGTTACAAGGTGGTCGTTCCATCTCTGGTGTACTTCGCGGTGTCGATGATCATATGAGTGTCGTCCTCCACGACGCCATGGACGAAACCATAAATGCGACCAGCAGCGACGGAGAGACAAAGACAGCTCTCGGGACTACTGTAATCCGGGGTAGCGCCATCGTGGAAATCGTGAGTGCCGATGTTTGAAGAGTTTAGCGGGCGCGTGTACACCACAGCATGCGGTTGCATGAGAAGGGCCTGTAGGCGACGCTGACGCGTTTGGCCACGGCGGATGTGAAGTGACTACTCGTTAGACGATGCTCCCCGCACGTAAATGATAAATGCAGGATGTGGCGTAGTCCCTTGGGCCAAAAATGTTCACCTGCATCGTGTTGTGTGTGCCACGTGTGGATGCCGTTTGGATGAGGGGAGGGAGGGGGGAGGGGTTGTTTTGCTGTTTATCCGGTCTTTGTGTATTTTATGAGTGTGTGCGGGTGTGTGTGTTCTCGTGCCGTGCCCCACCAGCCTGCACTTCTGGCGGCTGCTCTCTTCCCTGTATTAGTTGCCTCCCTTCCCACCTACCAAACAGCGCTCGGCTCAACCCCCCGCTCCCCCCCCAGCTGTTGTTTTGTTGTGGTCGAGGAGGGGAAGATGAATGGAACGTGGTGATGGCACAATCGAGAGAGCGTGGAGGTGAGGCTTTTGTGCAGTGGGGAGACGGTTCGTGTATGCGGTCAGACGGAAAGACACCATTGAACACGGTGGAGGGGGAGGCGAAAGTATTTCCACCACCCAAAAGAAACGGCAAATAGACTCCCATGACTGGCTAAAGGCCCACTCGTTCATACACAACGCACAGCCGATGAGGAGAAAATGTGCGTGCTGCTCGGCACTGCCCTCAGATGCCATCCTATATATCTGTACGTGCACGTCCCTGCGTGTTCACACCTTGCTGGAGTCTCGAAGGGGCAAGCGCATAATCCGCGTGCTCCGGACTTGACCTGTGGGTCAGGTGATGTGATACAGTGTGGGCATTCAAAAATCAGTGGTTGCTCTTGTCATGTAGCTCATGTACGACACGTATATACGCATCTCCAGGGATACGGACTGGCAACATGATCACTTTTCGCGAGTTTTTGGCCTCCCGACTTTTCTCTTGCTCTCTCTCTCTCTTCATGAAACGTTGGCAATTCTACCTCGCAGCGCTTGTTCACACACGCATTTTGCCCCTCAAGGACTGAGTTTGAATTCCCCCCCACGCATTCACTTTTGGTTCTGTTCATATAGCCCCCTCCCTCCCTCCCCTTCCCTTCCCCTCCCCCTCCCCTTCCCCTTCTTTCCTCTTCCGCTTTGCTCCCTCGTGCTCAAGCGGTGGCAGTCAAGCGCTTTTCTTGTTTCTCTCAGTGCGCTCCACCACGAGGAGGAGAGCGCGCCGTGTTAATACCAGGGAACCCGCACGTGCGCTGGAGCAGACACGCACACCTTCACTGCCGCCCTTGTCTTTTCTCATTTCACTTCAGTCAACACATTATTATTATTATTATTATTCTATTTTAGTAGTAGTGCGCTCGTCTTTGCCCATCTCAACGCGCAGCTCAGACGCTCGTGTGTATTGTGTTGCTCCCCTCCCCCTCCCTCTCCCATTAGAGAAAACGTCGAAGAGGAACACTAGGAAGAATAAAACAAAAAACGGAAAACGTCGCTAGAAAATGGCCGGATTAGACGTTGCCTGGATTCCGTTCACGGTGATGTACTTGCTGTATCTCATCCCCCCAACCCTTATGGAGGTGTACTCGTATTACAGCCGTGGCGGACTCGTCCGCTACGAGGATCTCAAGTACGATGATAGCTTCTGCCCACAGTACCAATGGAACCGCGACACAGAGGTTTACTACAAGCGCTTTCTCGACCGCCCAACAAGTGAGGCCAGCAAAGCTTTTTTCTCGTGGTTGGACTGGAGTTCGGAGTCGTACGACCGCACAATTTACATTCTTCGCCGCAACTTGGCCAAACAGGATGGTGAGGTGAGTCCACTTTGGCGTTACATCTATGGCCCCTTCGTCTTCAACTGGCCAAAGAAGACTTGGCTGCGCGGCGACGATGCTGCGTGCCGAAAGATGCCTGTTTGGGGCGTTGGCGGCGAAGAGCGTGCCCGTAAGGAATACGAGGAAGCCAAGGCAAAGGGATTCAACAAGAATTATCATTACCAAATTATGCGCCAGATCCGCCGTGAGCAGGCACTGAAGGCGTTGCAGGAGAAAGCGGTGATCCGGTAAGAAAGACGCTGGGCAAGCCGAACACAGTGACGGCTGGCCAATCCTTTATGACTTGTATAGCTTTTCTATCGCTGGTTTCTCCTGCTGCTGCTGCTGCTCTTGACTGCGTAGTTTGTGTTGCGTTTTTTTTTTTTGTGGTGCTCTTTACCAGTATTTGCACACGAGTCTGACGGAACAGGTTTTATATTGCAGTAGTATAGTGTTTTTTCACTTTTCTTTTAGGAGTCTCTCCGATGTCTTAGCACCTTTTTTTTTCTTTGATGCCATCTACGCTCTCGATTTCCCGCGTTCTTCCTCTCTTCTCGTATATCGGAGTGTGTGTGTATACTTGTGTCAATGTACCCCCCCCCCCTCCGTCCCCCTCTGCAGCTGTGGCAAACCCCCACGCCCCGCATAACGCGCACCCCTTACCGCAACTTTCTTCTACCTCCAACAAAAATAAAAGAGATTGGGAAGTCAAAAAGCCAGACGGAGTCTACGGACAAACGCGTCTTACCCTCCCCCCCCTCCCAAGACAGTCCATACGGGGAGATTATCGTGCCCTCTCACCTCCCCTTTTTTTTTCTCTGATTATTCCAGTGCTTTTCGTAATCGGTGAAGGGATCTCGTTCACGCGAACATGCACGCACGCACGCATAGATACACACACACACACAAACACGGTGACGGACATTACAGCACACATTTCTTGGCTGTATGTCTTTCGAGCCGTGTGTGTGTGTATGCTCGCACTTGCTCGCTCGCTCGCTCTCTCACTTGAGGATTGCCCTCCACTCAAGAGCCACTTTCACACTTTTTGTGATTGTCTACCATCCCTTGACGATCTTGATTTTCTTGTGCCTCCGCACCCTCCTTCTCTCTTTCCCCCTCCCACCCTCCCTCGGTGCCGCCTTCGCCGCTTGCGGACATCACAAAATCCTGGGAATAATATTGTCATCTCTGCTACAACGAGCCAACAAACATATACATACATATATATATATATATATATGCACATGTGGCGTGTGTGTGTATCCATTTATATACTGGCGTGTGCACAAAAAAAATGGGTGCCCCCCTCCCCACAAATACGTGTAGTGAATATAGTTCCTCTTCCCGCCACGCTCCAACTCTAGGCCTTTTGTTGTGTTTCTACCGCACTACACTTGTGTCTCAAGCCCTCCTCTTTCCTCTTACTTGTGTAAGTGAAGGCTCGGCAAAGTAGCCCCCTGGCGTTCGTTCCCCCGTTCTCCCCCTCCTCCAGTGTCTTACCGTGCGTTGGGGTAGCCGTGTCGCTTCTACTGGGCAATATATTATATCTACGCACACTGGAGGCTACGAATCGGCGCTTGGCGGCTAGACCTGTTAGATTCTTTGTAGTTTGTCTTGTAGAGTTTAAACGTGAAGGAGAATCTCACTGTAAGTGCGTCGTTGGCAGTGTATGAATTCCTGAAAGCTGTGTGTCCCGTCTTTTTCTCTGCTGCTGCTCTCTCTCTCTCACTCTCACACACACACACACACAGCGGGTAGGTCTCGACTAACGGGTCAAGGTGAGGAGGACGTGTCGCTTACCCCACCCCCACCCACCCTATATCGCCAAAGGCGGTAACAGTCCTCGCCTGTTCTGAGGCGCAAAAGTTCGCTTCGCCTGCCGGAGAGAATTGTTTGGTGCTCTTCGGCGAAGAGCCTCCTCTTTTGCCGTCATCTCGAGTGCCCATCATATCCTTTATTCCCCCTCCCTCTTCCTTGTCGCCGCGTGTATCCTGGTGTCTATGTGTTCCAGGTGTTGCGATTTGAGTGTCAACCCAGATCCTTTCGATATATCCGTTGCCTCAGCTCGCCTTCCCTCTGTTTCACACACAGTGTATGATTCACCTGCTTCGTGAGCTCCGGCTCGTTTTTTTTTCTCCAGTTTATCTGGCTAGCCATCCTCATCTGTCACGGGAGTTCAGATCACTGAGCGGTTGTCGCTAATCTATGGTAGAACGCGTTCGTATAGGAACTGCGCTTTCTACCTTTGCTGTTACAACTCTTTTTTTTTCCTTTCCACTGGTTTGTGATGTTACTGCGCTGGAGCAGCTGTACTGCTTCGCGTGTTCCCCGTCCGTCTACTGCTGTCCTGCGATGTTTTTTGTCGCATGAAGGGTTTACCTTTTGTTTGTAAGCCTCTTTCTTGTCTTTTTTTTTGCCATCTCGCGCCACTGCATACATCTATTTATATATATCCATTCCTTTGAGAGGAGCCCGTGCAGGTTTTGGGGTTGCTCAGCGTGTGTGTGGGCGTGTGCTGTTCGGAGTTCACGTATCCCAATAGACCCCTCCTACACTAAGGGTGACTTTGTGCACACATTAGACGCAGGCCATGGACAACTTCCGTTTTCAGACGGAGGGGGTGAGTCTCGCCGACGGAGGGACGCGACGAGTAAGCTCGGACCTTATTGCCGCCATTAAAAGCCCCGACCCAGCAATTCAACAGCGGGGTTTGCAGTTGTTATGCGACCAGCTAACGATGAGCTCGTTTATTTCGCCCTCGCTGATGGCGAGTATTCCACTTCTCGTGCCGCCTGTACTGCAGTGCATCTCGCCCTCGTGTGTGCGGGAGGTGTTCATGACGGCGGCCCGTGCGCTTACCTATATCCTCGACGCCTTTCCTCGCACATTTGAGACACTCCCAACGCGCAAAACCTTAGTCGAAGTCCTGTTGCAGCACCTCCGCTCGATTGAGGACGTGGAGTTGTCGGAACAGTGTCTAACATGCTTGGAGCTGATCACACGTAGCCCGACGGGGAGCCGCGAACTCTTACGGAGCAACGGCGTCGAGGCGGTGCTTGGATTCGCTGACTTTTTTACGCTGCACAAGCAGCGGCAAATATGGACGATTGTGCAGCGGCTTGTCAGCGAGGTGGATGAGAGCAGCGTGCGGCACATCACTCCTTGTCTCCCCACACTCCGGGCCAGCATCACGAACGGCGACGCCGAGATACGCCAAAAGGCCATCACAACACTGGCACACGCCATCGATCGTGTGAAAGCTGACCGAAGCACAGTCGAGTCCGTTTTCGGGGATGCAACAGAGCGCATAGAAGCCTTGTTACACGAGCATGACGTTAACGAAGACACGCTCTCATCGATGCTGTCGCTGCTCTATGCAGGTGTGCAGTGGAGCGCCGGCATCGCCGCGTCGGTGATCGAAGGCAACCTCTTCAACACGCTCCTCGCACTACTGCAACCGGCGCCGGTTTCTGCCATCGCGGCCGAGCTAAGCGCTCCCTCATCCTTGGCCAGGAACGTTGCCCACACCAGCACCGCGCCCGGGTTGACTATGGAAGATGGCGAACACATTGGTAGTGCTCGTCGTGGGGGCTCTATTCCACCCGCTACGCAGACGGTGATACTTACCTCGCACCAACGTACTATCGTATGCCGACTTTTGGCCTCTCTGTTGATCCCGTACAGGAAGGGGTCTGTGGAGCAGCTTGAGCGGCTAGAGATGCTTTTACAGCGACCGCTGCTCACTGCCGCGGCTGCTCTAGCTGGTCGGCTGGGTGACGCTGAAGAAGACGAGGACTACTCTACGGAAGAGGACGACGAGGAGGTGCAGAGCTCTGACGGGGATGGTGACACCCACATGACTCTGGCGGAGCTCCGCGAGCGAGTAGCGCAGGAGCAAGATCTCAAGATTGAGACCAAGTCTGCCCATGCTCGGTGTCACGGCTCCAGTTACATATGCGACGGCTGCGGGAAGAGCTGCAAAGTCGGTGACTGGTACCGGTGCAACGAGTGTCTGGACAGGGACTACTGTACTGCGTGTGTCTTGGAGCACTACAGGGACGATAACGGTGGCCAGCACACCTACACGGATATGGAGCAGGTGGTAGAAATTACGATGCGACACCACGAGAAGCTGAAGTTCTACCGCAATTCACCCCACCTGCTCGAGCGCGTCTTGGATGCTGTTCCCGCCGTCGTGGATGTATGCCTTTCCTCTGAGCTTGTTGCGGTGCGGGCTTGGTGTCTCGACTTTCTCGTTAGTGCAGTTGATCTGGCGTCCACTGAGCAGCTGCTCGTGAGCAACATCACTCAGTCTTCGCTAGGCGAGGTTCTCAACAACAACCTTCGCGGCGCTGATCTCGTTTGTAATGCACTCGCAGTTGCCCTTGCAAACCGGCTCTTGTACAAGGTGAGGGACGCCTATCAGGTGCAGTTTGTGCGTGACGGGGTCAAACTCAGTCTGCAACTCCTGAAACAGCGCTGCAAAGTGACTACGACGACGGCACTCACGCGTGAGGCGAGGGCGGGCTTGACAAGCTCGCTTGCCGGGTGGAGAACCATCGTTGGCATCGAGGCGTCCACGCTGCTTCACCGCTTCCTCGACAGCGAGGATGAGCAGGCAACTGAGTCCCTACGTCGCGTCGTTCAGGAACTCCGTCAAGATCACTTCAGGGCAGCGGTGAGCTTGCTCTGTGAGATGCTTGCTAGTGAAGTCACAGCATTCGAGTTCTACTCCAGCGGCGTTGCGCAAGAGCTGTGGAACGGCCTCACCCGACAGAATAATATTTACGCAGTTATGCATCTTATCGCAGCGCTCTCCACCTCATCCGCGATGCCATCAGGTTCAGTCCAAGAGGACTCGGCTGGTGCGCGCTCAACGCCGCCGGCCAGCACCACCAGGCGAGCGGTTCACGGGTGTGGTAGTTTTCTCTCTCTCTTTGTGCGTCACCTACACGCCATGCTGACCCTCTTGGACGAATTCACTGTACCGACGTACAAGTTTATCAGTGGCGTTAACCGATACTTTGTCGTTTCTTTCGAGCCTCACCGGGCCTCGGTAGCGGTGCCTGGTGATGAGGCAGAGGATGCTCAAACCTCCAGTGCAGGCGACAGCGGCACCAATCCGATATCACCGCGGCAGTGCATCAAGGCGCGCGTTCCGCCGATTTCAAGCGTTAGTGCTATGATGCACGTTCTCCAGAGAGAGCTACCGCGGCAGGAGAACGAGGAAACGAACAGCAGTGCCGGCGACGACGGTGAATCAGTCACCAATATTCTTCCTGACCTTCACCCGCGACACTCGCCCACGTCTCGCGACGCGGGAGGACCAACACGAGCTGCCACGACCACCCTTAACTCAGTGCCGGCGAACAGCAGCCTGTGGATTCGCTACGGCTCGTATGTCCTGCCGCGGTCGATGACGATGCTGCAGATCATGGAGCAGCTCGTCCTGCCGGCCGCCGCGGCTTCTCAAGAGGAGGAGGCGCAACGAAGCCACTGCGGTAACCCTGAGCAAAGGGCTACGCGGCGACACCAACCGCGCGGAAAACGCCGGAGCAACACTCGAGTAGAGGTCGGATCGCACGAGGACGGCGACGGAGGATTTCCTTCCCAAAGCCGTTTTGATTCCCTGGACATGATGAGCACCCCCGGATACTCTGCGCTGCGACCTGTGGTTCTTCACTACAGCACCACCCCGTTCAATCCGCGGCACTACAGCTTCTACCAAGTAGCTGACACGTTCCCCCAGCGCGGCGACCCCTTGGCGTCCCTCTGTGTGCGCCTGCCCTCCCAAGACTCCGAGCCGAGAGCTGTTAAAATTGTCAAACAGCATTTGTCTCAATCTTTCCTATACAGCAACGACCTGCTCTCTCAAAGCCAACGGGACATTCTGGGGCTACTTGGCGTATTGCACGCGGCGGTCTCTAACTGGCCCGCACTTCTCTCCTATGTGCAAAAGCAAGCAGCCGCAATGTCGGAAAATTTGCAGGACATAGACGTGGCGTGTATTCAAAACACCTTCGCCCCTGCCATCTCAGTGGCGGAGTTTCAGCACCCGAAGCTGAACAACAAGGCAGTCCAGCAGTGCGCCCAGATCCTCCTAGCTGGCCAGCAGCGCGGTACCTGGGCCGTGAAGCTCGCGCTAGATTGCAACTTCCTTTTCAGCTATTCAACGCGCAAGTTTCTCTTTGATGTTGGCTTTACCTCGACGGAACGCTCCTTGATTCGCATGCGTAAGTACAGGGAGTTGTTCGGTTTGAATGAGTCGCGGGTGTCGAATGACCAGGCGCGTAGTGTTTTTGGTCAACTCAAGAAGGAGTCAAAGCGAGTGTGGCGTGAAAACGTTTTGGAGTGTGCGAAGAAGCTGTTTAACTCAGAGGATCCGCGGTCGCGCAATACAATGTGGACTTTCCACTTTTACAACGAAGTCGGCTGGGGCGATGGCCCGACGCGGGAGTTCTACACCCTTGTCAGCCAGCAGCTGCGACAGCGGAAACTGGAGTTGTGGCGCCACAGTCATGAGGACGCGGAGTCTGACGCAGATGCTCATGATCTCTTTCCGCGGCCAGTGCCACCCGGGTCGAGTGAGGAGCAAGATCGCCTGCCGTTTTTCCACCTTATTGGCCGCTTCATTGCGCGGGCTCTCATGGATGAGCACGTGCCCGGTCTTCCGCTTTCGCCGGTCTTAATCCGTCTACTGCGTGGCGACGTGTGTGGGGTCTCTGATGTGCAGGACCTCAGTGAAGAACTCGGACACGTACTGATCGCCATGGCCGAGGCGTCTTCGAAAAAGCACACGTATTTGCAGCTACCCGGGCGAAAGAAAATGGTGGAGGTTCGAGATCTTGCCCTCGACTTCACACTCCCCGGTGACGACAGTGTGGAACTTCTCCCTGATGGAGAGAACACGCCGGTGACGACAGACAATATGATGGCTTACTGTGACGCTGTCACCAGCTTTCTCCTTGATCGCGGGGTGGCCGCGGCTGTTCATGCCCTCCGCGAGGGCTTTCACTGGTACATACCGTTGGTAGCACTTCGGATGCTAACCGTGGAAGAGTTGCAGCAACTCATCGCGGGTCACGAGAAGGCCATCACGCGCGAGGATTTCGAGCAGCACAGCGAGGCTAACTACGGGTATACCCTGAACTGCAAGCATGTGCAGTGGCTCTTTGACATTCTGGCCTCCTTCACCCTCGAGGAGCAGAAGCAGTTCTTTTTGTTTCTCACCGGCTCCGCTCATCTCCCCGTAGGTGGTCTAAGCCGACTGCGACCGTCTTTTACAATTGTGCGGAAAACACCCGAGGACGCCAGCACCAGGGAGCAAGACATGCTTCCCTCTGCCATGACTTGTCAAAACTACTTGAAGCTGCCGCAGTACAACTCAAAGGAGGAGATGGAGAAAAAACTGCGCTTCGCCATGACTGAGGGAAGCGGCGCTTTCCTGCTTTCCTAGATATCCCTGCGATCGTGATAAACAGTAAAAGTGGTGATTTAGCTCATTCCCTCACGCCCTTCGATCGTGTTTGGTCTTTACCTATTTGTTTTTTTTTTCCAGCCTAATGTGTCGTGAACACTCTAGTGCTATGCTTTCTCGGCTTTTAGGGACGCGTCCTCTGTGAAGAATGCCTTTTTGGCCTACTTCATTCACGCCAGGCCCTCCTCCTCCTCTTCCTTCGTCCCCCTTTCCGCGTTGTGTTTCGTTGAGTTTTATTTGCTGTTGGTATCTGTCGTGTTCAGGCTGGGGAAAAGAAAGGGTGGGATGCGGTCTTGTCTTTTTTTTCTTGGGGGAGGGGAGGGGGGGGGGAGGGGTAAGTGTGTGTGGGGGTGGGAGGGGGCGGGTGGCGGGTGGTGAAAGTAAAGGAAGAGGGAGAGGGAGTGGAATGGGGGGGGGGATACTCTTCTTTTCCCTTTGGTTTCTCGTGTTTTATTTTACTATTTTCATCGGGCGCTAAAGGTATACTTGAGGATACAGCGAGACGATGCAACCCCAGACAATAGCACGAGAAGACGGATATGGACATATAGGGCGCTCCACCTCCCTCTCGGTGGACCTGCGTGCGTCTCTTGCGAGACAACCAGGCCCCACTTTTTTTTGTTTTTTTCGTATGAAAGAGGAAAGGAGAGACTTTTGTGCATGTAGGGCAGGGCGCAGCGCGGCGGGGCGGGAAGGGGGTGTCAGGTGCTCCAATCCTTCACCTAACTTCCCTGTCGACTCACTTCCATCTTGCAAAACGTTCCAACCGAGGAGTCGCGCTCGGTCTGTCATTCGGCACACACATCAGGCGACACTTCGCAATTGTCCTCGCACTATGCCAGGCGACAGACGTTTGATCGTGGTTGGCACTTTTCCCTAATCTTCTCCGCTGCTGTTGAGATGCGCTCTTGACTTGTCTGTTCCTGCCTGAATTCCTTTTTCTCTTTTTGATATGCGACACCTTCCGCCCACTCTGCGCGTCTGATATATGATGATGTGCTTGCTCTCACCAGAAAAGGACACACACACAAAAAAGAAGCAGGTGTCTGAACCGACGGAGGGGAATCGGAAAAAAAAAGACGCACTCCTTGAACGAAAGCGTCGCAGGCCGGTATTTTTGTGTCCTCTTGTCGCTACCAAAGGACCCCGAACGCACTGTGTACCCCTCTATCTCCTTACACGCATTTGCTTTCATTGGGAAGAGGCGAGGGTTTTTTTAAAAAAAGGGGGAGTCCCTCTCGAGATTCTTTCTGAGTCTATCGCGTACACGACACCGGCGCTGGACAAAAGGAAGAACACCGTTGTCTGTCGTCGTGTTCTGCCGCGCATTTTCCATACCCAAGGCATCTCCTGGACTCTAGTTGGTGAGTGTGTGTGTGTCTGTATGTGCATGCGTGAACATCTGTAGCCCCTTATTCTAAAGTGGACGCTGCATCGTAGTGAATGTGTCTTTTTCTGTCTGGATATCTTCGTTTTTTGTTTTTGTGTGTGTGTGTTTTCTGTGAGTGGGGCAGCACCAGAGCACGAGTAAAAGGTACCACTACTACTCCACCCCACTACTCACCGACCTTTTGGTAACTTTTTTCTCTCTTCCCCCACTCCCTCCCCCCCCCCCCCCACTCCTCCTTTGTGCATCTGGTGACGTGAAAATTTTTTTGTTCTTAGCGGGCTGTCAGTCGACTCGCACTGCGCAGTGTTAATCATCATGGACACAATTCTAGATTTCAGTAAGCCGCTCGACGTGCAGCAGTTTGAGCAAGTCGTAACGGCCCTGTCTTCCGGTAATCCGGCTCGAATAATGGAAGCACAGGAGGTGCTGACGCGTTTCAAGACCAGCCCGGAGTCCTTCTTGCGCGTCGACAAACTGCTCACCGAGTCCCGTAACACGAATACGCGCTTCTTTGCGCTCCAGGTCTTGGAGGACACAATTCTGCAACGCTGGAATACCCTTTCCGTGGACAATCAGCAGGCGATTCGAAACTTTGTTGTGAGTTTGATCGTGCGGGAGTGCACGAGCTTCGCTCACATCCGCCAAAATCGAACTTTGCTGACAAAGATGAACATGACACTCGTATCGATCGCGAAGCGAGAGTGGCCGGTACGGTGGCCCAACTTCGTGCAGGAGATTTCGACAAGCGCCTCGGCGTCGGAGCCGATGGTGGAGAACAACCTCAACCTGCTCCGCCTTGTAGGAGAGGAAGTGTTCGAGTTCGGGGAAAAGACACTGACGTCGCGGTGGGTGGAGCGCAAGAAGCAAGCGCTGGCAGAGGACTTTCGCTTCATTATGGAGTTGTGCGTCACTGTAATCGTCACCACAGAGGACACTGCGTTGCTCCGCGCAGCGCTGTCCACACTGGAAGTGTATGTGCCATGGATGACACCCGAGATCATCTTCAATGAGCAGGTGCTTCAAAGCATTTCGCGCCTAGTCGTCGGCGACGGCAACGTTCGTGGGGAAGCAGTGCGGTGCTTGACGGAGATGTGCTCTGCTGCCACGAGTCGCGGTGCCGCCGGGGATCAGCAGGCGCGCCTTATTATCGACACCTTCAAGGCGGCACTAGGAAACATCATCAGCGCATTTCCAACCACCCACTCCTCCGTCATGGAGCGCGTTGTCGCGTTGTACGAGCAAGGATCACTGGTCGACAAGGAATACGTCGGCAATTTAAACCTCCTCCTCATCGCGTTTCTGAAACACTTCTACTCGAGCATCTCCTACGACGACATGCTGCTGGTCACGTGTCATGAGATGCTCGTCGGAATGAGCAACATCCACGAAAAGGAGCTTTTTAAGGCCTGTGTGGAGTACTGGTGGTGGCTGGGCGATCACTTGCTGCGGGCTCCTGCCAGCGTAGTCAAGAAAAATCTCATGTCAAAGCTGCAGCGGGTCCTCTCCGATGTTCGTTTTGTGCTTATTCGCCGCATGGCAAAGCCCGAGGAGGTGATCATTGTGGAGGAGGAAGGGGAGATTCGCCGTGAGCACGTCACTGACGTGGAAGAGCTCCAGCTCTACAACCTAATGCGTCAGGCACTGGTCTTCCTCACTCACTTGGACCCAAAGGACACTCGTAATATCATGACAGACCTAATGAAGCGACAGCTGGACCGCAGCGAGTGGTCTTGGCACAATTGCAACACCCTCTGCTGGGCTGTCGGTTCCATCTCCATGGCACTCTCTGAACAGGACGAGAGCGACCTTTTTGTGAAGATCATCACTGACCTTCTGACGCTCTTCAAGACCATGAGTGGCAAGGACAACCGCGCGGTCATCGCGAGCGATGTCATGTTCATTGTTGGCCAGTACCCGCGCTATCTGCGCAATCACGCGACGTTCCTCTCCACTGTGACACGTAAGGTGTTTCAGTTCATGCGTGAAAAATTTCCTGGGGTGCAAGACATGGCGGTGGACACATTCGTGAAGCTCAGCAAGCAGCTCGACTCGGAGTACGCGGAGGTGAACGGTAGCACCAGCATGGCCTCCGAAGTTGCCAAAACTTGGAGCTACATCACGGAGATGCTGTCTTTGCAGCAGGTACAGACGTGCTTCAACGCCGTCGGGTACATGATCGCTGCCGGCTCGTCAGAGCAGCAGCGCATGCATCTGCTGGAGACGTTTCTGACAGACACAAACACTCACTTCAAGGCGTGCACGACAGCGGCGGCAGCTGCCGGGGCTGTTTTTTGCCAACAAGAGGAGGCGATGGCGGAGCTGCTGCATTACCTGCGCATCTTCAGCAATGTAGCAGACTCCTGTGGCGATGTTTTTGTTTACGAGATGATGATGATCACTCAAGACCTTTACGGCTTTTACCGCATCTTCTCGGAAGCACAGGTGAGGGCTGTCGCCGACGGCGGCGAGGGAGCGCTGAACCGCTCGGACATGAAATACGTTCGCCTTGCCAAGCGTGAGATTCTGCGTATTTTTGAACGCTTTGTGAGCCACGCCACGCAGCTGAAGTTCATTGCGGAATCCTGTCTGCCGGATATGTTCTCCGTCGTGCTGCTCGACTACGAGAACTCTATTGCGGCCGCGAAGGAACCCTGGGTGCTGGCGCTCGTGACGGCGTGTGTGCGCACCCTTGGTCGCTGTATCGAGAACAACTGCGAGGCCATTCTAGATCACACCTTTAACACCACCGTTGCAATCATTGCACAGGACATGGAAAGCCACCCAGATTTTCGCGTGAACCTTTTCAAGCTGCTGCAGGCACTAACTGCGCACTGCTTTGAGGCGTTCATCTGCTACACCTCCACCCACGAGGACGTGGTACTGGGCATGCTGTGGGCGATCAAGCATACGGACTACCCCACGATGTCTACAGGGCTAGAGACACTGGACTTGTTCATCGACAACGTAGCGAAGTCGGAGTACGCGGAGGTATTTTTCAAAGCGTATATGCAGCGCATCATAGTGGATGTCATGGTTGCGTCGATGGACTCGCTTCACGCCTCTGGATTTCACTATCACGCTCGTATTCTCCAGAAGCTGTTCACTGTGTCCTCCATGGTACCGGTCGACACGCCGGCGATTGGCAAAGATGTCATTCAGGCTTACTTGCTCGAAAGTCTCACAGTAATCCCGACACTGACAAATACGTCAATTGTCAGCTTCGTTGAAATGTGCTACGAGCATTTTAAGGACGACACACGCTTTCGCACCCAGTTTGCCGACTTCCTCATCGAAGTGAAGGTCTGGGGCGCCGAACAAGAAAATAAGATGCAGGAAGAAGACGAGCGGCGACTGCGAGAGGCGATCCCGGGCTTCTCAAACCGAGCCATGGATGAAGCGCCGGAAAGCCTCTTCACCTCTCTCTAACGTGGACGGCTGCGCACATCGGCAGGACAGATGTGGTGGTGGTGGTGGTGGTGGGGAGGGAAGGATGAGTCAAGGTTCTCCCTTTATCCTCACCAGAGAGCCCTTGTCACCTGAGCCTTCCCCGCTCTGCCTCCGCCTGAGACACTGGCGTTTCCCGATGCTGCTGCTTTATTGTTGTTGTTTTACCGGGGGTGAGCGGGTGGGAGCAGAATACGACACAGACCTTTTGCCCCTCCCTCCCCCCCCCTGGCGTGGTGGTGGGGAGGCGGCCATCACAAATTCGAGTGGCGGTTCCAGTGAAGAAGACAGTGGTCCGGTGAGATTGGGGGCGGCAGGGGGGGGTAGTACCCTGCCCCTCCTCGCGCCCCTTTGTTGAGCGCTGGCGCACTCCATAACGCAGTTGGGGATACCAAAAAGAAAGCCTTTCAATTGAGAGAATCAATACGTGATCCATGTTGAATTATCACGTTTGCCTTCCCTTCGCTCCCCACACTGTAGAGATACCTCTGCTGCGGTTGGCGGTGTAGAGCTGGCCTCGTGTATACGAGCCCAGTAAGACTCGCTTGTTGTCACGGTTTCTCTATAGGTGGAGGAAATGTGTGTGTAAAGCCCAAGAGCGGGGAAAGTACCAGAGAAACAGGACAACGAAAAACAGGAAAGTAGCACACCGACACACACACACACACACACACGCCTACAGCTCGCCGCGGACGTCCCTTGGAGAGCGTTTTCGGGACATTTGGCGCGTTGGCCCCCCCCCCCCCCTCCCTCCCTCCCTCTTCCCCCTTTTCTTCAACTCTTTCCTCTTCCCCCCCAACACACACACACATTCTTTTCCAGTAGGTATCCTAGGGATCTGGGCAGCCGCTATTGCTCGCTCGACAGGCACGCAGAGACGCGCCCACGTTCAGCTCACGAAGACAACGGAGGCGCTCCGTTATTTGACTGCCTCGCTCCCGTGAGATCCTATATACTCAAATTGCCTACAGTGCAAGTAGGGGGCCGCTTTAATTTGGGGTAGATTAGTGGTCTTTTCTCAGCTTCATGGATACCTCCATTTTCACATGACCAGAGAGCCCAAAGTCGGCGACTGCGCAAAAGGATCGGCTGGCCGTCGCTCACGCTCTCATCGGTGTCACCCTAACTTTTTCTTTTTCTCATTCACAGGCTCCATATTAGTCTACTCAGCTGATGGGTAAACTCAACGATGGCACCGAGGACACGGGCCATGTGCCGACATCTTTGAATACCATCGGTCCCAATGCACCGGTCTCGATACACATCGTCAGCTCACAGCTGGCGTCTGCCACGAGCACCTGTGCCTTCTACCCGTTCGACACCCTCAAAACACGGTTTATGTCACAGGATGGCACGACAGTACGCCAGCACAATGGTCACGTCTACTCTTCCATTCGAGGATCACTCGCGCTCATTTACAGGGAGGAGGGGCTGCTCCCCTTGTTTCGAGGATGCCCAGTAGCCATCATCGGCTCCACTATCGCGTGGGGCATATACATGTTCCTCTACCGCCAGCTGTGCAACATGTCGGAGTGCACGTCATACCTTGGTCGGTCGTCGATCTCGCTTCTGTCGAGTGCGGTCTCTTCCTACGTGACCTGCCCGATTTTCCTAGTTAAATGCCGCATGCAGTTGGAGGAGACGAACGGTAGCTCGCACTACCGCTCTTTTTGGGCTGGTATACGACACACAGTCCAGACGACGGGTGTCCGTTCCCTGTGGCGTGGGATCTCGCTGCAGCTCTTCTTAGTCTTACCCAATGCACTGGCGATTCCCACGTACGACTCATTGAAGGGTTTGCTCTTGCGGCACCGTTGGCGTCACTCTGAGATCGCTGAGCTGACTCTGTTTGAGATTAGCGTCTGCTCCACGCTGACCAAGGTATGGATTCTTATCCTGTCCCACCCCTTAGTTATGATGAGGGTGCGCATGCAGGATGAACGGGCGTTGCTTGGCAAGTACAAGTACCACACGTTCATGCAGAGTATTTCAAGTGTGCTCAAGACGCAAGGCCCCTTTGGGATGTACCGCGGCTTCAGTACTGCATTCATTCACACTCTCCCCCGCTCTCTTCTCCACTACTGCATATACGAAAAGTCACTTGCAGTCCTTTGTAGACGATATCCGCCGCCGTAGTGTCGTTGTCAGAGAGCAACTTAGGTGGTGGTGGTGGCGAGGAGAAGTGATGGAGGCCATACAGGTGACAGGTGTGTGTGTGTGTGCGTACGAGGTGGAACGGGAAGAAGAGCACAATCGAGTACACTCTGGCGAAAGGCTACTTACCTTCGCAAGCCCTTGGGTTCGTGGCGCCGTTTCACTTTTTGTCTGTCTCATCCATACCCACCATGATGGATATGCAACGCCATGTGAACACGCTTTTCTCCCAGCTCCCCTCTTCTTTCCCCCTCAATCACAGTACCTCTCGTCTTGCACGCACCCCATATACCCCCTCCCGTCGTTTTTTTTTTCTAGCCGGAGGTCTGTCCCCCCTCATCCTTTTGGGGGCTTTAAGCGCGTGTAGCGTTGGAGTGAGTTGTGCTTCAGCGGAAAGACGCTCACACAAGTGGTTGTATGCGTTTGTTTGTCACTTCGCGTGCGTGATGCAGATTTTTTCTGGGGGGAGGGGGGTGGCTTTGTTGAGAAGAGCAATGAATAAGAGTCACTGCCAGTAAATAAACGCAAAGGCGACGATGATGGGTAGACCAGATGCGACTTCTCGTTACCACCAAGAGCTCCCATGACACCCCCCCCTCCCCACGTCCCTCTGAGCAGTGGCGGTGAGAGGCAAACGCTGTTCTTCTTGCCGAAGGCTATGCGAGTTTATCTCTTCTCTGCATGACGCTGCCTTCCCAAGATACGGCAAGCTGTCGCCGTGTTCTCACCTGGGTACGACGGGAAGGCAGCCCTAGCAGCAGTTCCTCGTGTGTGTAGGTGATGAGGGCACCCGCGCGTGATGGATTACAAAGTGGGAACGTCCGTCCTAGGATACCCTCCACGCGGGTCTCTCCGTCTTTTGTTCCCCTTCTCCGCTGCTTCCCGTTATCTTCAATTTGCAGAAGTGCAGCAGTTTACTACGCTGCTGTTCAATCACCGCCATCATGGACGAGAAATCGACGCCCCCCAAGGCCACTCCCCTTCAGCACACAGTCGCGTCGCAAGTGAGTAGTGCCACCAGCACCATCCTTCTGTATCCGGCAGATGTGGTACGGATGCGTTTCGCCTCCCAAGACGGCACGCACGCGCGTGAGCACAACGGGCAAACGTATCGAAGTATTGCAAAGGCGTACCAGGTAATCTACCGCGAGGAGGGCGGCCTGCGTGCCTTTTTCCGAGGCTGCCACGTGGCGGTATGCGCTTCAGTTTGTGCATGGGGTGTCTACATGTACTTTTATCGCTGGCAGTGCAACTGGCTCGAAGACTGGCAGGCTGAACGTCAGGAGGCTGACCCAACGCGGAGCGGTGTGTTGTCGTCGTGGATTATGATGTCGCAAAACCTCCTTCCGCGTTTTGTGTTTTCGACTATCGCCAGCTGCACCTCGGCGGTGGCGTGCAATCCTATCTGGCTCATAAAAACACGGATGCAGCTAGAAGAGGCCTCCACACGAAGGGTGTTCGCGCAGCGCCACTTCCGAACGTTCAGGGGAGGGCTGCTCCACACGGTTCAGACTACCGGTGTTTATTCTCTGTGGCGTGGCGTGTCAGCGCAAATTGTGCTGGGTATCCCGAACGCCATGAACCTCCCCCTCTACGATACCATCAAAGCAGCAATGTTGAACACCAGGAGAACAAGTGAGCTGTCGGTTCCCGAGGTGTGCGCGTGCTCCACCCTGACAAAAGTCGTCCTCACACTTGTATGCCACCCAGTGATGGTTCTCAAAACTCGTTTGCAAGACCACCGCGCGCGCGAAGGAGAGATCCACTACAAATCGTTCATCCAATCAACCAAGACGATATGGCAGCGCGGCGGCCTGCTCGCCTTCTACCGTGGTACCCTGCCATCTCTGTGCCATACGGTGCCTCGTTCTCTGCTCATGTTCCTATTTTACGAGCAGTCTCTGAAGGTATCAAGGTGTCTTTGGTCATGAAACCCCGCCGCTTTGCTGACGTGTGCGACAGCTCTCTTCACATGGTTGAGTTCCGATCTGCAATTCCCCTTTCCCCCCCCCCTCCCTCTTTTTTCCTTTTTTCTTGCTGAGGGGAAGGGGGGGGGGCTCCTCCGTCGCCGCTTTTTCACCCCTCCCGCCTCCTTTTCCCGCAAGCACTCCCATGTTTTTATTGTCTGTTCCCGCTCTCAGGGTCCCCCGCCCTCCTCCTCCCTCCCCCTCCCCTGAATGCGGACTTGAAGTGCAAATGCACAACAGAAATAAAAGGACGCATTCGGTTTCGCAGCGACACTGAGGGTCCCCGTCTTTCCCTCGTATCACACTTTCACCTTTCTTATGGGACTATAAATACTCTTCTCCTTCCTCCTTCCCCCCCTCCCCCAAAGGGGGAGGGCCTTCCTCTTTGAAGACCAGTGTACGTGCTGTTAATGGACTCGCGATTCTCACGAACATGCAGAGAACACTTGCTGTGGAGGGTCTATAGTCGTGAAAGCATAATCTACAAGAAATACATCGACATATATATATATATGTTAATATATATATCTTGCGCACGCATACTCGTGCATCCCTGTAAGACTCCTGTGATGTCGATAGGCGGCGCGTTGCAGCGAAGCTTCACGAGCCAGTTTTGCTCCAGTGCAAATGACCATGTGTGTGTGTGTGTGTTGGGGGGGGGGAGGGGGCGGGGGGACACGGGTCTCCGGGGGTGAGGTGGCGGCTACCCCTCTCGTTGATGTTTTTCCTCCCCCCTTACCGGTTATGATCACCTCCTCTTTGACGAAATTTATCATCTTGAAATTCACTTTCTACGCCTGTTCTGCCCGCGTCTCATGGCATCTCTTGTGTGTGCGTCCAGATGTGTTTGGAGGGCCCCAAACTAGTATTTTTGTCGAAAACAGAGCAGTCGACAAAGACCGCGGAAGAAACGTTGCTGAACTCTTTCCCCTCTCGTTTCCATAGATGGGTTCGAAAAAATTGCTGCCCTGCAACACTTCACGCTCGTTTATTTTTTTTTTGTCTTAGCGTGGACTCTGGGAGGCTGTAAAAGCACTGGCACGTGGGCTCATCTGTGCACATTACCCTCACCACATCTCGACGCTGAGGTACATCACATTCCAGACATCTTAGCACCATCACACAGAGTTTAGAATCGCGCCTCGGTCTCTTTATATATTTGTCGTTCCAGTTTGCTTGTCTTCTGTGTTGTTTCGGTTTACCCTAACACCAACTCCCCCATCCGTGATCTTCCGCTTTTCATTGTTTTATTGGCTTACTCAGGATTTGCCAAACACCACATCAGGGGAGGAGAGGGAGGGAAGGCTTGATAAGGGCGAGAAGAACGCAGTGGTGTGTCTTGGGCAGTGGGAAGACTCGCAAGAAAGTGAAGAAGCCACGATACGCCCTCCCGCCCCACACGCGCGCGCGCCCGCTGTGCCACTCTTTCTTCTTGGTATTCTTTACTCCTCACGATTGAGGGGTAAATTCGTGCTCCTTCCCAAGAGGGGGCTCGCCGCGCTTGACATTAGTGAAGGGATAGACGGAGGTTCGCGCGAGAGCGTTTAGAGTTGGCTGTCACCCTCACGTCCCCTTCCCCAACAACCAAAAAAAAAACAAGGTGAGGACATTACGGAACCAACACTGCGGTGGTAAAAGCGAAAGAACAATGTCGGAGGAAAAAAGGCCACGCTTCCTCCAGCAGACGAGGTCGCAGCTGCTGCACCAGCAGGAGGCCCTGCGCAAACGACGGGAGATGCTCGAACGCGAGAGCACGAAGCCCCCGGCTATGCGCTTTGGGACCAGCACGCCACCACGTAGCCTAGGACGGCGTGTGCGGTCGCCTGTACCGCTGTCGTCAGCAAGCGACCGTCACGCCCCCTGTCCAGCGGTGGGACCTGGCTCTAGCGTACACCGCGAGCTGAAGTGGAGCCGCTGTGAGGAGGAAAAGACGGCGGAACGCGCCCCAATGCGGTTTTCCATGGCGTTTCGTCCGTCACCGACACCAGCTGTGCTTGCGAGCACGCGTTCAGCCATTGTTTTGCACGCGAGCTCCCCACCCAGTCCACGCGAGGTGAACACTTCACATCACCTTGATTCGATCATGGTCAAGCTCCAAAGGGAGACCTCAACACCACGCACAGTCTCGTCGCAATCACCAGTGTCTCAGCGGAGCCGCGTAGAGCGTGACCGTACTCCGAACAATCACAACACGCGTGGTGCGCCTGGTACACCGCACGTACTCACACCGAACCCCTGGAGTCTCGCGCAGCTCACTGCCAACGAGGTGGGTGAAGTGGAGCCTTCTGTGGCGTCGACAGGTAGTCCAACACCGGCACGTGCAGCCGTCGTGCTGCGCCCCACTCCTCCGAAATGTGAATCCCGGGAGGCTGTCATGGAAGAGCAGGCCCCTACAGTGAGCGGTAATGCGGGGCGCTCGAATACGTTCGCGGTTCCCCGCTTCACTCCCATTTCACCTGTGGTACCTTCGGCTATGAAGCGGCCGCACCAGCCGAGTGAGGAGAAGCAGGGCACACCGGAACATCGCAGCGCCGGCGAGTTCCGCACGCCGCTCCCGTTGGCACGCATCTCTTCCGCCGTTACACCATCGATCCACTGTTCTGCCTCTCCGCAAGGAGAAAGCGCCCACCGGCATGGTCGCTCCGTTATGGCGACGGAAGGGGGGGAGACAGGCTCTAGGGCGTCCCCAACCCCAACGGTTGTGCCGCTGGGGCCTCTCCTCACAAGCATCGCCGATGACTTGCAAGGCTGCCCCCACTACAGTGGTTCTCCTGCCGACGAAGAGCAGTCGGCTATTGTGCACGACACCGTCTCAACAAAAGCAAGGGCCTCACAGGCTACTGTCGAGAAGGCAGCCTCGCTACAGAACCCCTCCTTCACCACCACCACCGGCAGCGCATCGCCGCGTCCAGGGACCCCGCCACTGACGCCGCGCCACAATGCAAGCCCTGTTCCCACAACGCATGACCTTATTCACAGCGTGCAGGTATCGGCGGAAAAGCGGCCGTGTGGCGGCGAGCGGAGTACACTCTCTTCAAAAAACTCGGTCCGGCGCGGCACTACCGCCACGCCGTCTCGCACGGGGTCGCCGCCACCGACACCTGTGCCACCGTCGGATATACCCATGACAGATTTTGGCGCGCTCACGCATAAGTGTTGCGATCGCCCGACTCCCGTGTCCATTTCCTCACTACCTGCTGGCGGGGAGGTGCGCGGCACCACCCCTGGAACCCCATCCGCTTCTCCGTGGCCCACAACGGAGAACATTATCAGTAGCATTATCGCAGGCGCTAAGGAAGAGCAGCGCCGTGGCAGAGGGGACTTTGCCACAGGCACCACGGGTGAGGACGAACGGGAGACCTTGGAGCGGTTCTCAAACGAGGAAGTCAATGTGTCACACACAAACTCGCCTAATGTCAGCGCCCTAGAGACGCTCGCCATGAAGAACGATAACGAGGAAGGGGACCAGGCGGGGTCTGTTAGCGGCGAGCCATTCCATGCCAAATGGAACGACCATGTTGCGGCTCACACGCCGTCGCCGGTCCCATCACACCGGCAATACGGTCAAAGCTTTCTGGCCTCCACTGAAAAGCGGCGTTGTGGACGACCGACCCCGTCGGTGCGCCATGTCTCTCTCGCCGCAGATGAGGAGCACAGCGGAGGTGCAGCTCAGCCCATAAGTGTCTCTCCACAACCGTCTCCTCGTCATCTTTTTCACAGCCTGGACGTGTCAATTGAGAGCGGCGCTCAGCAAAGGAAGCCAACAGAAGGAGCGATGGAGGCGGAAAAGAGTGGCACTGGCGGTGAAACGACTGGAGAGATCGCGACGCACCAAGCAGCGCTGCGCACCCCTTCCCCAACACCTACCCCGGAGAACGTCATATCGAGTCTTCAGGCCTCGGCCGAAAAACGGAGGCGCTCTGGCGCTGTCGATGCCAACAGTGGCTCCAAGGGCCTCTCCGCCGCGGCGGCGACGAGGTCTAGCGGTAGCTCCCACCAGTCGCCAACGCTCACGCCGCAGAATGTGAAGGAAAGCGTGCAGCACCTGATAAGGGACCGCCAGCAGGGATTCCGTTCTGACGCCCCGGCTCCTATTCGCCCGTGGACCGAGCCAACTCGGGTGACTGTGGAGTCTCCTACCTACGGAACAACGTGGAACTCCCCGACTTCACCTGCGGTCACAGCCGAGGATGTGGACAAAACTCTGGAGACTCTCGAGCGCGATGAGCGATGTCAGTCTCGATCCTCGCACGCACCACGCGTGTCGGACGTCTCGCCAGAGCAACCGAACGTCACTGTGCCACGCGACAGCGGCGAGTCCTTCGTGAATGTAGAGGAAAGGGCTACCGTGGGAGACATTAGCGCGGTTCCCGCGTCCTCTTTCGAACTCAATGGCCTACCCTCCGTGGTGTCCCCAGCACTCTCTGACCTTGCCGCTGCATCGGCGATGTTTTTTGATTGCGCGAGCGCGCCCCCAACTCCTGCACTCCAGAAAATAGAGACGGCAACAAAGACTCTGGATAGCTCTGTATGTGTCCTCGAAGGGCGCGATTGCGGGCATATACCACCCCAGTTCTTCGACTTACAGCGTGAAATTGTCGCCATCTCAGAGGGACGCGGCCGGAGTCGTACCCCGCCGCCGCTGTTTCTTCGAGGGAATGAGCCCCAGTCCCCACTGTCGTCGGTAGTAGGGATGCTGTTGGCTGAGGAGGACACTCCCCGTGCGGAGGCTTCGATGGAGAAGGCTGACCCCACTGAGAGCATACCACCCCGCGGGCTGCACACCGTAATGAGTACTTGCGGCAGCGCGGCAGAAAACAACGAGGATGCGCAGGTGGGGGCGCGTCGCAGCAGTCTCATCCTAGTGCATCCGACAACCGCCTCCCGTGCACTCCTCCAGCATCCGCACGAGGCACCGCCCGATCCTCCGGTTCCCAGCATGAGCGAGGTGCAAGTGCCGCGCACGCCCACCCCCCCTCCCCAATACGCAGTAGAGCAGGCGTTTGTTGCGTCCAGCGAAGGACATCCAGTCGGCCGCACCCGCAGCGCACATCTTGAGTCGCCGCTGCCCCGCCCCGTCTCGTTGCGCTCGCAGGTGTCGTTGGGAAAGCCATTGCAAGTTTCTCGCAGTCACCCATCTTCAGGTAGCCCTGCACCGGCCTGGCGCACTCAGGCGTCTTTAACTCTCAAACGCGGCGGTATATCGACACCGTCACCTCGGACAGGTTTGCCGCCACCAGAACGCACCACGGCATCGGTTCAGCATGACGAAGAGAGGAATCAACAAGCGGACGTGTTCGGTCCCCAGAACGACTGGATGGACCTTGTGGAGTCGCTGCGACCGCAAACGATCACGGTTTCCCCGCAAGCTGGCACCGTGATGTACACGGCGCACCACTCGACCGATCGGTTCAGGGATCCGGAGAACTTGGCGGACTGTGCGTCTCCATCGCTCTGCCGCAAACGTAGCCGCAGCGGACAAACGCCAACCGCTCCAAGCCGGCAAATGGCAGCGGCGACGCCCGCCAGCATTGCGCTCACGATGGATGAGGGAGGCTCTTCTGACAACCAGTCGGTGCGTGGCGCAGCAACACCCAACTCTCACGTATCCCAGACCCCTCGCAGCTCCACCCGCGGGCGTAAGAGTCAAGCGGAGGAGTTGCTGGATATGTTACCTGCCGAAGTGGTCGCCGAGGTGGCCCGTATGCAAGAGGCAGACGAGTTGGCGGGGGCGCCTACGGCACCGTCCGCCTTATCAGCGGAGATGAATGACGCCCGACCCTCTAGTGGATCACTGGACGGCCGATTCAGTGGAGTGTCTGAAGGTGACTCGATTGTAGGTCAGCTGTCAACTATTTCTCAGCGGGTTTCGCAACGTCCTCGACGTGTGTATCACAACTACGACTACTACATTCAGTACCTCGAGGGCATTGCCACCTCAAGTGCCAAGAAGGCACGCAAAGCTGCCGCTCGCCGCGTCCACCGCACTGTTACGGTGGACGTCGCCAAGGGAAAGACGAAGCCCGCTAAGCAGCACTCTAGCGGCCACGAGTCTCCCCTTTTGGCGAACGGAACTCCCGCAGAATCGCCGGCCGTGTGCGGCAGCCGCAGCCAGTCCACGTCCTCTAGTCGCGAGGGAGGGACGGCTTCGCGTGTGAGGGCATCGGCGATGGATCTCTCGGAGGACGTCGTGTCACCCCCGACGCCGTCGCCCATGCGTGGCGGCGAGGGCCGTGAGTTGAAGGTCTCCACACGCCTTTCTGCTGAGCTGGAGAAGGCACTGTTTGAGCAGCCGTCTCATGCCAAGCGGGAGCGGCAGGGTGACTCTCAAAAATCACCTCCGGGCGCACCTGCCAAGTTCACCAAAGCTGCGAAGAAGTCGCCGACGCCCTCCCTGAAAAGTGGAGGGTCAGCAACACCTGCAAGGAAACCGAAGACTCCCAGGGCATCTTTGTCATCCACGTGTGCCAAGAAAACTGTAAAAAAATTTTTGACTGCCAAGTCAATGCGGGTGCAGCGGCGTAGCGCAAAACACAGAAAGGCGTAGCGAATGGCGAGTATGCGTCATACCCCACAGACACATAAAAAGAGGCATCTCCTAGGCGTCTGGCATCGATACTCGGTCGTGAAAAGGGAGTATATATATGTGTGTTGTCATGACTAGAGTGAAATGTGCTGCGAGGGGAGGGGAGGGGGCTGCATCCTCTCCCTCCTTCGTCGTGTTCGGTTCACATGTTTGCCTCCTTGTAGTGCAGGCGGGGGGTTGAAGGTTATCCGTAAGGCACGAGGTAGTGCTCTCTTTGACCTTTTCATTTATTTAAAGGGGCCTCGCTGCTGTTTGTAGGCAACATAGATGCTCGTTTTTCTTTTTTTTTTTTAGACTTCCTCCCCGCCCGAGCTGCGCAGCGGAATGGCTTTGGTTGTGCCTTTTCCATTCCGCGGTTAGAGGTGTGTGTGTGTGTGTGTGTGTCGTGTGTCTTTTCGAGGTTTCCTCCTTGTTAGATCTCTCTATTATTATTATTCCCTGACTTTGCCTTAACGCTAAGATGAACTTGCATTCCCGTTAAAATGGGGGAGGGGAGGCAAAGGTGAGAAGGGGGGAGGGGGGTGCACGGAATCGCTTCCATGGAGGCACAACTATTCGTTGGCTCCAAAAAAAAAGATTCTGGATCCCTCCCCATACTGTTGTTCACTTGATTTGAGCAACACTACACGTTTCACCACGCTGCAGAGCGACAACACGCACCGGACTGCTCGGGATACCTCCCTACAGGAAAGGATAAACATCAATGCGGGAGACCTGCCCGTCCCATGACCAGTAAAAGGCTCTTCACGTCCCCTTCCCAAGGTCACGATATGCTAACCCGCGTGTCTGTCGTCTTTACATCGGAACCCGTGTAGGCATACTCACCTCCAAAACGTGCCAGTTTGTGCACACTGCTCCACCTCCACACGTCATGCTTTGTTGACTTCGGTCTTCACTCCCCCACCCCCCCCCGTAGACAGAGCTCGCAGACGTGCGTGTGGGTGGTGCAGTCTTCGTATTTCCTGAGATGATCGTCGGCTGTCTGCAAGTATGTCCCGGTCCTGGGCAGAAATACCCCCTTTCCCCCCCACCCCTCCCCAACTCCCCGATGTGATGTGTATATATACACATACATCCTGGGTGGTGGGCACTTGTCTTCATGAATCTCCCTGCCGCCCTTTCCCTCTCGATTATGGGCCCCTCCAGAGCAGTCCTCACCCCTCCCTTTTTTTTTTTCGTTTGCTGCTTGCCCACCACCATCGGCAGTGGATTGTCAGAGCACGCCAGTGTTTTTGCGTGCCGTGGACCTGAAACCCTCATCTTCGCCATATTTCTCACCTGAACGACTCTCCTTACTTTTGGCACTCACAGGGGCACCGCAAATATGTCTCTGCGGAAGTCTTTTCACAGGTGTCTACAAGGCCTCCACCTGGGGTCCTCCACCTGCGCTCACATGAGTCGGAGGCATGGTAGCCTTTCACAGTCACCTGCACATCCGCACCCGCACCCGACCCACCCGCAATCACCGCCGATTACCAACAGCGGAACAGGTGCACGCCATATGCCCGCGTCTCTTGACCTCGGCTTAAATTTTTCCACGATGGACTTCGACGAGGTGGCGAGGGCGACACGCGCCGCGATCGCCCGCGAGCGCGGAGGCGGTGGGCAGTCGTCTTCCAAACGAGAGCAGGATTTGGGAGTCATCCTAGAGAAACACAGCGGAGCGAGCGGGGCATCCCATAAGTCGATCCCAGCGTCAACACGGAGACCTGCGTCCTCAGCAGTCGAGGGCTATGACGAGGTCGCCCAGGAAAGTTTCTCTGCTACGTCACAACAGCAACAGCAAGCGCGGCTGAATGCACCACTGCACTCTTTCGGCCGGAAGGGATCCCACGGCCGTTATTCCTTGCAGGACATGCTGAAAGACTGCCTCACTGATGGACAGTGGGCGCGAGCGTTTCAGTTTTTTACCACCGCTGTGGAGCAGGCATGTCGACAGGTGCTCGTTTCCGGAGGCACCACGAAAGGGGTGGCCGCCGACGGCGGAGTTGGCGCCCTCGCTACATCATCAGACTCCTCTGGGGTACCAGTGAGCAGTAGGGAATCGGAATGCTTCTCAACGTTGCGCAAAATGCTGGCGGCTCTTCCCCCCACACGAGCAGGGGAACGCACGATGCATGTGAAGAACATTCACGGTATTATGCGGTGGACCGGGTGGCACTACTACCTGCTGTGGAAGTGCCTCCTAGAGGCTGGGCGCGTGGAGGAGGTGCAGCGGGTTTGGTCTGTGATGCAGCAAACTGGGTTTGTGGAGTACCAGCTAGAGGAGCGCACGGTTAACTCGATGATGGCACTGCTCCGCCGCACCTCCAGTTCCACAGAAGTCATGGTGGCTGCGATTGTGCCCCCCGGGGACTCTGTAGGGGAAAGTAGGACACATCTCAAAGGTATTCGACGCGAGCTCGTGAAGGGGCTCGAGCAGGCCGCCGCAGCGCGCGGGTTCAAGCTGGATGGAGCGAACCGTCGAACCGCCGAGGGCATTCGAATCGTCGAGGCTCTAGAGCGCACCGAAGAGGGCAGGGAGAGCCAAAAGGCGTTAGCAAACGGAGACGGCGTACATGGCGACAGCGCCAACTTGGTGTTCTCTGCTCGCACAGACGAAGTTGCTGTCGCAGTCGGTGACTTCAATGGACTGCTCCGCCGTGCACGGTCTGTGGAGGCGACAGATCGTGTCCTCCGCATGATGACGAAGCTGAACATCGAAAAAAAACCCGACACATATGCGAGCCTCATCGCCGCACTCCACAATCCGCAGTATGTGCTTTTAGGACACACAGCAGAGGAGTTAGCCACCCACCAAGCTGGCGGGAGCGCCTCCGGGAAACCCCCTGAGGGCGAGGTGGGCAGGGGCCCCACCAAAGTGGGGCCGGCGTTTGGCGACGGAAGCACCTTGGAAGACCATTCGCTCGCCAAAAAATCCTACGAAGCGTACAAACAGAAGCGCATTGAGGCTGGCCTGGCATGGTTTGCCGCGTGTCCATCGACGCACCGGACGGCCGACGTCTTCAATGAGCTGCTGTACCTCCTCCGTGCCAAGGCGCACTGGTCGCAATTCGACAGATTGCTTGTCCAGTTTCGCGGCAACGCCGT
The DNA here is from genome assembly GCF_017918235.1 of Porcisia hertigi. Taxonomy (NCBI): domain Eukaryota; phylum Euglenozoa; class Kinetoplastea; order Trypanosomatida; family Trypanosomatidae; genus Porcisia; species Porcisia hertigi. Next base: position 463,965 of record NC_090591.1, read on the forward strand.
GGTTACGCAGACAACGTGGCCCGAGGCACTTACCGACGCCGAATCACCTGTGTCCAATGCCGGGGCTGCGGCTAGCGAGAGCTCCTCTGTTCCAGGGCCAATTCTCCCTCCCAACTGGTCTGCGTGGCCGAATGGGAAGACATACGAGCTACTCATTCACCGAGCTCGCTACGTACACCAATGGGAGGTGATGTGGGCACTGTACAAGGAAATGATCGCCACTGGGGTTAATGGCACACCCCGCCTCTACGAAGTGCTTCTGTTAGAGGCTCGCAGTCACCCACCGAAGTGGGTGCTCGCTACACGGGACTCTGGCAACTTGGATGCCTCGTCTAGCTTTCTGTTCCGCCTTTACGAGGAACTGCGTAGCAACGGTGGCGATGTGCACTCCTTGAAGGGTACTCTCAGTGTCGTGAACGCATGGACAAGATCTCGGGCCAGGTTGAATCGGTGGGACTCCTGATAAGTTATCGGATGCGAGACGACCTTGGGTACCCTGATTACTAAGGGAGACCTCAGCGGTCGGGGGAAGGGGGAGGGGGGTACCAAAGGGCTCAGCGGCTTCGCTGTGGGTAACCCCACTACCACCACCACCGCCGCCGCCGCCGCTCGCTCCCCTCCCCAGTCATTCCCTTGGCAGTATCAAACTACATCCAGTGGTGACAGGACCGTGCCCTGACAACGCGGCGGAGTCGGTGCCACAAATATTCACGCACATCGGCGGCCAGGCCCTGGACGGCGCTGTGTCGACGCCACCCCACGCCACAGTGAGCACGCCTGTGCCGTTGCACTAGATGCACACAGTGGCAGTGTGACTTTGAGGAGTACGTCACCCTGTTCTCGGCGGCCCACAGCGGAGGGACCCCCCTGAGCCACAGCGAGGGAGACACTGCTTGGCAACCCGACGCCGCGGAAGCACCTGCGCGACGGAGGTGTGTGTGTGTGTGTGGGTGGGTGCAAAGATTGAGGCACAGCCCGTGTGCACATGTCTCGGGCGGCACCTCTGCGAGGCGCATGTCCGGCTCTATTGGACCACCGCTATAGGCCTACGGACAGGCCCGGACAGGGAGTAGAGAGGGGGTTGCAGTGTGCAAGGGTGCACTCCCCGCGAAAAACGGTGAAGCAAATACCTTGGCAAAACCAGCTCTTGTGACGAAGGGGGTTTAACCGCACTGCCTGAGCTTGTGAAGGGTCGCGGAAACGAGCAGAGTAGGGGTGGAGGAGGGGAGGTGTTTGTTGCTGCGCCCTCCGTGCATGTGTTGATGAACACTGGTAAGTTGTGTACTTCTGCTTTTAGAAGGGATGGACGACACGGCGCAAGGCGTCATCAGCGGTTATGGTAGCGACGACGGAGCGGCACGCCCACAAAGATGCAATAATCTCTGTGTTGACGTGAAAAAAAAATCCCGCAAAACGTTTTTGTTATGGACTCTGTTCGGATGATTCCCCCCCCCCCGCACCTTGTAACTTATTTCCCCTTTCATCTCCCCCTCTCTCGACAGCATTTTTTTTTCTCCTCCCACTGTTTTTTTTTTTGTATTCGTCACACTGGGTGTTTATCGACGTCTGTGGAGCTGTTGTTTCCCATCTTTCTGCGGCCTTACCCACCCCTAATCGCATATCTGCGCCACTTCAAAATTGTTTTGTGTGTGTGCATAATACGCTCTTTAGCAGGAGCAGTCACCAACTTCACAACTATACACATTTATATATGCATGAATGCATATATGTGTTTTATCTCAGTCGCGACCATCCTCGTTGATCCACAAGCGGTTAGAATGCGGTGATGAACGACAACCCTTGTCGCACTGAACGTTTGGCGCGTATCGCTTTTTTTGTGTGTGTTCTCTGCCTGCTCCTCCGCTGCCCGGCATCCCCTCGATGTGAAGCCCTCGCAGCCATCACTCTCTAGGCCCCTCAGGTCTATTTTGTCTGTCGTCCTGTCTCAAAGCTTCTGTATTCCCCACTTTCCCATTATGGTTTTGACTGACGCACTCCTCTTTTCTCCTGATCGATCTTGGGCATTTCTAGTATTGGTTTCTCCGTGAGGTTACGGCTGCCGCTGCACCCTATGCCCCCCCTTCTTCTGTAACTGCACCAGATCCCTCTTGCTGTATTCTGGTCGACGGTGGAGCTCACCTGTTTTTTTTCTTTCTTTCGTACTCTGGCATCACAGCTGCCGTCAACCCCCACCCCCTACTTTCGCCTCAAGGGGCCGTTGATTCTGCCATCTTCCTGCATCCTTTTTTTTTCATCTCTCCATTCACGTCTGGGTTGTGCCGTTTCTCCGCTTCTCGGTGTTGTCTTTTGAGCAACTCGTGCAAAGAAGCCCCCCCCCCTCCCCACACGTTGTGACTGCTCAGCTACACCCTCGCATACGTCTAGTTAGCGCTGATGGCGACCTTGGCGCCACATCACTCTTTGGCACTGGACCAGTCCATTTGTCATCACTACTATCACTGTGTGCTTTACGATGTTCCGTTTGACCTCCCTGTCAGCGAGATCGCTGCTTACGTGGTACCCAAGAAGGACTCAGATGTGGTCCAGGGGCTCTCAAGCGCTGGTTGCCGCGTTGTTCCGCACCAGCTACACGTGTATAAGGAGCCCCTGGACAGGAAGTTTGGCTATGTTTCTTTTTTCATTCACCAAGCACCGCACTCCGCAACGGACGCGGATGACGCCCATCGCCTCGTGTGCCAGTGGATCGACATCGACCTTGCCTCCCAGTTGGCCATGGTGCAATGCAAGGTGCGGCTAGCTCAGCCGCCAGAGTGCCATTCATCAGAGCCGTTCCTGGACGCCCTTCGCCTAAAGTGCCCCTTGCTGGACCCCACTCTGGTGGCGGATACAAAGAAACTGGAAACGTTTGTGCTGACCCGCGTGAGCTTTGACCAGCACCGTGAAAATGTGCAGCTTAATGAGCTAGACGCAACGCACAGGAAGTCCATCAAAGACGCCGCCGAGGCGGCCAGCTGTGGTGCAGAGAAAATAATCGACCCAGGTGACGACTTGGCTGCTCGGAAGGCTGAAGTGGATCGTGATGCGCACAGCGCTTCTCGAGTGTGGCGCAGGCATGAGTGGAGCCGTGTCGGCACGTTTTCAGTCACTTCCTTGTCCCCAAAGGAGCTCGTATGGTTGAAAAAGCAGCTTCCCGGTTTTCCACAACTCCTCATCACGAATGACGACATGGAAACGACGCACTGTGATACGGCTATGCTGGTACGTTTTTTTAGCTCCTCCCTCGCTCCTCTCTTCACCGTGGAGGAAGAGCTGAACACAGCGGCCACTACCGCGACCTCGGAGGCATGATTGACAATAATGCGCCCTACAATGCGGTGGCTGCACAGCCCCCCCCCCCCCTCTGCGCAAACGAGAGTGAGTCGTCTTGCCGATTTGGGTTTGCCGTGGTGTTTTGCGTGGCTCTTAGTGGGGATTGCTTTTGTTGATGTGTGTCGGGTTTCTGGGCAGGTGTGGGTGCGTAGGAAGGGAACTGCAAAGAATGGCTGGTGTTTTGCCTCTGTGTGTGTTTGGGCTCTAAACACGGCAGGTTCATCTAGATCCACGTTACCCCCCCCCCCTTCCCCCCACCCTCACACACACACACAGGTGTATTCTGTCGAAACGAGGGATCTTCTGATCCAACAAAACGTGCCAGTGCATTGTGTGTACGCGCGTTGCAGACAGTGGCTGGCAGGGCGTCTCACGGCGAGAGAAAACATCGAAGAGGTTAGAAGGTAAACAGCGAGTGGTGAGAAGGGACACCAGAGGATACACGCTAATAAGAGCCCTGCAAGGGGGGGGGGGGGGGGAGGGGAGGGGAGGGGAGGAGCACGTGTGCCCAGTGCAAAGGATCCGCTGCTGACGAGCGGCTGGGCTGATGAGGCAGAGATCCCGGAAGCGTGGCGACTATGCAGCCCAACTGTCGCCATTCAGTCCTCCAGATTCCCGTCAGGAGTGTGCGCACACCATCATAGGGAATGCAACGGGTGAAGGCGTCTGAGGGAAAAGAAGCACACATCATCATCAGGAGGGCATGATATCTGAGGACCCTGGACAGCTTCATTTCTGCGCTCAAGCGGCGTGTACCTAGACGACTGTCGAGGCTCTGTCCCCCTTTTAAACGGCACGACTGATGCCACTGGTTTCGCTATGGGTCAGCGGACTCTCTGTGTGCTGCCGACTTGGACGATGAAGTGCACTGCAGCGAGCTCCGTCTGGCGCCAAGCGTGCAGCGTAGACTGGGGGGGGGAAAGACAGGACGTGTTTTCTGAAGAGTCGACCAACTAGATTGTTTTTTTGTTTTCCACCAGCTAGCTCTCTCTCTCTGTCCTATCGATGCCTGGGGTACAGGCGTGCGGGGCAGGCAGTCTGTATTACTGGGGAGTTGTTTCAGTCTCTGCTCGCTGACCTTCTAGTAGTGAGAATGTCCGGAAGGAAAGAGAGCAACATCAAACCTTTTCTGTGAAGATGTAACAAGTAATTAGCTGTTCTTGCTGCGTTTTGATCTCGGAGGTAGGCGACACGGGGTAAGGTGACGGTAACGGGGGGACCCCCCCCCCCCCCACCATTGCACCCAATCCACCTGCTCGTTGCAGCACCGAGGCCCGAAAGAGGTGCTTCTGAACTGCGGTTCTATTTTACGAGGTGGATGCACCCTTGCACACTGCAACCCCCTCTCTACTCCCTGTCCGGGCCTGTCATTAGGCCTATAGCGGTGGTCCAATAGAGCCGGACATGCGCCTCGCAGAGGTGCCGCCCGAGACATGTGCACACGGGCTGTGCCTCAATCTTTGCACCCACCCACACACACACACACACCTCCGTCGCGCAGGTGCTTCCGCGGCGTCGGGTTGCCAAGCAGTGTCTCCCTCGCTGTGGCTCAGGGGGGTCCCTCCGCTGTGGGCCGCCGAGAACAGGGTGACGTACTCCTCAAAGTCACACTGCCACTGTGTGCATCTAGTGCAACGGCACAGGCGTGCTCACAGTGGCGTGGCCTGGCGTCGACACAGCGCCGTCCAGGGCCTGGCCGCCGATGTGCGTGAATATTTGTGGCACCGACTCCGCCGCGTTGTCAGGGCACGGTCCTGTCACCACTGGATGTAGTTTGGTACTGCCAAGGGAATGACTGGAGAGTGAGAGCGAGCGGCGGCGGCGGCGGTGGTGGTGGGGGGGTTACCCACAGCGAAGCCGCTGAGCCCCTTGGTACCCCTCCCCTCCTCCGCGTAGACACACAGCGCATTTCCGAGGAGAGAGGGGGACCGTGGAGGACGGAGTTGTCCTTCTTTTTCATGAGAATGGGATGTCCACACCCGTTTGTTCATGAGGTTCGCGCTTGGTTAGCTTTGTCGCCTGCAAGGGAGACAAGTGCGGTTGGTTTTCGTGAAGCCTTTTTTTTTGGAATGAACGTGTGTTTAGCTCGGTGAGCTTCCTTTTTGCGATTTTGCAGCCGAAGGGGGGTGTTGAATGCAACAACAAAAGAACGTTTAAAAATAGCAAGTGCCGACATGGAGTAGGGGCATCTGGGTAAGCGACAGTTGTTGTTGGATCTCTGTCTTCTGCATTGGTGGATGTTCGGGTGGACGCCTGGGGCGTTCTTCGGTCCCAACCTGGCACTACGATTTGTGTATTGCCGAGATGCAACCGCGCAGGGGTGTTTGAGAGCCCCCCCTCCCTCCCTCCTCCCCAAGCCGCGCCATGGCTGGGGCTGTGACCGATTGACTCCTTTCCTCTTGCCTGTCGCGCTGTTCCTACCACGGCACTGTGAAAGGGTTTCTCTGTTGGGGGGGGGGGGGGGAAGCTCCCGTATGCTGGCCTCCAGGCGTGAGGAGGGGCGGGGGAGCTGTGGGACGAGTTCGCCGTGCTCTCCATTTTCCCTGAAACCGACCAGTGAAAGAAAAAAAGTATGTCCCGCACCCAAGGTAACATGTGAGGGTGTTTGTTGTGGACGTTCTTGTACCACACAGGGCCCTTACTTTTGTGTACACGGGCCTTTGGGTGTGTCCCTTTGGTGCGCGTTAAGACTCGAGAGGTGTTTGTGGCTGCTAAAACTAACAGCGACTCTAGAAGCAACGTGCACATCCTTAGTCTGTCGCGCTCCCTACCCACGACCCGACATACGGAGAGCTCTCCCCTCAACATCAATACGGTGCACACACACTTTTCACACTCCACGCCTGTTCTCACCTCTTGTTTTTTTGTTTTTTTCGGAATGCTTTATTTTGCCAAAGAAAAATCTGCACGGCATCTGGTCTACGTTTTTCTTCATTTGCCTCGTACAACTCCTTCTCGACGAACATACACAAACATTTGCCATAGGCCCCCCCCCCACTTTTCACCCATCGGTGTGGCGATACCGTGTTGATTTCGGATTTTCAGGCACACACCACTCTCCTTTTGCTTTGCCTTCACCCGCGACCCCCTACTCTACTCCGACCTCTTTCAACAACTCCGAGGAGGGGCCCTCCCTCTCCCGTACTGTTTCCTCCTAGCGATTTACGCTTGTTGGCGCGTCTGCGTCTTGACACTTCTTCTTGCTCGAACAACCGCATTCTCCTTTCGGCCTGTCTCGTAGATTCGTTGGATATTTTGTTTTTAGACTCGCTCTTTTCCAGATCTATCCTTTGCGGCGCTACATGTCTCCTCACCTTCCTGCCGAGACTCTCTGTGAACTTTTCTTCGCCACCGCCTCCTGACCTCGAACAGGGTCTTGCATCCTCAGACGGCTATCGTCTGTGTGCAATTGAGTTCTTTGTTTTTTTATGGACCATGCCTGTTTGGCAAATTTTTTTGCATCTATCTGTAGTAAATATATGTTTCGATTGGAATCGGGTCTTCAATTGACCACCCTTGTTGAGTACCTTAGAGCTCCCTCCTTCCCGGTGATCAATACGTACTCACACACACGAGCACGAGAAAGCAACTGAGTCTTTGCACTACTACTATTGTTTTTTCGTAAGTGTGAGCCGCGAGAGAAGCGCCCGCACACGGTTGTGGACGGCGAGCCCAAAGCGGAAGACGACCAACAGTGCCCACAAGAAAGAGGACAGGGGTGACCCGTGTTTACGTGTGTGCTTCCTTGATCTGTAATCATCATTTTCAGTTTGCTCGAGTATCATCACGGTCCTAACTAATCTAAAGCATACCACTCCTGTGAAAAGGGCTCGCCCAAAAGGAGCGAGTGTGTCTTCACTTTCCTCCCTCCCCCCGTTGAGTTTCATCTGACCATAACGCGGCGCCCGTCTTATTTAGATCGACCTGAAGTAATAGTATCGTTATTTCTGTTTATATTATATACCTTGTGCAGTGCTGCCTCGAACCCCTTTTCCTCTCGCCCCCTTTACTTTTCTCTTTCCTGTGCCTAGAGGATTATACACGCAATTCTTTTTTCCCTGTGTGTCTGCGCGTGTTTGGTGTGTGTGTGTGGGAGGACGAGTGATCTTCGTGCATCTGCGCGCAGTCATCACAGTTCTACCAGCATTTGTTTTTGTCGAATCGTTTGCGCTACCTTGTAGTGGTTCTCCCTTGTTCTCTGTGTCTCCTTCTCTTTACCTCGTCCCACCCGCCAAGACACCCGCACCTCTCCTGCGTTCGACGTTTTCACTTTCCCCCTTGTTTTGTTGTTTCCCTCGACGCCTCCGTGTAGAAAGATGATCTCTTTGGAGCAGGCAGAACGGATTGCAGCGGCGATGGAGCTGCCGGACTGGGTACTGACGAAGTCCGCCTCACTCATGTTCAGCTGCTTCGGCCCCGCCGCCACTGCTTTCGAGAACAATGTCAGGGCATATTTCCCGGTGCAGTATGCCTTTGTGGAGAAGTGGAAGCAGGCGCATGCCCACCCTTTTTCGGAGCGCCTGCCGTACCTGAATCCGTGGCAGGCCCTCGCGTCGCTTCTAGCCTACCTGTGCTTGATTGTGACCCTGCGCGTGCTGTCTGGGATCCTCGGCAAGTTTTCATGCCGCAGTCTTGGGTTGTTGCACAACCTCGGTCTGCATCTGCTCTCGCTATACATGAGCATTGGTCTCATGATCAGTGCGCGCGCTGCAGGATACTCGCTTTGGAATAACGCCGCTGGTTCCTCCCCGGCTGAGTGGCGTATTGCAAAGCTCATCTGGCTCTTTTACGTCTCGAAGGTAATCGAGTGGTTGGACACAGTCATCATGCTCTTGAAGCAGAATTATCATCAAGTTTCCTCCTTGCACGTTTACCACCATACATCCATTTTTGCGCTGTGGTGGTTGGCGTCACTGGTGGCACCTGGCGGTGAGTCGTACTACAGCGCCATGGTGAACTCTGGTATCCATGTCGTCATGTATGGCTACTACTTTCTAACACTGCTGTTTCCATCGGGCAGTGTGCGCAACGTCTTGAACCGGTTCAAGTTTGTCATCACAAAGGCGCAGATGCTGCAGTTCTCTTTGAATTGCCTACAGTCGGCGTACGACCTCCTGTGGATTCCGCGAGCGGAGCTCAAGTACAACGCGGACCTGATGCGGGTTCTCTTCTGGTACATGCTCTCTCTCCTGGCGTTGTTTGGTAATTTCTTGGCCAAAAACAACAAAGGCCACAGGCCTCCGCCACGTTCGTGATTCTGGCGTACAGTAGGATCCGGCAGCACTGTCGAGTAGCGGCGATTCGCACCGAGCCGGTTTTGAAGGCCAGGGGGGAACGACAGCGCGATCGGAGCAGCAAGCGGCGGTCGGGAGGCGGAAGAGGCGCCAGAGCGCGGACGGCGACAGAATAAAGAGTACCCAAGGTGCTCAGTTGGTGATAGTCGATCCCATACTTCAAAAAGCGCAATTTAAGCCGTGATGGCTGTATAAAAAAGCGACACAGCCCATCCTGATCTGCGCTTGTGCACCCAGCACGGGAAACACAGACCTCTTGCCACTCCCCCCTTCCTCTTTTTTTTTGTCCAAGTGGGTGGTACGATTCTCCAAAGTCTACATCTGTGAAAAGGGGTTTTTATGATCACCTTGCACTGTACGAGCACGGAACGAGGGTGCGTGTCTATGTGCGGCGGTTTTTTTCTCGTGCCCAGCCCGTCCCTCTCTCCGCCCCTCTCCCTCTCCGCACTCTCCAGCACACGCGTGCTTATACACACAAGGATGGTTGACACGCATGCATGCCTATCCAGTGAAATCAGCTACGTAACCGTGTTCAATGTACACGACGTGAGATAGGATTCACAGTGTGTCTTTCCCCACCCCACCTCTACCGGAGACTCCCTCTGTAATGATTTGTACAGAAAAGTGGCTGCTCTCGCACTTTTTTTTTCCTTACTTCGTTTTAAATATATAGATATATATTTTTTCTGGGGCACAAAGGTCGTCGTCGTGTGGGGGTGGGTGTGCTGCAATATATACGTATATATATGTATACATATATATACACACATTTGTATATTCTTTGCTGTTTCGATTGTGGGGATCTTGTATTTGTTTTCCGTGGCTGAGAAGCCTATGGCGGGGTGCAAGTGGGGGGGGGGGAGGCGGGAGACGTAATGGTCGGTGTGTCCCTTCTCTCGTAGCTTTGGAGTACATACATATGCATGTATATATTCCTCCTTCCCAACGCGTGTAGCTGGCCCAAAAGCACCTGCGGGTGTTCACCGTGGTCTGCACGAGTCCTCTCTCCCCTTCTCGCTTCCTAGACAGAGTGCTTGCAATGCCTGAATTTTGACTAGCGTTGACGATTTTCAGCCCCGTGTTTGTCGTATTTGTTTGTGTGCCCTTTTTTTTTTCCGCCGTGTGCGGGTAGTGCGAAGTGGACCCCATCCCCCTCCTGTGGCTTCTGAGTAACTTGGGTGGTGATGCTCTTTTTGTTCTTGTCGTAACTTCTAAATGAGTGGGAGTCGGTGTCTGTGTGTGTGTTGCATCTCTCCCTGCAATACCACAGAAAAGAGATGTACTGAACCGCGCTCGCACGCGGGCTTTGCTCCTCCTTTCTTTTTTTTTTCCGCATGCGCTCAATCCGCACTTGCCCTTCTCTCTACAAAATAATAATACAGCATTCGCTTTTTTCTGTCTAGCTTCTTGGGGAAACACGGGCACGGAAAGTCGCGCACAGTACCGGGCCTCTTTCTCCCAGACCGCTGTGAAAGTTAGAGCTGGGCTAGCCGTAGATCCGTAAGGGCGTTGGGGCCACTTGGAAGCCCCCCCCCCTCCCCTTGCGGTGTTCCTGCCAAGGAACCTTTGGTCGTGAGGGGTGGATCGCTAAGCGTTCAGGTTAGGGGCGTTGTTGATGTCGGGATTGTGCCCTTCTTCGACGCTCAGCGAGGCGCCTTGATGCGGGGGTACGCCAGACCAGAATTGGCCACTGCGTATTATCGCCTCTCGCATCGGGTGCACTGGAAGGGGACTTCTCATTTCGTCTCATTCCTCGGGAGTTTTTCCTTTGTGAGCGGACGGGTTACATTCTTTTGGTGCCACAGGGCTGCTTTTGATTTACCTTGTCGCACTATGGGCATGGGACCCCTTGTGGTATTTGTCGTCTTGGACTCTCTGTCTGGGGCAGCGGGATGTGGTTCAGGGTCTTGTTCTTCCCTATGCGGCACCGGTCATGTGGGGATATGATCTCTCTCGGTGGGCTCACATGTTCACACAATGGGCACAGAAGTGAGTCCGTTTGTGCGTGTGGGGGGTTGGACTGGCTGACGTTGATTGGCATCTGTGGCCTCTAAGCCATGCCTCGTTATCCCCGAATGGGTATTTCAAAAACGGTCCCGGGCTCTGTTCGACCTCCTCGCTAATAGGGAGGAGGAGCCTGCAAATACAGGGTTTGGCACGTCTGCGCGTGCAAGGGGCGGGGGAGGGGGGAGTAGTCTAAGGCATTCTGTCGCCCCAGATTGCTGGTGATGCTGCGAACTCCCAATCTGGTTGCCGAAAGCTGGATGACCGCCTCCCAGGGCTCGCGGGCCGGGCGTACCGCGGGCGCTCAGCACCCCCTCCCTCCCCCCCTTCCCCCATGACGGGGTACAGAACCCTGACACCATGGCGAGGTGATCGGCATCACCAGTGAAGCTTATTCTACTATCCAGAAAATTACTCCATTCGAACCGCCCGCTGTTCAGACCTGTCTGCGCTTTCTCTTCCCGAGTGCTAATGCCTGTGATGGAACAAAGCGAGCAAGCCTGCTAGTAAATGGCGCTACACCGTTCACGATATCCCCCGCACACTTATGCAAAGGTGAAGCCACCGAAAAAGGCTCCCCGCAGCTGGACAGCTCCACCCCGCCCCGAGCGCAAGTCTCACATAGACACCAACTGGAGAGAGGTGCAAGCATCTTCTCGTGTTACTGTTCACACGGCACGCATTTTTGCTCCGGTGTGGCACTAGACTACTTCAGTGCCACCACACAACAGTGGGCTTTTCCCCCGCAGAGTCGCAGCTCATAGGGCGCCCCCCGTGTGCAGTTTCAGGAGCATCAAACGGTTACATGGCAACCAACTTTCCCTGCCATCCCATCATTCGTTGGTGCTGCGGCTCTCCTTCCCCATCTCCTCTTACCCCCCTCTCTCTCCCCCCACCCCCTCCCTCCCCCCGCGTCACACCACTCTTGTACAGCGGCACACCGTAAAGCGCGTACGACCAAACCGCGCCATGAGCTTATCAGTGGTATCTGCAGAGAATCACGCCAATGAGAGCTGGGGCTTTTATATTCATGATGCTGTCACACCCCCGACGCTCACAGCGACCACAATATGGCTTTTCCTGTCCTCTACTGTTGCCATTCTTTTCCTAGAGGTGCGTCCTGCAGCAATACGCCGCGTGCGAGGATGGTCTGTGCACGGTGAGCGCGCGAACGGGTATAATGTTGGGCGTTACGCCGATGGAAATGGTGTATGGCGCCTTATTGCGGCCGTGTGGACATGTGCACTTTACGACGCTGTGCACCGAACCTGCTGCTACGGTGTGCTATCGGTTCACATGCTTGCTCGCCGTCAACTGCTACCGCTAGGAAACCAATTTGTGTGGGATGGATTGTGGACGGAGTGGGTGAACTGGGTGCGCCTTCACGTTTTCTGTTGGTTCTCCGTGACCTCATCGACGGCGGCTCCACCGAACTCCTGTGAGGGCTGGCAACTCCCTCTTGCCGGCATTCTGGCCTACGACCAGTACCCGGAGTACGCGACGTTGAATGTGAGTAGTCCCGCCACACCACGCGAGGTGGGCCTGTACCGTGCAGTGTGCGTCGCTTCGCTGGCTATAACTTGTGCGGCAGTGGTGGCGATACATCAGCAGTACACACTGGTGTCCCGCATCTTCTGCCGCATGTTTCCATCCCGTTGGCCGAGGCACCCCGACGTTGCAATTGAGAAACCAACGGGCAGTGAAGAGAGAGACAAAAGGCGCCCAATCGATATCACCACGGCACTTGCCACCGCGGAGGCACCAGGCGATGATTCGTGGGTGAACAGCCCCGAGGCGATGGAGGAGGAGGAACGGTGGCGGCAAGAAAAAGAGCAAACACGCCACAAGCGAGGGGTTTCCCCTGACGTTGGTGTCGCTGCGGGTGTTGCGTCCCTCTCCCTCTCTCTTTCTCTGTCTCATGCTTTGCGGCAGACGTGGCCATCTCTCGCAACCGCCGTTTACGTGACACTCTACGCCCTCGTTGGCGGACTCCCGGTTTTTATGCACCTACTGTTTCCTGCAGCGAGTGTAGTCGTGTCTGTCATGGCAATGGTTGCCACAGTGTGACAACGACAACGTGGAAAATTGGTTTCTGGATTAGGCTCTCTTCCTGACGCACTTTGGCGTCATAGTCACCCGAGGAGTGGAAGTAACTTCCCCTTGTCATGGGTCCCTCTGGGGGTGGCTCTGGCGATTATGATCGACTCTACCCGTCTCGGAGAGCCCCCCCCTTCCCTCTCCTCCTTTGTCTTACCTCCTGCAGGTGCGCGTGCTGCACTCCGCACCAGCAGACAACTGCCACTACAACCAAAACAAGAAGCAAAACAGAGTGAAAGCTAGAAGCAAGTGACATCTCAGACGGGGGATCGCTGTTATTCCACACAAGCTAAGGGAAAGAGAAGGGGGGAGGGAGAGAAGCCTGACTCTGTACCGCCTGTGCAGGTGAGCGGTGAACTTGAATCCACCGCTTACCGTGATTGGGATATCTTGGTGGTGTCTCGCTGCAGCATAATCACTTTGGTGACGACGTTAGAATCCGAGCGACTTCTCTGAGGAGGGAGGGAGGAAGGGGGGGGGTGGTTACCTGGTTATCGCTCTCTGTTTTGTTTTCCCCTCCATATCTTGCGCTGCCTCTCTCTCTCTCGGCCATGGGCCCATCTTTATTTTCCGCCAGAACGCTTCTCTCCTCGTCAGATCCCGATATCCGAGTTGTGTGGGGACGGATTTGTTTTATACACAACTGCGGGGAACTACACACTGTGTGCGCTCGCTGTCTAGTTTCTGTGAAGCTTTTTTTTTCCCCTGCGCCATGGCCGCGAAGGGAGCGCAGGCGCTCAGCTCTGCAGTTCAATTACTGCTCTCACCGCTGGAGGACCCTTTCCGCCGTTACTTGGATGTATGCGATGACGTGCACTTGGTGGATGCAAAGGGCAACACGTTGCTGCACTGGGCTGCAGCTGTCGGCAACGCCTCCGCTGCGTATGCTCTTCTCCAATGCGGTGTTCAGGTGGATGCCCGGAACGTCTACGGGGCAACACCGCTGCATCTAGCGGCCGCCTTCGCACCAAATGTGGGTGTGATAGGCCCCCTACTGATGCGGTATGGTGCCTCATTGAACGCCATACTCTCCCCCCAAAATCCGGCAGGGGTGGAGTCCCTCCTGGCGTCGCGTGGCTTGTCAAAATTGTGGTCCTGGATGGTCGAGCTCGACGGCTTGCTTCACGAAGATGACGGCAGAAGCACTTCATTGTTTCGGTGTGGTGGTTCATCAAGCCTCCCCTCGGTTACCTCTATCAAAACGAGGGCGCCGCTCCTCTGTGCTCCGGAGGACTTACATCTGCTCATGAAGACGCCAAGTGGTGGAGCTCCGTGCACACGTGCCGAAGCAAACGCAAAAGCCGTGAGAATCCCTCGCGCCCCAGCTCGAGACCTTTCATCGCAGGGCGGCCTCACCCACTTAGTCGTCCAGCGGCAGCCGGCGGTACTCTCTTTGTCATCTGCCGAGGCCGTGGAGGCTGTGCCGTCCTCCATCGCCACCTCTAGGGCACCCCCAGAGAGCACAGGCAGGGAATGGGAAGCTACACTAGCGGTGTTGGTCTCTCGTGAGGAGGCGGAGCGCACGCAACTCGAAAAAACACGCGCTGAGGCACTGCTAGAGATGCGCATCTCACTATGTCCCTTTCCATGGTTTCCGTGCCTCAACAACAAAGGGGGCGATACGGAGGTGGACTCGGAGACCCCTCACTGGTCTTTGTCCCGGTCTAATAACGACGTCCAGGGAACCATCGTGGACCATTGCGCTTCTGCTGGACTGACTGGCCCCATCGTTGCAGTGTTTGGGGAAAAGTACGACAGCAAAGGCGGTCGCTGGCTATTTGTGCAGTACAGGGAAGGCTTCCACGGCGCTGAATCTGGCGAAGCTCACCTGGCCGAAGCTTGGTGCCCCTTAGCCTCCATCGCCCATGACCCCGTGGTGCTCGCCTACCTCGACTGCTATAGCCGGACCTGCGAAGTGTCCAACCCTGTGGGCGTGGAAATCGGTTCGGGGGCGTCGATGTTGAACACTGACGGTAACGCGGGCTGCCCACTGGACAGCATGGAGCGGAAGCAGCTCGAGGAGCAGCTGCGAATGCTTCCCCGCAGGAGCTTGTCAAGTCGAGGGAGCTGCTCTTCCTTGAATACTCTCCCGAGACCGCCGAGTTGCAGTGCGTGGAGCGCAGAGGAATCCCCGAACGACTGTGACCAGCGGCAGGACGATTGCACAGCATCTCCAACGAACAATGTGGATCTCGCCTCGACGACAAGCTCTCTCAACTGCCATGCGCCAACTGTTGAGAAGCCGCCCTCGGAGAATTTTCAGTCGCGACAGGGAGGTGCGTGGGTAGAAAAGAAAACCGACCGACGACCCTCCTGGGGCTTCGCGAAGAGGGATCAGCATTCGAGTAGCTCCCTGCAGGAAATGTGGTCAGGCGTGACGTCATCAGTGGTGTCGCAGCCCACCCTCAGTGTCAGCCGCGCGAGAGGCGTGCACGACGGGGCTACTAGCACAGCAGACAGCAACACTTCAGAAAGCGGGGCTGTGCAGCTCAATCACATGGACGGTTTCGCTCTTGTGCACCGCGACTCCTTGCTAGCCGCGAAGGAGGACATATCAACCTCAACCTCAGGCGTGGATACAGAGCCTCTGGGTAACCCTGACCGCGAAGACGCTCACAGTTTTCCTGTGAACGATGGGCGCTATTATTTATCTTCGACGCAAAGGGAAAAGTACAACATGTTTTTGCGCTCTTCGGCCTTGCAGAGGCTACAGAAGCTCCAGAAACGGCTCTCCTCACGGGCAGCCGGTGGTGCGTCCGCAGCTCAATGGAAGGCTACCACACGTATTTGACAATTCTTTCTCCATCCTCCCTCCCATCGTTTCCACCGGTGTTGAATTTGATGTACAGATCACACCGCCCATCTCGGTAATCTGCTTGCTTGCTCCCCCTCCCCCCCCTCTCTTTCTCTTTTCGGGGAGGGGGGGGAAGGGGGGACTCTCTCGTTTTGGTGGTGAGACTTTTCACGTAACAAGACGCACCCGTTAATTGACCCTATTTTTCTTTTTGGACGCCTTACGCTTGTCGGTTTCATGTCTTTACGCTCCTTCACCACCCCTTCACTCTCCCTCTCTGTGTTTCCCTGTGTGGGGAGAATAAGGAGGAGGAGGGGGGGGGGATAGATTGGGGTGAGTGGGGAGGACGAAAGAGTCGGGATGTAGTATATCTGGATCTCTTTTGGATAAACAACAGCAAAGAGTTTTTATCGAGGGACCCAACTGGGCATCGAGAGAAGCAGGTGAGGGATATCAGCACTTGCCTCAATTTTCGAGGCCTGACAACGGGTGTAGGCGAGATTGTCACGGTCCTCTCACGGATGCGCGCCGCTTGTTCGCATGGCCCCCTTTGTTGGAGCTCATTTTTTTTCCACGTTTGTGGTTGTTCTTCATGGAAGAGGGATACCCACCTGTGAGAGAGAAACTCCCTACGCCCGCCGCGTCTTTTCCTGAACACACCCCAAGGTTCTCTCTCTCCTAATTCCCCGTCTTCGACTTCATTGACTCTCCCAGACGACGAGACCACTACGAAAGCAGCGACCAAGCGCATCCCGTGTTTGTGGAACCTCTCAACTCTTCTCGCTTCGCTGCCCTCGCCCGCAAGCTACAAAAAAAAGTCTGCGCGTAAAAAAAAAACGATGAAGCGCAGCGCAGAACACGAGTCGTCATTTTTGTTGCTAGGGTGCGGGAAGGTGATGCAATGCACAGCACCACGCCCCTTGCTGGTTGCCTGATAGTTGAACATCGCCAGAATGACTTGCAGCGGGAAATCGAGGCGAGAGAGTTCGAACTGGACCAACTTTACAAACGCCGGCGCCATCTCACCACCTCGATGTGCCACGGACCCGCTCCCCATCGCCTACTAGTGAGTACGGATCCCGTACCCCACCTGCGAATTCGAGGGTCACCTGCTCAGCTACAGCACCCGCATCCTGTAGTCCCGCCTACCCCGCCGCTGGGGGACATTGGTCCGGTAGATAGCATCACATTTGCCATAACATCTGAACGGCGCCGTCTTTGTTCTCGATTATCACCACAGATCTCTGGCAGCCACACTGTGGTTCTGGTGACACATTCGAAAGCCCTGCAGAAACGACCGCCCCCCTCGGAGGAGTTCACCACTCGCTTGGCTCGTCTAAACAAAGCCTGTGCATTGAACGCACCATCTCCGCTGTCGGTAGAAGCAGCCGCACACCATCAACATGAATCCAACACTACCCTGCTGGTTTCACCGATAGTTGCAGGGTGGGCCGACGGTCAGTCTGATGAGTCGGTGGCGTCCAACCTCAGCAGCATTTCTGCTATTTTGGGTTGTTGCGGAGAGGTTAGGTCCCTCAGCTATGATGAAATGGAAGGTGCTCGCCATGTGCGCTTCTCCAGTCGAAGTCCACAGGTTACGACGTTTTCAGTGGAGAGGTCTGGCGCGCCACTCCAGGAACTCTTCTCGGAGGAGGCCGCTGTGTCGACGGAGTTGACAGAGAAGCCGTCAATCGATATCGAGAAGCGGTTTCCTTCTACGGAGCTGATGTTGGTTCAGCAAGAGCCTTCTGGGCACTGCGATTCCACTGCACCAACGGGGTCTACCCCCGCGATGAGTCCACGGGCCACCGCAGGAGATTTCACAGCTTCATCACCTCAAGCTGGCGCAAGAAAGGGGTGGAAGTTGTTTAAGGAGCACCGCAGTTCTTTGCGAGAGAGGCCGCCGGACGCACGCCGCAGTGCACACCACTTCAACAGTGACGCTCATAATGTCGCAGTGGAGGTTCGGTGCATGAATTCAGCCCAAGAAAAGCCGCAGATGACGTCAGAGCAGGTGAGGGATGAACTAGACGATAGGGCAGGTCCCATGACGCCCCTGAAGCAGTGCTCGGAAGAAGGAGCACGTGAACTGGGCGAGTTGCTCGGTGCGACCAGCGTCAGCGGCGACTCCATCAGCAAGTCTGGTGCACCCCATTCGGTTCTTCGCTTTGTTCAGCCGGTGACCGACACTGCGTCTTTGCCGCAGGTATTCGAGGGCTTCGCAGACAACTCGCCGATCTTTCTGCGGCGTCCCGAGCGTAAACCGGAGCTGCCGACCCAGGACTCCGGGATGCCGCCGGTGTTGTCGCAAGTAACCAGCCAGCCTCCAAAAGCGGTTGCACCCTTGCCACGAAGATCGCGGGCGTCCGGTAAGGAGGAGGCCTCGGCCGGTAACGCCGCGAAGAAAAAGAAGCGCGTGCGCTTTCGTGAATCTGTGGAGCACGCTGACAAGAGAGCCGCGAAGGAAGGCTGCAGGCGTAGGCGGCCAGAACGGCGGTCCGCGCACTGTCGTGCTTCGGCGTCTGCTGTTTCTGGTGTCCCAAGGATGATGCCTGCGGAGTTGTGTTTCGAGCAAGAGGGCTTCTGCGCGGGCATCCTGCTTGCATGCGGGCCGACGCTTTTCTTTGACTAATGCGTGTGTGTGTGTGTGGGAGGAGGTGGAATTCTGCTACGATGCGTACTACTCGCCTTTGGCTGCTATACAACTATCAGAAACGGAGATCGGGGGGCGGGGGCCATCTCGATCTTTGGGAATGGAGCAAAAAGCAAAGGGAATGTGAGACTTGTGCGCCTGTCTCTGAAGTGGGAGAATCCCTACGGGGGACATGGTGTCCTCTCAAAAGCAGCTCAGATGATCTGGAACAGGAAACGTTGTGTGATGCCCGTCTGCATCTCCCTCGTCTCCAGTGTAGAACTGGATTCACCTCTTCAAATGCTGAAGTGCAGGCCACTGCTGTAAACTAGGGGTCCTCGTTCACCGGCCGAGTGCACGTGTAATGGGTAGTGCGTTTTTTTTTGTGTGTGTGGTCTGTGTTTATGTGCGGCCGTCTTCATGTTGAACAAACCTTCCGTCGCGCTTCTCACCACACCACACCACACCACACCATCGCATCTTATACATCCTCCTCTGTTTGCATTTTTTGTCTCTTTTAGTGCTGCTCTTAGTCGCCATCGCCTTGGAGATTGGCAGCCTTTCGTGTGTCCTTTTTTTCCTGTGCTATTCGCCTATCCACCAATCGCGTCACGTCTCTCTTCTTGCTCCTCAGTGATTCCCTTGTTGTTTTTTTGCGCCTGCGTACCATGTCCGCCGTCGGGGACTTGTCCATCACCGTGAGAAAGGTCTCGGAGGATGTGAAGCGGCTTAAAACTGCATATGAGACGAAAAATGTAGCCCAGTGCAACCAACTGCTCGCGGACATCAAGCGTCGCATTATCGTGTTCCCCACTTTTTTGAATCCCGGCGCTAGCAGCAGCACACGGAGCGAGGAGCTCTCTCTCGCGCGCGACTACCTTGAGCTCGGTGTCATGGCCTCGGCGCATCAAAAAGACCTTGCTTCCTTCGAGGTGTACTTCAACCAACTACAGTTGTATTACAGCGACATTGGTACCGAAGAGCTACCTGAGTCGCCGCAGTATCTGATGCTTCTCGGCCTCAACCTCATTCGACTGCTCGTGTGCAGTCGTATTGCCGAGTTTCACTCTGAGATGGAGAAGATTCCATTTGCCGCCCATGCCTCGAACCTGTACGTGCGCTTCGCTGTCGGTCTGGAGCGATACTTGATGGAGGGAAGCTACAACAAACTTCTCAATTCACGTAAGAAAGTGCCGTCGAATGAATACCTGCCTGTTGTGGAGATGCTAGAGCAGACCGTGCGCGACGAGGTCGCCAACTGCATTCCCAAGTCGTACACTCAGCTCTCGATTCCCGACGCCCAGCGGATTCTGATGGTGGACTCGGTGGCGAAGGTAAGGGAGATCGGTGAAGAGCGGGAGTGGGCGATGTCTGCAGACGGCAAGCACTTTGTCTTCAAGCGCGAGGAAGACGCCCTGAAAAAGGAGATCCCCTTCAAGGAGATGATTGAGCAGCATATCAACTTCGTCGCTGATCTGCAAAACATTGTGTGAAGGTCGTGGGGTTTGCGCGTGTGTGGTTGGGGGGAGGGAAGGGGGGATGGTGTGCATTAACGCCGTGTTCCGCCACTTCTCCGCTGCCTCACCCCTTTTGTTTACCTTTCTGTCATCTGATGTGCCTCCGGTCAAGGACCCAAAGTCTATGAAATGATGAGCAAAGGCGGGCACATGGGGGCAATGGCCGGGGTGTCCATCTGATAATGAGCATTCCCAGGGGGAGAAGAAGGAGGAGGAAGGGGGATGCTTGTTGGTCATGTGGGGATCAGCGTCTGCGTTTGCGCTGCTGTCCTGGACTCCTACATCAATGAGTGATACGTTTCCAGGCCCTGAGGGAATTGCATGCCGTGGTCAAGCAACCAAATACATGTTTATATTTATAACTATGGTTGCTCACTAAAACGGCTGGCGGGCGGAGGAGGGTTGGGATGGGGGGTGATGGAATTGCAGCGCTGGCTCACCCCCCCCCTCCTCCTGTTTACCTTCCTCTTAGAGATGATCCACCACTCCTCTCTTTCTTCTCTCACACATGCTTCTTTCCGAGGGTCTACGCCTCTCATCGATTTGACAACGACGAGGGCACTCATTTTCCTTCACAAAATTGGCCCACAGAAAGAAAAAAAATAATAGCGGTTGCCCGCCGTGCGAGAGTGCCGCTGTTGAGGTCTCGCTGTGGATCGGTGGTGTCGTTGTGAGGGTTCGTATTTCATCTGGGGGAGGGAGAGAGGGGGTTCATCTCTTCTGCACCACATACACTTTGAAAAAAAAGGCAAAAGGCGGGGGGAGGGGTGCGGGAAACAACAACGACAGATTCAGCCGATCTCTTCACCCCTTCGACGTCTCTATGTATCTCACTAAGCGGCCTCCGGCGGAGCTGTTCATTCGCCGTCGTGACGGCACCGAGGACCGCTTTGTCCAATCGACTGCACCGGCGAGGGATCAGCAAGGCCGCACCGCTACAAGTGATGACCACGATGAGACGTATCAACTCGTGATGCAGTGCGCGCCGTACACCGCGAGCTTCAACGCGCTTCTCTCCAAGCACTCCTCTTACGAAGATTCTCGACAGCTCGTCGCTTTTGTGCATCACCGCATGCACAGCGAGGGCATTCCCATGAACACACAGACGTACAACCACCTGATGAGACGCGTCGTACGTTACACGGATGGCGTCATCTTCACCCTTTATGAAGAATTGAAGCGGGAAGGTCTCAAGGAGAACACCAGCGTTCGTCCCAACATGGAGAGTTATGTGCTGCTGTTCCGTGCATGCGAGCGCTCCGCCCAGTACAACCGGGCTTTCCTCCTCTACCAGCAGTTACGAGAGCAGTTTCGACTCGTGCCCGAGACGACGGTGTACAACACCTTGTTAGGGTACTGTGCCGCTGTCCATGACGTGGCACAGGCAACCTTCCTTGTCGAGGAGATGAAAACGCTCGAGGTTCCGCGCGATGTGAACACGTACAACTGTCTAATGAGCGTGCTGGTGGAGTCAGCACCCTACGCAGAGACGCTGAAGGTGTTTCAGGAACTCCTCTCGCTTAACTTGAAGCCCACGAATCGGAGCTACAACACGATCCTGAAGGCAGCAAGCAAGAATGGAGACTACGACCGCACCTTTCAGTTTGTTGAGGAGATGAAGAAGAAGGGCCTCGTCCCGGATGTGGAGACGTACAACTACATGCTCACTGTCTGTGAGCAGCGGCTCGACTACGTGCGAGGCACGGGCGCCTTCTCGACAGAGCGTCGCAGCAGTGAGCAGGTTATGCGTGGTTTGGGCGCCATCGCTGAACTTGTCATGGCACTGTTGCGCGAGATGCGCTCCATACAGGCGTGGCCGGACACCTACACATACAACAAAGCTCTCAGCATTCTCATCAGCTGCAAGGACAGGCGGGTGTTCTACGTGTACAACGACATGATTCTTCACGCCAACGAAGTTGCTAACCATTGCAGCAGCAGTGACCACTTTTCCTCGATGTTTTCTACTGGATTGGGTGTAGGTAAAGACAACAGTGATGAAAAGCAACGCACCGATCCCGGTACCCTCTTGGAAGAGGCACTCCAAGCTGAAGACGAGGAGGGTATGGGCAATATGCGCAGCAGTGCTGTCAAACCGAACCTGGAGACATGGCGACAGATGATCAAGGCGTGTATCTTCTTTCACGAGTACGAGCGCGCAAAGGAGGTGTGCGAAGACTACCAGAATAGTGGCATGGCGCCCAACGCCCCCCTCGTTCTTCAGCTGCTGGAGGTGTGTGGTGCGGCAAAGGACCTCAGTTGGGCAAAGGATCTGATTGAAGGGCTGAGATCGCGGAGGATCCTCATCGGTACCTCACATATGAACGCCCTTCTTCGCGTCTTTTGCGCCGTGGACGAAGAAGAGGCAGTCTTTGCCGAGTACGAGCAGATGCGCATGGGCATTCACCCAACTGGCGCATGGCCTGACACCGACACCTGCAACATCGTCTTGCGCTACGCCTACAAAAAGCCGGACAAGGCAGCATTTGCGGAAGGCGTATACATTTCTATGGTACAGCCCTACTCTACTGCAGCCGCCAACGAAGAAACGTTTTGCATCCGTCTAGAAGACTTTACATCCAAGCCGGATACCCCGGTGGAGAGAGTGGTCGCCTACGCAAACGAGATGGTGAGCAATTACGCCGCCTTGACGATCGCTTTCTACCGTGCCGTCTTGCGATTCTTTCTTGTCCGAGATAATGCCAGCATTCAGACCTGGTTCGATCGCCTAGGCAAAAAGCAAGGCGATGCCTTTACCTCTAGTGCCCCAGCCGCAGATGTGTCGTGCTATGCGATCATGATGCAGTACTATCTTAATCACGGCCAATACGATAGGGTGGAAGAACTATTCCAGGAGATACAATGCGACGGCACCCTCGATGCGGACACCGAGTGTTATCATGTGCTCCTGGAGACAGCTCGTCGGCAGGACGACGTCGTGTCGGTGATGAAACTGATGGAAATGGCCCGGGTCAACTACGTTGCGCTGGATGTGTTCTGCTACAACAGTATTCTACAGACCCTCGTTGGGCGCGAAGAGCGTTTTGTGTACGAGGTGCTTAGCAACATGAAGGAAAATGAAGTAGAACCGGCGGAGAGTACAATAGCCATCTTTCTCAATACAGCGAGCGGGCGCAAGATGTTGACGGAGATTATCTCTGGTAATCTCTTCTACAGACGACCTCCGCTGGTTGCGCTTCAGAAGATGATGATATCTTCGAATAGATGAAAAAAATGTGAATTTTTCATAGCAGCTCATGTCGAGGGTTACAACACAAAGAAAGGGGGTGGGGGTGGTGGCCGTACGTGTGCCGCTGATTGCATGCAGGTGTCTTCTTTACTCCGTTTCTTAGGTCTTCAAGTGGCTGTGGCCCAACGTCAAAGTGATCTTGCACAATTCTGTGCTGGGCTCAGTTATTTATGTACACTAGTTGTGTCAAAGCAAAGCAATCAATGTCAACCGTACAGCTGCAACTCCGTCTTGGCACGTCGCACCCCGCATATATGTATTTATATATATTGTCTATGTGTGTGTGTGTGTGTGTGTGTTTATATGTCGATGAGGAAGCCATTGGGTGAGGGGGTTTCGCTTGATATTCACTGCCTGTGGGGGAACTCCTTCCCCCCCCCCCCTTCTCCCTCCCTTCTCCCCGCAGTTGTGTGGTGCCGACCAACTTGTTGGGTGTGCGCGGTTTTGCAGAACCCCCTTTTGCCGTTCGCACATTTTTTTCGTTCTCATTGTTTCTCTCTCTAGTTGACGTACGCGCCTCGCGAATAGGCTACTGCGAGCTGCGTGGGCGCCCTCATTCGCGGTCGGGCCGACTGGGGGAGAAAGAGCGAAAAAATCGGGCTCTGGGGCCATGGAAGCCTACCCAATCCACATCGACATTCACATCCCTGCTAGGACTGTGCGCTAATGCCTTTTTTTTCTCTCGCTTTGAGAGGGAGGGTACACTGTGATACAAAAAAATGCCAGCCTAGTTTCTACACCCTACATCACTGTCCTCGACTGCTTCCCTCTCTTTTCTTCTTTCGAGGGGCTTTTCATTCTCTTTTTTCGCGAAACATTTTTAGAGCACAAAAGGCTCCACGACTGTCTTCCACGTTTCAAGTGGGATTCGTTTGGGCGCGCCTCTGTGTGAGAAAGAGAGGTTGAGAAGTCGTATGGGTCGCTGCGCCCTTACTTCATCACAGGAACACCATACGCCTTTTATATAAATCCACATACATTCTTGCCTCTTTTTTTGTTTTCCGATACCTCAAGTCTTCGCAAAAGAAAAAGGAAGAAAAGCGCTACTGAGTGTCAGGTGTGTCACACTAGAGGTAAAGAGGGACTGCCCGCTGTCCCCAAAGTGGCGAGGGGAAGGTGCAGAGAGAAAAAAAAGAGAAGACGGGGGCGGGGGGTGGAACAGACGAATGCTGTGTGAAACGGTACGCGTAGACTCATACAAGCACGAAAGATCCATCTCTCAGACTCTAGCCGCTGGCATTCCCAGCGTCTCAGCGGCATGACGGAAGTAGTCGCCAACACAGGGGGGCGTGCCTTCAAGGGTCGCCAGCGCGCCCAACATGAGGTGCAGACGGAGGCAACTTTTGTACCTGGTTGCAGCACCCTCGAGTACGCCTATGATCCGCTGGCGAGCGAGCAGTTCGAAAATCTTGTGACTCTCCGACAAATGATTCAGTCCTGCCTTCGCCTCGTGGCCGGCGACGTCTACGACGTGGTGAGCTTCAAGGATATCCTTTTTCAGCTGGAGAGAGAGCTGCCCTCGTCACTGCCTGTGACGGATTTGTTGCTGCTTTCTTCTCGACTGTTCCGTAGAACTGCTGAGCTTGGCCGTCTGCTCAGTTGCTTTTTTGGTGTGGTCTTCGCGGATGATCATAACGACGAGCACTTCCACTTCGCCGAGGTGCGTCTCCTCCAGCGCGAGCTCCGACAGGTGAAGCAGCAGCTCACCTCGTCTGAGGAGGAGCGGACACAGCTAAAGGAGCTGCTGGAAAACGTTGGCCAGGTCGCGTACGATCACGGAAAGGCGGTCGAGTTGCTCGAGACGCACAACAAAGTGCTCAAGAAGCAAAGCACAGCCTTGAAGGAGCAAATGGCGGTACTTTTTCATCAACTCAACACGGGTTTAGAGGGGCACTGCAAGGGCGCGTATCATCAGGTGACGGGGGAGATGAAGGTGCAGGAAAGTCTGAACCCTGCGCGCATCACGTTTCGGCAAACCATGGACAGTCTCAGTGAGCAGCTTCGAGGCTCACGTGGGCTCATCACGGATGTACGGGGGGTTCTGATGCGGTGCAGCCAAGGCAGACGAACCGGCGAAGCGTACATGGCAGTCGAGCCAAGCGTGCGGTTTAAACTCGGGATGCTCGAGTCGAACTTCCAGCAGCTTATGGGTCGATTCACTGCCGTAAAGGACACGGTGGTGGAGACAGCACAGGAGCTCATGGGTGCACTACAGGAGCGCAAAAAGATCCTGTATCTCTCCTTCCAGCATATTCGCCTTTACGACCTGCATAACGCAAAGCTGCGGAATGCCCGCGCCATTCTTTCGCAGCTCCAGCAGCACACATCTGAGGTTGTACGCCGCATACGCGTGACCTTCCCGAACGGAAACCTCACCTCGGTGGATCACTTCGGCAATATCACCACGCAGCGCTGGAAGGGTGGGTACACGCTGGCTGCGTTGCGCGGATACCATTTGACAGACCAGAACCGGCAAAACAGTGCTGAAGCCCCTGAGGTGGCTTCCCGCAACAGCATCGTGAGAATTGGTAGTAGCTCTTCAGCTATCCCAGGCGCACAGGCTAGTATGGCGGACTCGCAGATGATGACGATTGCGAGCGAGACGACAGCACTAGAGAAGGATGGGGCACGCTCCACCTCTGTGATGCTGCCTACGCTATCTGCTGGTCGGAGCCTGCCGTTTGGCCGATCTGCTTTCCCTCCTCAAGGGCAACGTGCCTCGATGGCAACGGCCCGCGGCAGTCTAAGATCGGTGCTGGCACGGGACTCGAACAACTCTACTGGGGTTGTAGGTGTCTCTGTCGATCCTGTAAGGGCAGACAGCGACGAAGCCGATGTGCCGCCCTTCGAGTCCATCTCGACTTTTCTCGATCTAATGACCCACATCGACGAAGCAATGGATGAGCTACAGCGCGCGTTGGCACTTGATGACGAGATGGGAGCCTTTCTCAAAATACTGACGCTCTCAGCGTCGACGACGCCCCGCGCGGACGAGCAGGAAATCGCCGCTGGTCTCACCAATCGTGCGTCAATGACGGAGCGGCGGGAGTACAACTTTGAGGTCGCCCTCTTACCGACTGGTAGTCGCCCCGGCGGACATCGCGCTCAGGTGACGTCCTCCAACTCCTTCACGGAGAGCTTAGCCGGCCCGGAGAGCAACTCCCGCTCATCTTCGCTGTCGAGGGCAGAGAGCCCGAGTTCCCCCTTAGAGGGGCGGGGCGGCTCTCGTATTGAAAACGCCACCTCGGAGGCTGCGATGGCTCGTCAGGCTGTGCAGCTTCAGCGCCAACAAGAACAAATTGCTAAAATGCAAGAAGATTTCACCTCCAAGATCGGTTTCTTGCGTCAGGTGTACGAGGCCCGCATCGGCGACCTGGAGGTGCGAGAAGCGACTGTGAGCAAACGATTGGGCCAACAGTCGCCGGCGCCCAATCAGCGCGGTACGACAGACACCGGCAACGGTCGACCACCCACAGCGGGCTCGAGGGCCGAAGAAGGCAAACGAGGCCCTGCTGGCCAAAGTGAGAAGGAGAAGCTGATGAAGCTGCGAAGGGAGTGGTACAGGTCCAAACGCAAGATGCAGCCGAATCGAAAGCTGCGCGAAGCCACCATTGACCAGTTGCATCCCACCGAGGAGGAAGAGAACACTTGATATAACGTGGTACCCATCTGCAGTGAATCAGCGTCGCGGATCACAACTGGTTTCTCTAATGTTCTCCCTGGGTAAGTCGTGGCTCTGCCCGAAAAGAAAAGCGGAGACGGAGAGCACCGTTTCTTGAGTGCATCGCAGATGTCTAAAATTCGCCTCGCTTCGAACCGAGCAGAGGGGCGATCTTGTGTTGCGCGAACCAGCACCGAGTCTGTCGCTGAACCACATGTATAAGCAAGTCAATGTATATCTAGTGGCGGTTGTGCACCGCGTTAATGCCAGCGAGCTGTGCGTTTATTCGCGCTCCCTCCCCTCCCCTCCCCTCCCCATGTGTAGCGCAGTCCGTAGACCTCGATTTCCCTGTTATTTTTTGGTGCAAATGTCCATGCCAAAGATCACCGGCAGTGATTTGTATTCGCTGCTGCACGCATAGAAAGCAATCCTACACGAAAAGGATGGTAATATACATACATGTTCATGTCTGTATGTATATGTTACCCACATGTGGTTTGTTGGCAGCGGCGGCGTTTGAGAGAAACCTCTTGGGGAGGTGATTGAGGAGGCGGACAACAGACGAGCGGCGGGTTTGGGAATCAGAGCGCGGGTCTGATGAGACACCATATGATGACCCTCATTTTTCTCTCACAAATCTTAAAGGACTCAATGACTTTGTGCGCGACCAGAATCTGAGCAACTCCAGTAAGGTCCTCCTCCTCCTGGCGGCCACCAACTTGGGTGCAGTCGTCTTTTGTAGTCTACTCTGTGTGCCAATCTTCCCCCGAAAGGTGAGGAACAGGTGCGGGGTGTTGCTGCTCTCGTGTGGAGCTCAACGACCATGGCGCTTCACCTCCTCACTTTCCTCTTCGCAACCCATCACCAACTTCGATGTTCTTTTCCTTCAAGAGGGTTCTGTACACGCGCTGAAGTAAAACGAAAAGAAGAAGAGAACAGAACTCTCGGTCACCTCGCTCTTTCCTCCTCTTACTTGACCCCCCTCCCTCTCTCCCTCCTCTCCCCACTCAGCTACTCACCACTCCTTTGCTCTTTAGGCTCGGTTGTTGGTCTGCTTTGGCTGGTCAACATCATTTAAACACACACACACACACACACACCTTTTAATTATTGGCGGCATCTCTGTACCTTGTCCCAGCTCTTATTAGCTGCGTAGCTTTTGTGGTAAAAAAAAAACGAGGCTGCTCTGGGCTCTAATAAAACTAGCCTCACTTTACACTGACCTGGAGTCCGGTATACGTACTCGCGCTTCTATTCGTGGCTTCGCCTCTGCGTTTAGCGTGCAACCTCTAACACCACGCACCCGGTTTCCTCTCTTTTACTCTTGCGAGAATGAATCGATCCACCTACGTCAACCCTCAGGATGAACAGGCATTTCAGGCTATCATCGCCAAGGACCCCGAATGCAAGCAGTGCTTCGAGTGTGGAGTCCCCTCGCCGCAGTGGTGCGATGTGATGCATGGTACCTTCATTTGCTTGAATTGCAGTGGCCAGCACCGTGGCTTGGGCGTGCATCTCTCGTTTGTCCGCAGCTCCACTATGGATGGCTGGACGAACTGGAAGCCAGAGAAGCTGCGCCAGATGGAGTGTGGTGGCAATCGCCGTGCTCGACTGTATTTTGAAGCAAATGGAGTTCCTCGGACACCTTTAAAGGCCCGCTACGAGTCTCTCCCAGCTCTTCGCTACGCCGACATGCTCGCGTCCGAGGCACTCGGCAAGCCCTTCAATGAGGCCGCGTGGAAGCCGCCTGCGTGGTATGCGCGTCTCAAGGGTGTGCAGGACACGTCGGGATCGGCTCAGACGAATCCGAATCGCTTCGCCGGCGTGGGCGCGAATGGGCAGTCGCACGAGATGTCGTCGAACGGCCGCGGTGGCAGCGACTGGTACTCCGCGCTGTATAGTGGCTGGGGCGCTGTGTCACAGAAGACGGCGGAATTGGCTCACCACGCTACCGAGGCTGTTCAAAGCACAGACGTTGAGGGGATGCGAAACACCTTTGTGCAGAAGTGGGCTGGTGTGTCGTCCACCGTGTCCACCTACGCCACCGGCCTTCAGCGATGTATAGCGGAGGCCGGTAGCGAGACTAAGAGTGCTTTTGATGAAGTACACGAAGGAATTTCCCGAATAGTTCAAAACGCGCTGCAAGCTCCGGCTGAGAGCGAGGTAGGCATCCCTGCAGAGAACGAGGGCCGGTACAGCCATCTTGAAAGCGATGGCCGACATGACCCACAGTCGCGCGTCTCGACGTCAGCGGCTCGGGTCACTGCGACGACATCACTATACTCGCCTGTATACCAGGGGCAAGTTGTCTGGTCGAGTACGTCTCACAGCTCGCCGACTCCCAAGGCCACTGCTTCTTTTCCGGCCGGCGTGAATTCACCGACAGGGAACGCTTCTAGCGCCGCTCTTTCTGACACCAGGCTGATGCCAAGTCACCCTGTGAACCCGCTCAAGGGCACTGACGGCGAAGCCACCTCTGCTAAACCGCAGACGCGTACGGAGGATGAGTGGGATTGGTAGTGTGAGAGGGTGTTTGATGACGTGTTGTATGTCGAGAAATCTCATGATTATTTTTTTTTGCCGCTTTGTCCATGAGCTGGATTATACATGCACTTACATACACACACACACACACACACACACAAAGGCTGTCGTCGACTTGGACCTCTTTTGTCTCACTGTGGGTTGTTCAATACGCTGATCTTAGCAAGGTGTGCGCCTCCGCTGGCTGGGGCATCTCTTTCCTCCCCAGCGTGCGCTTGTGGAGATGTTTTCTAAAAACTGGGAGTCTCTCTACTCTCTTTGCATCTCCCCTACATTTTTCAGTGTTGCCCATTGCGTTATGCTCATTGCTTTTCTTTTTTGTTTTGTGAAACAACAGAAGAAATTGGATATTGGCACGTTTGGTGACGAAAAAGGGACACTTCTATCTTCCGGTGCAACAATGGGGCGATGAAAAGAGGGAGAAGTGGGAGGGGGAGCGTAGGTTTTATGTGCTCCTGTAGGTAGAGACTGACGGTATCGCTTCCTGTATGCCGCAGAGGAGTGTCTCTGCCTCCAGCTTTGAGATGAACGGTGCTCTCCGTATGTGAAGCTGGAAGTGGGCTTCTGACCTACTGCAAAATTCAAAAATCGCACATACTCCATGATGCGAGTCTACATGATACTATACGGTGCTCAAGGTCTCCTGATTATGCTCGTGTGGAAATCAAATCATTTTCTGGCCTTTGCTTCGCGTCAAACTTCTTCTCTGCCTCATCACTCTGCCGCTGAGAACGCAGCGGACCCATCTGAATCGACAGGCATCATTCAGTGGTCCTCATACACACACACACACAGACCTACAGCGCAACCGCGCGAGCATCATAGGAAACATCAACGGTGTCGTAGTTTCTTGTCTCCTCGTTATATATATATATATGTGTACATATATATATACGCATGTAGGGGTGGGTGGTCTACTCTTGATGTTATCGCGAGTTAAGGGAAGCAGCACATTCGGCAGGACCTCGGCGGTTTGTTTTGATTTTCTTCCCCCTTTTTCTGCCTCGTCCCTGGTGCGCTTATGCCCCTCCGCCAATCACCCCTTCCGCCCCCGTTTCTTGTGAGACACACCTGAGATTTAGTCCTACGCAATGGGCTCTCTCTTTCAGTTGCGTGACTTTTGGTACACCTCCTTTCCAGGGGAGGAGTTCAGCACCACTGCCGTCGCGCTTGTCGATTCGGATGTCGATGCGGTCGATAATAAGATTATAATTGGATCCTTCCAAGGAATACTACGCCTATTGAGCCCGAGCGCCTCCCAGGGTCAAATGCCGCCGGGCGATGTTTTGTTTGAAAAGAAGTATGATGAGCCGATTGTGCAGTTGGAGTGCGGCCCTTTTTGTCCTAAACGGACGCCTCTACCCCCTCACGTGCTGGCAGTGCTGTTTCCGCGCACCCTCATGTTTCTCGAGATGACTGCGCAGGGTGGTGGGGCCAACGAACGGAATGCCCAAAGTGGTGACACCAGCGACGCGGACGCGACACCACAGCCATCGCAGCTCAGGGATTTGGATGCTTTTTACACGCTCACGGTGCAGAGTACAGTTCACCTGCAGTCCACCGCCTACAACTTCGCGTCTGGCTGCTTTGGTAACAGTGACTACAGAATGATCTGTGTGCAGTCCATGGATGGCCTGCTCACCATTCTGGACTACACCGGCGTTCTGTATCGCACCTTTTTACCTCCAAATCAATTTTTGATCCCTGGACCGATTCGCTACAACGCGCATCGTGATGCTCTTCTGACGTGCAACACATCTATGTTTCTGCTCAGCTACAGCTACAGCTCGATCGTGTTGGGCAGTACTGCGGAGAGCGCGGCAGCGACAACGGCGGATCCCGTGGCCGCAACTTGCTCGCCAAACCTTGGTCCACTCTGGGCGTTCAATCTGGGCGAAGACGCAGTCGACATCGAGGTATGTCGGCTCACACGTGGCCTGCCGAATGACGATGTGGATATTGTGGTTCTTTGCACCTCGGTTTTGTACGTCCTCAACGACAGCGGTGAACCACGCCTGATGCGTCGAATTGATGTTGAGGCGTTGTCCATGTGCGTGTACCCGTTGCCTGACATTCCGTACAACAACCTGCTCGTGGGGACGATAAACGGTCTTGTGCAAGTCTACTCTGACACAGAACTGCAGTGGAGCACTTCTCTCGCCGGTGGTACCGCACCCTTACACCTCTCAGTCGCTTCGCTGTGCGGAGTGAAGGGCATGATCGTGTGTCTGTCATCAGAGGGCGCCCTCAGCATCAACTACCTTGGAACGGACCCAGTCGAGCATCGCCCCAAATCTCTCGATACGAACTCGTCGTCCTACACGGAGATTGTCCAAGATTTGAAGCACTGGGAGAAGCTCATTCAACAGTACCTTGGCAATGCAGCGACCGGCCATGATGATGCCGACAAGGATGACCCCTTTTCCATTCCAGGAGTCTCGCCAAGATCCACAGGTGCCGCAAGCCCGAAAGCACAGGCCGACGGCAAAGTGGAGATGAAAGATGTGTCGTCAGCCACCACGGCAGGTGCAGCGCCGAGCTCTAGGACGGCCGCTGTCGCCATGACGCTTTCCATCACCAGTGAGTTCTCTAGTGTCAACACGATTGACAACAGCGCTGAGTTCACCGTTACGCTGCAGACCCACAAGAGCGACGTCAGCCAAGTGTCTTTGGTTCTGCAGTCAGTACCGCCGCTGATAGTAACGCCGACTCAGTGCGCCCTTGAGCATATCACTCCAGGGAGCAGCGTCCAGCGCACCTTCAGTGTCAGTGCCATCCAGGACAGGGACTTGATTATTCCCTCATCGCTGGAGGTGGTGGTGGTGGCCGTGTATCGTGGTCAGAGACGCGAATACGAGACCACGGACCACGTTGCGTTGGCGCCGCTCTTGTTGGTAGCTCGCCCCGTCCCCCCTGTAAAGAACACGGCCTTTTCCCTGCAGCTCAACACCGACCACAGCCCGCCGCCTTTACTCACGGAAATATTCTCGGATATGGCCCTGCTTGGCAACGTGGCGTCAAACATCCTCTCGCTGAACTACCTGAACGGCAGCGATGCGACTGTGCTGGTGTCTAAGAACGCGGCCCGCTTCAAGTTTCAGGGATCCACCATGGAAGGTTTATGGCTGCTGGCCTCCGAAGTCAAACGACGTGTACAGCTCCACTGCAGTGGTGATGGAGAGTTGAGATTTGAGATTCCGCACAATCTGCCGGTTCCCGATTTTCTCGCAGTGGTTGACACGCACTGGGCGATTCGGAAAGAGGTGGACACCGCCTTGACTTCGCTCGACCAGGCTGCAGCACTGTTTCGCGCGGTGGAGAAGCGACTGCTGGCGCGTTTCCGCGACCGAAGCCCCGCTGACGCGACGGCGGTGGAGGTGCTCTTTCAGGAAAGCTACTCGCTACTGCAGGAGAAGGCCGACGCGACGACGCGAGCCAAATCGCGACTGCGACAAGCCTCGGCCATGTTGAACTGCTGCGCGCAGCTGCTCTGGTTTTGTTTGGAAGTGAAGTCTCCGTCACTAAGCCCACAGGATGCGGCTACCCTATCGGCGCTGTTCCGCTGTTCTGTCTCGGATGAAAACGAGTCAGGCTGGGAAGAGGTGACGGAGGCGGTATTATCGAAAATGCTTGACGTCAAGAGCAGAAAGATTGGCACTCATACCGTAGAGCTTTCTTCCAGCATTTCGAACTTGAAGAGGTACTTGGTCACACTGATGAACGCCGTGCAGTCTGGCCAGAAGCTCGGCACCGCTTAAGACGGTGGCTCCGTCTGTCACGCTCTCCCTCCCCGGGGGATGGGGGGAGGGGGGAGGGGGAACTCCGCAGCAACACAGACACCAGCCCGTGTGGGGTCTCATTTTTCGTTGCTTTGTGTGAAAGAAAACGAGTGCCTTTGACGCCTCCACTCCTTTACCTGCCTCTTCTCTGTGGCCACTTCCCACTTTAGCGTCCCTGCACCCCTTTGCGGGGGGTTTCAGTTTTTTTTTCCGCAGGGGAGGGGGTAAAGCAATTGGATGTGTAGAGGACTTGAATGACTCCTTGTGCCTGATAGAGGGGTGGTGAGCGTTGCACACATGGGTGTGCTCATGTGCGCTACCGTAAAAAAAAAGAGAGAGAGAGGTTCCCTCTGTGACACTACTTGATATTCTGCCCCGCCCCTCTTTATATTCCCTCAGCGGTCTACTTATGGCCATTCTCGCAAACGTCGAAGGGTGATGCGCTTTTAAAGGCTTCTGTGTGTGTGTGTGATGGTGTGGCCGCCTCTGTCGGTTTGTAATGTTGGCGCACAGTTTCCATGCGCCATTTCTTTTTTTGGCCCCTACGAGACGGTAAAAGAGCGAAGAAATGCCCCAGCGCCAAACATATGAAGCGAAAAATGCGGCGGCGGCGATGGCGGCGGCGAGGAAAGGTACATGGCTCACTTTTTTGATCGTGATGCATGTAACCGCAGCTTCGCGTGAGGAGCTGGTGACGCGCGTGGATGGGTTGCACTGACCTCCCGTTTCTCTGGTAGAGACACCAATAGAGGCGAACAAACCAACAAAATGAAGAAACACGGATAGTCTTCCAGTGGGTCTGTGGAGTCCGCGCTTCGATCATGCGTCTTTTTGTGTCGCCCCGCCAGACTCCAGTTCGTGACAAGTACAAACCACTCCAGACGAAGTAGCAGCTGCCATTCTCTCTCTAGCGGTGATCATCACTCATGTCTACTGAGGCGGGTCTGGGTTCTCTGTTTTGGTCTTGGCGGCTATGCATTCTCAACACACCTTCCCTCTTTGTTTTTTTTTTCTTGCGTGGCGGGGTGACTACTCTTTCTGGTTGTTGCTGGACTAGGTGCTGGTTTCTGTGCGTTAAGGTGTCCAGAGTGTGAATATATATGTTTTATTTTTAAAAGATCCACACAAACTTATTCCTCTCGACACACACACACACACACACGCGGAGTTATATGTGTCGTGTGGAGATGAGTGTAGACGGGGGAGAGAATTTCAAAGGGTTCGTAAAGTTTCATACGCAGCAACATCATCAACACAGTGCGCTCGTCAACGCACATATACACTGTGAAGAGTCATCGTCTGGTAACAGTAAAGTCACAAGGAGACAGGACCACCTGGCAGTTCATCCTCTCTCTCTCGTGAAGTACTCCTCTGGTTGGCACTCGGAACCTTCGCGCCTTCCCTTCCCCCCCCCCCCCGGTGTACGTCAGATCCGATGGGAGGGCCACCAGGGTCACAGGTGGCGCAGACCAGTCCTAATCAACCCCGGAGCAGAAGACAGCGAAAAGGGAAAAAACCTGTCACTGACGCAGCCGAAGGAGGGGCTCTTGTCTCTTGTAATGGCCGCAGCGGCGGGGCTGTGGAGTGTTTCCGCTCCTCCTCCTCCTTTCAACCACCACGCCAGCCCAATGTGTACACGGACTGCGTGCCACTACGGGAGCTTTACAGTCAAGTGCAACGTGGCGAGGGCACCTTTCACAGCATCTGCGCCAAGGGGGGTCGAAGTGGAGGACACCGAAAGCAGCTGGCCTTCACGCTTCAACAAAGCTTCAGAGAATTGCCGTATCCGCGTGGTATGGTGAACAGCAGCAACTTTTGCTTCATGAACTCAATTTTGCAGGCACTAGTCTTTATTCCCCCTTTTGCGCAACTGGCAGTGTCGATCAGCTGTGATGCGCAGGCCCGCCAGCTGTGTCCAACCCTCGCAATTCTGGGAAAATGGGTACTCCAATACTGGAAGCCGGGATTCACGAGGCTAGCAATGACAGCCCCAACCTTGATGCAGCGCGCGCCCATCGGTGCCAACAGTACCACGAACGGAGCGTCTAGGACCGCCACGGTGGCTCCCTCCCAACGGATTCTTGACGGCTCTGTACAGGAGGACGCGCAGGAGTTTTTACAAAAACTGCTGGAACGCCTCCATGAAGAGTTGGTTGGATTGGAAGAAGCTTTGTGCAACGGGGAGGCGTTGGAGCCAGCGACGGAGAGCCCAACGAAACGGATGGCCTCTGGAGCTGCCGGCAGCACCGCTGACGCGAATAGTTGCGCCGACTCCTCTGGTGACGAGGCCTCCTCCGTTTTCAATCAAAAAGGCTGGACGATTGTGAAGAAAAGAAAAAAAATGGCGGTGCGGGAGCACGAGGATGCGCAAGGACAATCCAAGTTGCTGGCGAGCATCTTTGGTGGCACGCTGGAAAGCCACCTTCAGGGAAAGGAGCGACAGCGTGACCGAGTGTCGGTGATGATCGAGACGTACTACTGCCTCCCAGTGGACGTTGGCTTCGCACCGGAATGCACAATTGAGCAAGCTCTTGAGCGCACCTTCATGACAGAGCGTATCTATGACTCTGATCGTCAGAAGAATCTCAAAAAGACGCTGCGCCTTGGCCGTCTACCTTCCATTCTCTTCGTGCAGCTTCGCCGCTGGGTCGTGACACGCGAGGGCGAACTCGTGAAACTCGAAAACACTGTGCGCATCAAGCGTACCTTGATAATTCCGCGTGCCATCTGCTCGGATGAGACTCTCATCAACGCGGAGCGAACGTATCGTCTTTTGTCAGTTGTGTGCCACAGGGGCGATGCTGTTAGTCGAGGGCACTATGTGACGTACCTGCTGCACCACGCTGCGTCCCCGGCCGTCCTGAAGGTGCACGCGGGCGATTCCTCTCATATGGACGCTGGAATTGTCCCCACGCCTCCTGATGCGACGACCGCCATTCTTTGTAATGACGCCAGCATATCACTGTGTCCGACTAGTAACGTGGAGAAGGAGACATTGTATTTTCTCGTGTACCAGAAGATTAGCTGATGTCGCGTCAATGCCGCCTCGCATTTTCTTTCTCGAGACAGTAGGGGAGGGGGTGTGGGGTGAAAGGTTCTCGATAGGGCCTTGTCTACCTTTTTGAAAATCAGGTGCTGCAATGTATGGGGTGTAGGCGGTGGCAGTCGTGGCCCCTCCTCCTTACTGCTTGGTTGCCGTTGTGTGTCGGTTACCGGTATGGTTTCCGTGCATTGTGAGTCCTAGCCAACTTGGCCTCACATTCTGCGAGGTGTCGCTTTTTTTTTTTTCGTCTTCAAGGAGGAGACACGTGGCGGCTAAGATATGAGGTGTTGAGAAAGGCTTCCCGGAAGCTTCGCGTGTGAGTCTTGCCCCCTCATCCCCTCCCCCCCCCCCCCCAAAAAAAAAAAGGTGAATATGATGGTCTTTCATCCGTCACTGTCAGTGTGGCGAGTAGTGCTTATCATTGGAAGATGTTGACATATGTGTATGTGTATTATATATATATATATGTGTGTGTGTGACTGCGCGTACACATGCACTACTGGTTCTGCGTCTGCTAGAGTACGACAGGGATCTTGTCTACGCCGCCTCCACTTAACCTCCCTTCTCTCTCCCCCCCCTCCCCTTCCCCTGCTGTTCCCTACGACTTGTTTCCAACAAGATTGAGCACCCTTATACCCCTTGCCGACCGCACCACAAACAAAAAAGCAAACGGGGCTGTGCTTTGGTTTATTTATTTGTTTATTTTTTGGGGGCGGCGCCTTTGTGCATCGTTCTCGAGAAATTGTGCGTGGGCCTCTCTTACGAGAGGGGAGGGAAGAAAAGAAAAAAACATTTATGCACCGCCCTCTTTCGTGCGCCGATGTGGGGCGTGCTCGTTTCGTAGTCCCCATTCCAGGCCCCTCTGTTGTTGTTCTTGTGTTTTCTGGAAGGGTGTTTTCCCCGGAGTTTTTCAAGTCTTGCTGCCTCATCAGCACTTGAAGTTGTCTTCCCAAGGCGAATCCGACAGTCAGGGCTGCTAACGCTTTCCGCATCCAACACGAAGGTGTGTGTGTGTGTGTGGGTGTGTGCGTGTTTTTGTTATCGTATCAGCCTACTTCGGCGGGACCTCTCTCTTTTCCAACTTCCGTGTGAGCATCATGCCCACGTTTGCCCTTGAACCCGTTCCACTGTTCCAGCCCATTACGGCCAAGTCAGACGAACGCATCACAAAGTTTTTGGAAGTGATGAGGGAGCAATACAGGCTGGACCTGCCTTTGCTCTTTCAGCGCGTCGCGGACCGCGGCACGTCGGACTTGCCCACTCCACAGAACGACCTTCGTCTCATGGCGTACGCGTTCCTCGTCGCACGCAAGTGGAGCGTGAAAGATGCGGTGAGGATGGCGCACGATGCGTGCCGCTTTTGGGACACGTTTCATTTCAGCGAGTACTCCCCCTTCCCGTCGGGCTTTTCTCTCTGTGGCTACGATCAGGCGACTGTGGCGGCTGTGACGATGCAGCCTTTTCAAACGACGAACACAGCCCTATACCGCTGCATGCAGACCATGACGCCGCTGGTGCATGCCGGGTTTCACTACTGGGACCGCCGTGGCCTGCCCGTTTTGTACTGGCTCCTTGGTCGCATGGACACGCACTCAGTACTCCGAGAAGTGAAGCCGCACGTCCCAGTTGGTACCTCGATTCGGGAGTTCTTCCAGCTGTTTGGAGGCGGCATCGTCGATCTGGGGTGGACACTCTGCAACTACCAGGACGCGTTCCTCACAGCTCACCCAAACGCTGGAATCGACATGGGTGCACCTCGCCGGAACTTCTGCACTGTTGTTGTGGACTGTAGAGGCCTCAACTATAAAATGATCAACAGGCAGCTGCTGGAGGAGACGAAGCGCACGCTGCTGCAGATGAGTTGTGTGTTTGCCGATTTCATTCACCGCATCGTCCTCGTGAACTGCCCACCCATGGTGAGATTTGCCTACCGCCTCCTGCAGTCCGCGTTAAACGACGGTGTGCAGAAGAAGATGACATTTGTGTCGCCAGAGAACACAACGGCGGCGCTCGACTCCGTGATTGGACTAGAGCGCGTGCCGGCATTTCTCGGTGGCAGTTGCAGCTGTAAGGGCGGCTGCATTGCGTCCTATAACCCCAAAGCGGCCTTCACAGCCAAGGAGTTTGGTGGCGAAGGCGACGTTTCCACCGAGGACATCACTGTTAGCCCTGGAAAAAGACACGAGAAAGTCTTCGAGCTGCGGAAGGGCGAGGAGGTGATTTGGGAGTTCTCGACGACCAAAGGCACAGACTTGCGCTTTTCCGTCATGTTCTACCCGCTTCAGCAGGGCGTGACGACGCAGACCAAGCACGGAAAGATGAAGATGTCTATCGACACAACAGTAAAGGGCACGATCTCCCAGAATCCGGTCGTGAAACAGGAGAAGCTGAAGGATGGAGCGGATAGCTATGTGGCTCCTCTGGACGGGATTTTGCAGCTCGTCTGGGATAACTCAAAGTCCATTGTGAGCGCCAAAGGCATTCAAATGCGGGTCTACAAGTCGGAGGCAGTGATGGCGTTAATGGATGAGTACAACTAGCAGTGAATGATGCACAGCCTGGTGCGTATATTCTAGACTGTGTGTATGTGTGTGTGTGTATGAGGGGGGGGGGTATATGGGGGTGTCCGGGTTGTGTCGATGTTGCGGGATAAAACTGTGCGGACCCGAGATACTTTTCTCCCCGAGTGTGGCTCTCTTTTGCGGTTTCCCTCACGCTGTCTATCCGCGATAAAGGTGGGGATAAGCACACGCGTGCGCAAGAACCACACGCTTGTCTCCGTAAGGGCATTGTACTCTTCTGTTTTTTCTTCTCTCTTTGAGTTTCAAGTGAAAGAGCGTACTGCGCAGTTGGAGATGTTAGCTTGTGCCGTGTGACCCGGTGCCTTGTGGTTTCGTCCACTGTTGTGCGAGTCTGTGTCGTCGTCATCTGACGAAAAAACGTCCACGCCCCCCCTCCCTCCACTTTCTTCACCGAACAGCCCCTCAATGCAGTGGAAGAGGTGAATCCGATATATATTTTTTGTGGTCTGCTTCATGCAGTTATTCATTCATTGCATTCTGTATTTTTCATATCTTTGTTATTATATATATATTTTTTGGTATTGACGAGGTGCTTTGAAACGACTCGTTTATCAGCAGATCATGCAAACCTGAGGCGTTGCGGGTCCTTTGAGATGTCTCACCTGGTGTGCGGAGGGGGGGGGTGAGGTGGGGGGGGGGGGGCTGCTCCTGGATGCTTCTTTAAGGTGTTTTTTTTTCATGACCAACGCACTTTTTATCCCCCCCCCCCCCGTCTACCACACCTGCACTCTCCCACCCCCCAATGACTAAAATGACACATTCCGCCGCCTATGGCTTCGAGAAGGGCCCTGGACAAGGGAGGGGGAAAGGGCGCTGCCGGGATCAAGGCGTTTCATACACTGATGTCCGCCTTTGTGCGAATGTCTCAGCACGTATCGGAATAGGAGACTTGAAGGTCCTGGAGAACCAGTTAGTTTGATCTCCCCTGCTCCTCAACGCGCGGATTGTCCTAGCACACAACTGCGATGTAGATGTGATCACTTCATATACGAATGTAGGTACCGTTAAATGTGTACACGTCGTTACCTCCCTTCTGGGAATAAGGAAAAAAAGACTTTTTTTGTATTCATTTGTTTTTTGCGGGGGGCAGCTCGATGAGGTCAACTTTTTGTGGGTTGCAAATATGTATTCGTTAATGTGTATATACGCGAAATATTTGTATATTGCATATGTACTATATATATATGTACACATGCGTGTCCGTGTGTGTGTGTGTGTATGGCGGGCGGGCGGAAGGGCGAAAGGGAATCTGGGCAGTGCATGTGTTTGCATCAGGGAGAGTCACATATACGTTTGCTTGTCTTCATAAGAAAAACTCGCGTTGCTGACTCCTTTCCGTTGAAGGAGATTATGCCTGCTTAGGTGGCTACCCGTTCTGCATCCACTCTAGCGTCGCTTCAAAGAAGACATGCATACTCGAACGAAACCTACACGGATCTCCTGCCCCTCCCCTCCCCTTCCCCCCCCCCCCCCCAAAAAAAAAAAAGAAAAGTCTTCTAACGCTGTGCATAAATAAATAAATATATATATATATATTCCTGAGTGCGTTCTAATCAACACAGTTAGCTTATTTATGTATCGCTTCAACTTCTCCCTTCTCTTGGTTTTAATGAACATCATTTACGGACGTGTACCCGTATCATGTGCATACACTATGCTCGTACTCCCCACTCCCCCCCCTCTTGTTCCTCTTGCCGGTATTGTAAAAGATTGTGGACCTCGCAGCACAGGTGGCTCTGGGATTGGCGGTGGACTCAGCGTGGAAACAAGTGGGTAATCGAGGGCTTGAACACACGCTAGAGATGCCCTCCGACTACCTCTTTTTTGTTTGTTTTACGCATACGTACACGCGAGGTCTATTTCGTTCATTAAGATGATGTGCTGACAGTTATTCACGATATTTTTCACCCTTAGGTTGTACCCACTATCCCGTTTCCCCTTCTCTCTCAATGGGGCCCCGAATAAGGAGGGAAAAAGAGAAAATATACACAGACAGGAGGAGCTTGTGAGGAATTTTTTGGCGTGATTGCATCGTGTGTTGGCCTCTTCCACCCACCGCCTGCTAAAAAAATGCGGGAGAACATAAATGTTAGCCCTTCGTGGAGGGACTTGGCTGTTTAGTCGGTTTTGCCGAGTTCTCCGGCCCCGGTCTTGACATTTCCTCAAGTCACTCCCTTGTGGATGGTACGCGCATCTGTCTTACTCCCGTTTACCCCGCAGCTCACCTCTACTGCCCCTCCGCCCCCCCCCCCCCTCCCAAGTAGCGCAAACTTTGACCCGGGTTCGATCTTCCATGGTGCCGGGGACTACCTGTGTAACTCACTCATGAAAGGGAAAACGAAAATACTATATCATATTCATGGGGAGAAGAGGGTGGGTGGGTGGACTTCTCGCGTAGCGGCGAGGGTTCATCTCTCCGCTTGACCTGTCTGTTGGACCACTCACGCGAACCGTAGCGCAGAGGACGCACAGCCAATTTGCGTGTTCTCTTATCCTCATACCTATTCCTGCTACGGAACTTTTGGGAGCCAACACCGCCTATTGGCCTGGCACTCCTCGTTACCCGAAACGAGTATCATCTTCGATAAGCTCGACAGAGCTCCTCACTGCGCTTCACCACAGTCAACAACTGTTCCCCCTTTCCCCCCTTTTCTTCAAATATCCATGTTCTTGCTCAAAATCGATAAATCATAGCTTCTTGCACCCCTAAGCATTCTCTCATTGAGAGAGAGGGAATCGTTGCAGACACGATCTGCACTGAGCTGGTATTTTTTATTGCGTCTTGTACTGGAATATCGACCGCCGGTCGCGGATCTCCTCTCTCTCCATCGCTCTGGTGCCATACCTCCTTCCTTGTCTTCTATGGGTTCGTCCAGGACACACACCTCCCAGCGTTCCCACGAATCACCCTTTTTTCCCACCTGCCACCGACCTTTTGGTCTCTCTTGTTTTGCACGACCCTTTGACAGAGCAAGGTGCGCAAGAGCTGTGTTGTTTTCTTCTCCCCATGTGAACCGCTCTCTGCTTAGCCGCTGCTGTTGTAGTCGTGTTGGTGCTGTGCCCCTTCCGTTATTTCACGGGGCTTGTCTCGCTGATTCGTGCGGATCTGCGAGTGTGTTGCATTCGTCAACTTCTTCAGATCCAGGGGGCCATTGGACTTCAATGGCGGATGCCCCGACGTTGAAGCACATCATTACCCATCTTGAGTTCAGTGTGGCTTTTTCGAACCCCTCACCGACGGGCAGCGGATCTACCCTTTCGGCTCTGATAACACGCGCCTCCTGTGACTTGTTCGCTTCTTTAGTTTGATATGCCGTGTACAGTCCCCCTCCATGGACGAGCGATTCGACACCCCTTACAGCGATGATGACCTCCTCTCATCCAGCACAGCTTGCATTCACCTCGATTGCAAGCACGAACATCAGGTGACGGAGGCGATCAAGGCTCTTCGTTTGATATTGAGGTATGGGATTCACGAGGAGCCTTCAAAGATGGCAGTGAGCGAGGCTTCCGATAGCTGTATAGCCCTGGAGTACCTCAGGATCTTTTCGTCTGGACTGGAGCCCGGAGAGGCACGCTACATTGTCTACCGGTATCTCAAGGCCAATTGCATGAACAGCGCAGGGGCGCTCCGAGAAATGATGAATGCCGCAGAGCTGCGCGAAAAACAGCTCCTCAATAGGGTGGTGCTCTTCCCGTGTTTAGTTCCGATGAACGGGTTCGATCAGTGGGCGATTTGCAAGGAGCTTCGGCTCTTGTACGGGAATACGTCTTGCGACAAGCAAATCCCGGACCACCAGGGACGCCCTCAACTTGAACACGGGCAAGGAAGCGACTGCGGCGTACCGTGGGAGGAGCATCAAAGCAACATGATGACCGCAGAAGTATCGCGCGAATCGGAGTTCCCGGCCCCTACACGTTCCAGCAGCTACTCATCACGAAAAGCAATGACCCTGTTTCAGAAAACAGCAGCCTCCACAGCCACCGGAGAGTTTCAAAGCGGTCTCTCATCATCCATAGAAAAGAAACAGGTGTCCGGTAGTAGCCAGGGCACTGGAGGGGCATGGCATTTGTTCGCATCTTTCATGTCTTTCGTGTGTGGTGAAGGTATGGGCCGCATGTCAGACAAGTCAAACACTGAGAAAACGACTCCCAGTGCCGTTTCCCCTGGCCCGACGAGGAACAGCAGCTTCCACTCCATCGTCTCCATGAGCGGCGATACCAGCAGTAGCGTGGCTACGAGCGATCGGCAGACTTCTTGCATGGCAAAGGAGGTCGTCCAGCACACGGGGGACACGGTTCCCGCGGTGAAGAGCACAGTCGCTTCCATTTACGAAGACAGCCTCAATCTCCACGGCATATTGCAGCCCATTATCGAGGTCATCACAAGACACGTACAATTCGCGTTTCATTACTATGATTTGCACGGACATCCCGTCATGTATTGTCGCCTTGGTGGAATGCACTCCAGGAAGCTCATGCAAGAGCTTTTGCCGCTGACAGCGGTCGATGCGGAGCCACGCACGGTCACTGTGCTCTTCACCACCTACTTTTTTCTGGTGTTAGAGCAGCTGATTCGTTACTGCAACCGCCAAAACCGTAAACACAACATCCTGGACGGTGCTCATCTGACCATGTCGCACCTCGACAGCAGACAGCAGCTGAGGGAGAAGTCGTCCTGTTTTCTCTGCAGTGCCAACGCCATCCCCGAAAAAGTCCCAGTCGGGACGTGCACCGTCGTTATCGACTGCGCAGGAGTGAATGTCCGACGATATCTGTACAAGCCGCTCCTGGCTATGGTGCGTTCTACGATTGAAGAGAGTATGCCCCACTTCCCGGAGTTGATTCATCACGTGTACGTTGTCAACTGCAATGCCGTTGTGAGGTGGTCGTATCGTTTTTTTCGACTCATACTCAAACAAAACACGCGCGATAAAATTACGTTTTGTGGCAAGAAAAGCACGGCTGCCACCTTGCGTCAGATGATCGGCAGTGATATGTTACCGGAGGAGCTGGGAGGCACGTGCAGGTGTCCTGGCGGCTGTATTCCCTTCACGCCTGCAACCCGTGATGAAGAAGAGTTGATGCCACTGGGCCACAGCTCCAGCTGGGCGCACTTGAACTGGACGCCGCCTTACACCGACAGCGACACTGACATGGCGCAGCGCTTCACTGAGGAGAGGCTCGCCAGTCGCAGGCTTCACTGCACCTCTGAGCAGATTCTTGTAAAGGCGCGAGCCTCGCGCAAACTCTCCTTTGCAATGGACGCACAAAGCGAAATTGTTTGGGAGTTCGCTGTGAAGCGCCACAGTAAAGTAACTTTCTCGGTTCTCTTTGCCTCTGCCGGCAATGATGGCGCCATGTTGTCTGTAGTGCAGCGATGCCGAGTGCAGGAGGGGGCGGGCCACTATATCGCCCCCTCTATCGGGACGGTCATTTTGGAATGGTGTAACAAACATAGCCTCTTTAGTCGATGCTCTGTGAGCCTAAAGGTCTATCACGAAAGAACTTCTGCAGCCGTCGTATGAAGGAGGAAAAGAAAAAAATGAAGAGCTCACTTGGAGAGAGGGGGGGGGGGAGGGCGGAAGAGGGGGCGACAGCCACACTGAGACCATTAGCGAGTCATTGTGCTAGTCTCTGTCAAAATAAGTATTGAGATGTGTGCTGTACCCTACCTACTCTGGGAGCCCATGCTGCCCAGGGAATAGCACATCTTCCATGGTGGTCACGAGGGTGTGAAACCACCTGACTCACCACTTCCCCGCCACCAAGTTTCATATCGCTGGTTGCACCGCCTCACGAATTCTGTTTGCAGGGCTGTGTCTCGAGTAATCGGGGTGTGAGAAGTGAAAAGGGAGGACTGCCGAGTTGGATTT
Organism: Porcisia hertigi; assembly: GCF_017918235.1. Classification (NCBI taxonomy): domain Eukaryota; phylum Euglenozoa; class Kinetoplastea; order Trypanosomatida; family Trypanosomatidae; genus Porcisia; species Porcisia hertigi. The sequence goes on from NC_090591.1 coordinate 508,368, forward strand.
AAAAGCTCCTTGAGCTGTAAAATAGCTCATTTACACGGAACACTGTGTTGTCCACAATGACTCCCCGGATTACGCCCTTGCGGGGGATGGGGCGAAGGCGAGGTCGGAAGTGTGGTGTCGAATGGAGGGTGCGCCAGAGCACCAGCAGACAAACATGCGTCCGGTGCACTGCACTCCCTTCTCGCCCTTCCCACTGTCGTGCGTTGCGCTTTTTTTTCCCCTTCCTCTCGAAAGTGCCCTTGGGGTGGGTGGGTTGGGAGGGAGGGGGCGGGGACGTTTGCCTGTGGGGGTGTGAGTGGGTGGGGAGGCGACGCCTGTAACGTCTTTGCTGAAATGGTGTCTGAACTGCAATGTGGGGAGAGGGTTGGACCCCGCGAGGCTCCGCACCCTTTGAAGAGAGACCTCCAAACGTTGCATGGTTCACGCATACTCCCACGCAAGGGTCCCTAAGAGCTACCTAGGTCTTTCCGCGCGGGGGGGGGTGAGGAGGGAGTGAGGGGCAACAAAGCCCACGCAGCCGCCTTCGCTTGCGTTAGTTTAGGGCTCTTGTTCGAGTCACCTGCTATTAGACTGAGCCGATTGGCTACTCCGCCAGTGACGCTGGAGTGCCTGGCAGAACGGTTCGTTTGCCGGGCGGCACACCAACACGGTTACACAAAATATGCCGCTATGGAAAGCTATCTGGCTTCGCACGTCAGCTTTAGTTTTTTTTTTTCTGTCGTCGCCAGCTATCCGCTCATTTGGAGATTCAAGAAGTGAAGCATCCCTTTATCTTGCCCTTCTGTTATCACAGCACAGAGGGGGTGGAGCTCATCACACTGCTGTGGTTATCGCAACACTCGATCGTGTGAGCTACCTGGAGTCTTTCAACGTTCCCCCCCCCCCCTTCCCATACCCCATACCCCACCCTCGACAAGTGCACTGCTCTCTGGCATGGTCCAGAACAAGCAGGATGCAGCTTTCTATCCCCACTCTGCTTGCATCTCTGATATTCTTCTTTTGTGACACTCTCCTGCCTCTATGACCTACTACATTGTCTCCCTTGTTGGGGTGTTGGTGCCTGAAGACGGCACGAAACAGAAAGGGGCAGTCCCATGTTACTTTTTCCCTTTGTGCGCCCATTTCAGTTGTCTGTCTAGTACAACTGTGCCTGCCCTCACCCTCATGTATGTGTATATGCATGTATATAAGTCTTTTTCAATCCATGCACCGTATGGTGCACTTATTTTTCCCTTTTTTTGTCCTACTTTCCAAAATCAAAGAGTCCGAAGTATTAAAAATAGTTGTAAATCTTATAAAGTATTATCGAATCCACACACACCCATCTCTCTCTCTCTGATTTGTGTGCCATCCATTTTTTGCTCCCAGATCAACGTCAGTGGTGGAACTGTATATTTGCATTTTTTTTCTGCGTGGCCGTGCCTGGAAAAGCAAAAAAATGGTGGGTGCTACCATGCGCATGGACTGTGATGTCTGTGGGGTGCACACTCGTATCTGTGACGCTGTGTTGTTGCTTGTTTTCCTCGACGAAGCATTAGGAGCCTTCTCAATTTCTATGTTTTCGTGATGCTGACTCTCACACGATTATTTTCTTGAGCCTTCGTCGCAGGTAACCCTTCGGCGGTTTTAAGGACAGTTGATATTCTTTTTTTTTTCAAGGGATCAGAAGAGAGAGGGGGGGATGGGAGGCGGGGGGGCTGGAGCGTGTTGGTGACTTGTTGTTTTATCCTTGAATCGTGTTTAACCACCCCCTTACCTCCTCATGACCTCTTCGCAGTGGGACACTTTTACATGGAAAATTCTGACAAGGGAGTTGCCTCTCCCCGGGCGGCATATGGGGATGTCAAGAGCAAAATCCAGACTTTCATCCCCGTGTTGTGGCGCATCCATCCTCGGGGTACGAGAAGCCGCTCTTCTGAGCTGTAATGGTTTGGGTACATTTTTTAAGCTCCGCGTGTACAGCCCTGAGGAACAAAGGCAGATGCCCCCACCGCTTCGCATTCTCCAAGCCTCATCTTTTTCTTCTTCGCCGCGCTTTTCAGCCTGTGTGTGTCGAGACTTGTTGCGCTCGTGTAGATGACATGAAACCTGTCAGCCGACTCTCTCTTTTCCTGCCCCCCTCCCTCCCCCCCCCCCCTCTCCCTTTTCTATAATCACGCGGCTCCCCCTTTTGGCTGGCTGTAGCCCTACCTACCGTCTGACGCCGCGGGGTACTGAAAGAAGCGGTGGCGCGGTGTGCGACAAGGACTCGCCTTCGCTCATTTCTCGTGGTGGAATAATACGTCTGGATCGAGAGTGGCACTTTCGAGTAGTCATACCGGCGAAGTTGGACCTCACACACCGAATAGAAGTTCTGCAAGACACACACACGCACACTCTCACGGGCACAGACCCACCGGGACACACACCTAGTGGTGCTGCTGATAAGAGCAAGAGGCAGAATATATATTTTTACATATATACTCATTTGAATAATGTTCTACAAGGTCGTCCTTCAGCGCACGGTGAATGTAAAGCCTACGGATCTGTGCAATACACTCAATCGCAGTCTTCTCACCTTCTTGCGGGAGGCAGTCGAGGGAAAGCCACTTCCATCCCCCGACAGTATCGCCAGCATAGCACTGGACTTCACTTCAGCGACCAAGTCTTCTGCGATGGTGATCGCTGTGCTTGATATCCTCAATGCTGAGACGCTGCAAGGCAAGGTGCTCGATGATGGCAGTGTGTCCTTCCGACTTACTTATGAGGCGATGGTGCTGAAGCTGCACCGCGGTGAGGTGCTCGATCTGCTGGTGAGTGACGTGGACGAGACAGGCTTCTGGGCGAGTGTCTATGGTGTTAATAAGCTCTTTGTGAACCGAAACCAGATGGGCGAGGACGCGCAAAGAGGAAAATCGGAGTGGTCATTTGAAGCGGAGACGGCTGCGTGGGTCAGTCATGACGATCGCCGCTCTATCAAAAAGGATACAATGGTGCGACTGCGAGTGATTGCGGAGACGCCGCAATCCGAACGAGGTATGGCGGTTGGCACCATCGGCGCCCCGTTTTTAGGTCCGCGTGTAGGCAGTTATTAGCACCACCCCCCAGGAGTCCACAAATTGACGGTGGTGACCACTTTTGCTACGGGGCGGCGCTCTCAAAGACCGCCACCTGCGCCACCAGACGCCGTGGAGAGGTAAGGGGGGAGGAGGAGAAAGAGGAGGGCGGGGGGGGGGCGTAGAACTCTCCACCCTTCCACATCGGTTTGCGTTTCACTACTTTGGCAGACGCGCCGATAGCTCGGATTTAGTTGGCCAGAAAGTTGCGTCTGTGTGCGTGTGTGCCTTTGGCTGTTTGTTTCTTTTTTTTTGCGTTTGTGGAGAATGAACGAGTGTGCCAGTATAAATCGGCGAGGTGCGAGTCTCGAAAAAGGCCACGAAAGCCAACATCGCGAAGAGGGCACCCACGCAGCTCTGCACGCAATTTGGTGTCCGTCGCCAGAGAGAAAGCGCGTGTGCGTACGTACAGCTAGAGGGATTCCACAGCGGGTGTTGTGGTAGTGTTCGACGGCACCCACCTCGGTGTCCTCCGTGTGTTCTTGAGCGATACATGCACGCATGCGTACACACGTATACACACGCACAGAGAGAGAGATCTTTAGTAATCCTTCCCCCCTCTCCTCTCCTCTCCCCTCTGACTCTCATGCAAAACTGCACACACAACTGGGATGTGGTCACCACTATTCTGTTTTTTTTTTCACTTTCCACCCACCATCGGCTCGCTTATAACCGGATGACCGTGGACTCTCACGCACATGCGCGGCTTATGAGGGAGGTGAGGCCGCTCGCGCCCAGACGCGATGACAACAAATACAGCTCGACACGCGTCGGCAGCGCAGCCGCCGTCCTCGCGCACTGATTTATGGAAGAAGGTTGTTATCGGTGCCTCCATCTTCGTTGTGTTGGGGGTTGCGTGGAGGACAGTGTATGTTAGCAACCAAAATGAATTGAAACTCCGCCGCGCTTTGCGCAAGTCCCAGAGCATACACGCCGCGCTAAGTGACGTTCCGGCACGCCGGTTCTCCACCATCGATGTGCGGCCATCCGCTGCGCAGAAGAACGATCTGATCGCCCGCTACGGCTAACGGGCGGACTCTCGCGTTCGAAAAAAAAAAGTGTAGTGAACACATCACTATCTAATCCGAATTTTTTTTTTCACGGAGTGGAAGGGCGTGACCGTGTACTGCACAAGGCTGCAGCTCAGTAGCCTATCTCCCTCACACCCCATCGGTGGGCCCCCTTACTCCTTAGCTTGGTGTCGCCTTTTTTCCACGTCCCCAATGGCTACAAATGGTCGACTGCATAGTAGTGCGTTCGTCGAGAAAGACAAAATGGTCCCCGAGGTCTCGTGTTTACATTTAAGAAAAGCTCACATGAGAACCCAAAGGGGTAAAGAAAAGGATCCACTTGCGCTCGCTTGCAAAAGATGCCCGAGTACATTTCTTCAGCGGGGGCCCTGCTCGGAGCTCGAGCGGTCATGGAATGGGGCACGGTGTGAACGGCAATAACGTTGTGCACCATCTGCACGATGGGATGGGTGCGCTAAAAGTGGTTGTGCGAGTATCATGTCCCGCTGCGTCACAACGCGGTGTCGTTGCTGACCCATTCTCTCTGGCAACCCCCTCTTCCTACTCCTCGCTACTTCTTCGGGCCTTCTCTCTCCCTCTTTCTGATATAATGCGCATACACAAATCCACACCCCTTGTGATCACATCTCTGTTTCTCACCTTTCGCGTGTAATCTCCAACGATTTTCCTCCCCCCCCCCCACGGATACAGCCATAACAATATATATTTATATATATTTATATATGTATGTGTATATATTATACATACATATAAATTGCCACAAAGAGTAAAAAAAGGGGAAAGGCCAAGGGCATTGACTGGTGCAACGCACAGGCGGCACTTCACGCACCGACCCGGAGCACAGACATCTCACTTTGGCGTGTGTGTGTGTTTTCTTTTTTGTCTTGGTCCCGTTTCTTCTTTGAACGCGCGTGTGATTGTACTCTCTGCGCGTTTTTTTAAGTGGCGGGTCTTGTATGTATGTGTTATGTCGATATGGATTCTTGCAGGCCGGATAGCAGTCTTTCTCAGTGCACTTCTTTTTGGTTGTGTTGTGGGTCTCTCGCTCTCCCTGTACTTTGACGTCTAGCGTCGCACGACGCGATTCTCTCGCTCTCTCTCTCTCTCTCTGTGTCTGTGCTCTCCTGCACACGGGTGCGGGTGTGCACCATTTACACCTGTACTGCCTCTTTCACTCTCACAATTGGGGAGTTGACATCCCCCATCCTTGCCCCTACGTACAGCCCCTCCCTCTCCCTCTGAGGTGTGTAGGGGGTTGCATCGCCCTTCGTCTTGTAGATACTGGTTTGCCTGAGGCATATCTTCGTGTTCAGGTCGGAGTTTCCTACACTCTCTGAGGGACGGCCGCCCCCAGAGGGCTTCGCTCTGCGCCAAACTCAGTACCGACCGAGGCCCCCTCTCTCTCTCGTCTCGTGCGTGCCCTCGGCTCCCATTCATCCTCTTCAGAGATAAAACGAGAGTACCACACTTGTGTCTTGGTTCATCACCTGGAAAAAAAAGAGCTGACATCTTGTTATGTGGTTGAGGCTTCTTCTCTAACCCCTGCATCTCCACCACTTCCACGTCACAGCTTTTTTTCCCTTTTCCTCCGTGGTACACTGACGTGTGTGAGTTGCCTCTCTCTGCGTGTGTGTGTGTGGGTGTCCCCTCCTCCCCTCACATTTTCTTGTTGCACAGATTTTTTTTTTGTCATCGAGAAGCCTCCCCCACCCCACCCCCTCTTTTGCATGCTTGTGTGTATGTGTGGATCAGATCGCCTGCACTAGTCGCGCACTTGGATTGTGCCCGGACTCATATTTTGTTCATGTTGTGCATATATGCGAAGCTCTCTGTGTGCTTAAGCGGTACAGTTCTTGAAGGACTCTGCGAGTAAGCGCGCTTCTTTTTCCCCGACTCGGTGCTGTTTACTGCCCTCTTGCCATTCTGGGGGTACGGTGCGGTGTTTTTTTTTTTTGTGTGTGTGTGTGTGTCCGTCGGAGCGCTGCACTTGAACGGAAAGCGAGGGGGTAACGCCGCACGTCGTCGGTTATTGCCTCTTTCGAGGATCGCGTAGAAAGGATCTTGGCCTCTTTTTTTTACACAGCTGTCCTCTCGTGCTTAGCGCTCTGCCTGTCCTATTCTTCAGTAGTAGCTGTGCAGAGCCACCAGTGAGTGCACATACCAGCGCAGAGCAGTTTGGAGGTCCGTTTCCCCGACCCTAATTTTCGAACTTCGCAACCCCCCTTTTTTTTTCTCTGCTCGATAGTGGAGACCGGTGCAGTTGTCTGAACTCTACTCCCCTCTAACCCTTTTGTGTACCTTTGACGCATCCCGAAGTTCTCGCCTCGGGACAGCAAGAGGCGATTAGACCCTTTTTTTGTGTGTGTGTGTGTGTGTTTCCAAGCGCTTTTGTGTATTCGCGAAGCGGCCGACACTGCGCGTGTGTCTCTCTTCTCGTGGGCGGCCCTTATCTTTTTTTTTCCCCGCTGGAGAAAGTGGATACAAGTGCAGCTTTGAACGCGCTCAGGCATTTTCAGAAGCGCTGTTGCCCCGCCCCGCCCCGCCCTTCCCCTCTCCCTCCCTTCCTTTCCTCCCACCCTCCCTGAGCACTGGTGACTTTGCTGTAGATTCCTACTACGCAAACGAAGGGGACGAAGTAAACATGCAGAGCTACTGGAGTTATCCTTCCGCCAAACAAGAATGCACCATCGAATCAGATCGAGGCATCAGCTGCGCAACGGACTGCAAGGTTAGCGCTCTTCTGGGGGTTATGGAAGCCGTCGACGGTGGACCAGCAGCGCAGCCGTGGTACTCGGACCTTCAAAATCTTTTCCCGACCCTCAACAAGCCTCTAGTGGAGGACGACGACGACGATAATGACGACGACGACGACAGTGACAGTGTCGCCTATGCTGCACTAGAGCATTTTCTTAAGGGGAGCGCTTGCGGCTGCATCGACTACCCATCCTCGAAGACAGACGGCGCGGCCAACGATCGCACCCTTGACGACTCTTCTCCTCCATCGGCTGCGACCACTGAATGCAGCGAAGGCGGTGTTCCTTGTCTTGAGGAGGATGTGCTTGGGGATCTTGGAGCCATCATCGGCTATGGCGGGGACCGTGGCTCATTTGTGTGTCGAGTGCCACTGCCGCCGCTGTTGCGGATGTGGAAAAAGGATCCTAACGCCCTGCGGGCACCGGCATACCTCGACACCCAGAACGGCCTGGGGCAACTGTACAAGGCCTACAAAAAGTACCCGACCCACATCTCAGAGGAGGAGATGTCGTTTGTATCAACAGTGTACCGATGCTCACAAAGCAGCGAACATTGCCAGAGCAGTAGCAACCCCTTTCTGTCCACGGAGGAAGCCCACTACGCTGCGCTACATTTAGTTCTACCCGACGCGATTGTGGTCGCGCATGGCGAGCAGGTTGGGCTGCTGATGCCACTGTACAACTCCAGCCTCAAAGAGTACCTCCAGAGTCTGGCAAATCCCACAATGTCTGCTTGCGGTGCGTCAAGCACCCCCTTTCCAGCGACCGCCTGGCGCCACTCAAGCACGTGCACGGAGGACCCCAGCAACCACGCCGGACCTGTCACTTCGCAAGGCGACACCTTTCGCTTTACTACAGCCTATCGGCCAGTTGACTCGATCCCGGTTGTGTCTGCCATCGTTTTTCAGATTCTGGAGGCGGTGGCTTACCTAAACCACCGCCTGCCCCACGGAAAAGGCTTCACTGGGTACACTCACAACGACCTCCACCTCGACAATATCCTGCTCTCCTACGACGGCCATGTAGCCCTCTGCGACTTTGAGCTTGTCGCGTCGACGCCTGCCACCTCGAGAACCATCGATATCCGCCGCCTGCCTCCCTCCTCGAGGCAGTCGCCGCACGGTCTCTTCAGCGAAACAGCAGACACATGGGCCTTTGGATTGATCATCGTGAATTTGCTCACCGGTGTGGACCCACTCTTCACCTCCGACATCGTGAACGACTTCAGCGATGGACCGCTGCTTTCGCGCTGGGACCAAAAAACGCGCGTCCTGGACTGGGAGGCAAACATTAAAGCGCACGTGGAGCGGCTGCTCTTGCGACAAGATTCCACGGGAAAGCGGCTCGAGGATGCACGCTCCCTACTAGAGCTGTGCAGCAAATGCCTAGTCAACCGCGAAGGTGCCGAACCACTGCGCGCCGTCGTCCTGCTCGAGGAGAAGATTTTCCGTCCTTATCGCCGTGACTTCACGCTTGCCACGAGCACGGTAAAGGCGTGGATCAACAACGCGCAGGATGACACACACGCTGACGGGAGGGCACATCCCCAATTCGAATAGCCACTGCAATACCCAAGACAACCCTCTGCTGTGTGAACTCCATCGCATGTGAGGAGATGAAAAGCACGTGGTCAATTGGGTTTGGTCGTGTCTCCTCACCTCTTTTTTGCCCGGGGCGCTCCGCAGAGTAAAAAGCCTGTCGGTGAGGGTAAGGAAAGGTGTGTGTGCGAATGGGTGATTAGTGCGAGAAGCCGTGGGCGAGTGGGACTTCCGGGTCCCTTCGCTTTACGATCCCAATCTTTTTTTTTTCATCTAGCCCTGCTTTTCTCTTTACACCCTCGCGTCGTGTGTGTGTTTCGTTCCTGCTCTTCCGGACTTGTACACTTTAGGCTGCATTTTGTGGTTTGGGTTTAGCGCTCGCTTATAACTGACCACCACACTCGCCCTTGGGCAGTCGATTTCGTTCTCCCCTTCTCCTCCCCCCACCCCACCCCACCCCACCCCTTCCCCTACTCCTCTTTCTCCCCCTCCCCTCTCCCCCTTATGCGGTACATCACAAGGGCGACGTCAATTTCGATCACGGATGCGTTGAGCGTGCCCACACCAGGCGTGCGAGTGAATTCGAGAGGGCCCCCACGTTGAGCATCCACATGCGGAGACAAAAAAAAACTTGCTATTAAGACAGCGAGGGGAGGGAAAGGACTCTCTTTGTTTCACATTTTTTTTTGCGGGTCTTGGCTTTCTTTTCTTAGCAGGAGTGGACGTTGTGTTGAGGTTTTTACAGACACGTAGATAAACAAATTCAGGAGGAGGGTCCGTGTAATGGATGTCTCCTTGAGAGGTAGCGGAGGCGGGCTCGGTGAAACAAAAAAAAAGGGGGTAGCGGTACAGAAAATATGTATAGTATGCCGAAGCTACCAGTTTCTGTGTATTGGCGGTTCAGTGTTGTTGTTCTTCAGTTCATCTTTTTCTCTTCCTCTGTGTCCCACATAGTCGGGTCGAAGAACAAAGCGGTTGCGAAAGTCTGACTTGAGGCATGCCTGCGTCAGTGTTTTCGCCGAACTGTTTGTGTATTTCTACGGTTGCAGACCCCGAAGAAATCCTCTCCACCAAAGCGCTGGCGCAGTGGAGGCTGCTTGATAAGTTGAGAACCACCGACGAATGGGGCACGCACTCCGGAGGAGTCATGTCTGCAGCGGGCCTAGATGCTAGCCTCTGAGTTGGAGGTAGTCAGCTCCTCGAGCACACACTCACTCACACACTCTGAGCCCATGCCAAACTGCTTCTCGTGGCAACAGAGTGACACTTGTACGACGCAGCAAAACAAAAGGGAGTTGCTGTTTCGAGCATTGACGGCCACGTCGTGGATGGCGCTGCGTCGCGGTACCCCTTGATAGAAAAAATATCTGCGTCTACTCATGCTGTAGAGCGCACAGGCTCAAGATGGCGCGAATGTGTCTCACCAGACCCTATTATGCAACGGAGTGTGAGAGATTCTAAGCCCTTCGAATGTGACCCCACAGCGTGGCGACCTGCATAGTGAGTGCTGCTGCTGTGCAACCAGTGCGGCAGAGGTGGATAGAGTTTGATGCGGGAGCCGTCTTCAGATGACCTGAGGCGACCATCGCTGTGAGGTGTCTGTCACGCGGTTCCACACTACGGGATATGACCGTGGACACGGGACGCAGAAGATGATGGAAAGAGTCGTTAGGATGTGTGCAGGTTTGTGTAGTGATTTGTGGTCGTGAAGAGAGGCGTTGTGGTGAAAAACAAACTCAAACCCAAACCAACCAACTCAGCCACTTGGAGAGCAAAAAGATTTACTCCCCTCGTCTTTCTCCCCTCTTTTCCCCGTTCTTTTCGTTGCAAAATAAATGTTCTGCTTTTTTGGTGTTTCTTTTCCCAATTCACATCGCCCCCCCCCCCCCCCATACACACACATGCGCGTATCAGCCTTCCTACCTCCCCCTCCCCCTTTCTCCTTCTCCTCATCCCCCTCTTCCTGTTTTCCCCTAAACATGTATTCCACTTCAAGGGAGCGGTAGTGTGTATGTACGTGCGTGTGCGTGTGTGTGTGCTCCTGTAAGGCCATACAAAGGAGTGAGAGGATGCTCAGCTTTGTGAAATATAAGAGGGCATAAATGCACGATCTAGTGCGTCACGTGCCTCTCAGGTGGGCAGTTCTCATTGGAGTGGTGCAAGGTGAGCTCCACGTACGACACATTACAGTGCTGCTCCTTGACGCCCCCGTGTGTGTGTGGGGGGGGGGGCGAGGGAAGCAGAGGGAGTAGGGAGGGGGGGTACGTCAGGACACTCGTCAAGGTTATTTTTCTTTTTTTTCGCTGTTTTTTTTTTTTTGGGGGGGGGGGAGAGTAGAGCAGGGGGGAAGAGGACTCCAAATCCGTTTTTCATCGCCCATTCATTCGCTTTTAAATCCGCGATTGCGCTAATTTGCCTGTCATGGCGGAGAATTACGTTGGGGGCATTTTTCCCCCATCGAATGTGGCAAATCTCACAAACGGGGCGGTATGGCTTGGAGGCCAGGTAACAAACACACACACACACACCTCCAAAATGCGAAAAAAAAGCTCTTCCGATGACGTTTGTGTTTCGCCCGGGGACGGCAGTCCTGTCAATATACAACTGGCTGGACTGCCATGTCAAAGAAGCAGGGCGCCATGGTCTCTATGTTTTTTTTTTTCGCTACCCCCCCCCCCCCCTCCCTCCTCCCCGCACGGGTTATAAAGAGGTTTGTAAGCGGCTTGGCGAGTGTCTTTTTCTTCTGTTGATCCTGGCTCTCCCCTGCTTTTCACTTTCCACGATTCAGCACGGGGTTGAAAACTGGGGAGCCTATTCTGGGGGACTTTGTAACTGTACATGTGTGTGTGTGTGTGTGAATCAGCAGTTTTCGCTGACGCTTCACAACAGAGCCATTTCAAGTGCTGTTCGTCTTGTAAAACCAGCTCTCCAGCAACCTTTGCTGCTGTGCAACCTGGGGGACATGAGATGTATTGGGGGGAAAAAATAGATCACACAGTAAGTTGTTCAGAGTAACGTAAGAGGTTGTGTCATTCAGTAGAGGACGAAATCCACCGGGCTCCTTACCGCATTGTGTTTGTAACTCCGTTCTCCACTGCGGGTCACCGAAAACAGCGCAGTAGCTCCTCGGCACATCCTCGACTGTGTATGGGGCACGTCCACGGAGTATGGCGTGTTCGTTACAAGATGGATATATATATATATATATATATATGTATATTTATTCGATGCCCCGCCCTTTTTCCTTCCGAGCTGTTCAAGCACTCTTTCTCCCCATATTCTACTCGGTCCCCCCCCCCCCTCATCCCATCCCCAACGTTTTTTTTTTGCTCTACCCCTCATTACGCCTTTTTACCCCCTCGCGCCTCACAGCCTATAAAGTTTGAATATCATCACGCGCCCTTCAACACCACCCGCTCTTCTTCGCCTTGTGGTTGAGGGGACAGGCTTCCCGACTTCTTGCCCTGGTCTGTGTGTGTAGGGGGGAATGGGGGCGGGGAGGGGGTGCGTCATCAGTGCCAGCTTGTGTGACATTCTCCTCGTGGGTAACAACGCTCTTGTGATATTAGGCACTGTAGCAGTCAGCCGAAAATCGGCACACAGAGAGCACAGTGACCTCGGCAGAGGATCTTTACCCCTCTCTAATTGAATTTTGTACATGCCGATCGGGCGGCCTCAGTTTCATCGAAGCGATACTGCACCGGTGATATGCATCGCTGCGTACTGTGGCGTCGCCTCGTGTGCGGTGGCACCAGGCTCCTCCGCGACGGCGCCGAGCCTCTGTCTGTCTCGACGTCGTCGACGCCCAGCTTGAAGAAAGCCGTTGAGGAAAACATCGAAAAGGAGTCGCAGGCACTCAGGCGGGTGGCATGCTACCCCCACCGCTCGATGACTAGACCCGTCATGCCCGTGCCGACGTCGCAGATCCTCTCCCCGCTGTTCATGTCTAACCTGATGGAGTTGAATCAACTGGCGACGGACCTGCACTGCGTGTCGTTTAGTGCCCCCAAGGCGCACTGGGACGCGGCTGTGATTCTGATCAAGAGCAACCCAGCTGAAAAGGAGTACGAGGTGTGGGTCAACCCTTCAGTGCCCGGCTATGCCGATCGAAATGCGGTGGCGCCCATGTATGGCATGTGGGAGAACTGTATCTCATGTGGCACAGCCACGGCGTGGGTCGTACGTCCGCAGCGCATCACGTGCAGCGGGTACGACGAGCACGGCAACCAGAAAGTGCAGGTCTTAGACGGCATGCGGGCACGCTGCCTCATGCACGAACTGGATCATTTGATGGGCAGAACCATCTTTCATCACACGATCGGGCCAGAGTTTGTTGCGAGCTCAGTGGCAATGTCCCAGCGACACCTCTGGCCGCCCAACTTCCCCTCTGCTGAGGCATACGTTACCGTTCCCGGTCAGTTTTTTGACTACGTGCGGAACACCACGGTAATTCCCCCGGGCATGGAGTGGTGGTACGCGCAGAACATGAGGGACGAGTTTGGTAACGAACAGATCGGGCAATGAATTTGGAAAGGGGGCGTGTGTTCAGGTACCCCAAAGTCCGAACGCCTTTGCCCCTCGCCATGTTCTGCTGGTCTGGTCTTTGTGATGACAGTGAGGAGCGCGCAGGATTTCTATTTTTCCTTGCTTGTTTTGGGTGAGGGGGGAAGGGGGCGCGTTCCTTTCTATTTGGTGCTGTTTTTTTTTTGCTGTTCTGCCGGGGGTTACACACCGCCCGGAGTGGTCCTGTAAGCCAGATGGGTGTGAAGTGCATGGACGGGAGGGGGGGGGGAGCAGCGCCGCTCCTAACATCATGACATTCTCCCATTTTTCGCGAGCATTGGGCTCTCTCTCCTCGTGTATCTTCACATGCTGGATTCAAAGAGCGAATCAAAGAACCCTGTTAGAGGGGGTGTCCTTTGCGTGGATACGCAGCCCTGTAGAGGGACTCCAGAGATGATAGCCGTGTGCTTCTCTTGCACTACGCTGCATGATTAAAATTTGGCAGGCAGCCTCGGCCTGGGTAGGATTCGAGGGAACAGCTCACTTCTGTGTCACCTCTATCTCCTCTCTCCATGGTAATAAGAGTAAATCTCGTCTATTTCGTCTTTTGTTGACATCCGTGAAGGCGTGTCGCCCTCCTTCCCTCCACCCCTCCTGCTACCCCGTGGGGTTCGTCATCACTTGCTCCTCCTGCTGCCCGGTTGAGCGACAGATACAGAGTTTTCTCACTCGAATCCAGTAATTACGCTGGTGTTTGACAAACACATTTTTTTTTCCAGGGGGTGGGGGGTTTGGGGCGCCCTTGAGGAACACTCAAGCACATCTCTGCGTGGCGTTGTGACGACAGAGATGTCCTCTGCATTTTTGGCCCAGCTCCCTTTTATAGGGTCTTCATCGACCCTCGGCTGGCAGCACGACGATGTTGCGCAATCGTACATGGACCATCTTTTGCAGCGTGCTCGTGTGCTGCTTCCACGCCGGGGGTGGCGCGTCGGCCTCATCAAGGAGTTTTACCCGAGAGGGGCCTCCCTGCTTGGACTAAATGTGAACGCTGGCAGCGAAGTGTGTATTCGCTTCCGAATTCCGGGCAAAAAAAACGAGTTTTTGCCATTCCATGAAGTGCTTTGCACTGCTTTGCATGAGTTCACCCACTGTGTGCACTCGAAGCACGATCGGTCCTTCTGGAATCTCTATTACGACCTGGTGAAGGAGTGCGAAGCGTTAGAGGTGGCAATGATTCAGCAGGGCAAACAGCTCTACCCAGATATGCCCCAGACATTGGCGACCCGCCGTCCCATCACGCATCCGCGGGGTCGAGCCGTTAGCGGGGCTGGCACAGCTGCAACGCCCCGTAGTCGTCGCAAAGCCACGGGTTATCGACTAGGTGGCGCAGACGCCGGAGGACGTGGTCAGATCGGTACGCACGGTCGTCATGTCACACAACTCATCACCAAGGCTGCACCCACACACGGTACAAGCATCTCAGCATCAACGCCCAAAGCAGGGTTCCCGGGTGAAGGTCAGCGACTCGGCAGTGGTCACCTCCACCAGTGCGTTACACCCGATAGCGTCACACCGACGCGCGACGCGCTGCGCCGAATTCTCGCGGACGCGGCAGAGAGACGCCTTATGCGGGAACAGCTCACGGCACCGCCAGCCAAAGTAAGCTCGCAGCCTTTGGTGCCGCAGCTGGACGCCGGCGCTTCCTTCCGTGAATGCGATAGACAAACCGAGGTGGACGATGACAACGTGCCTGACTGCATCCCGCAGAGTATTTTGGAGAAGCAGGACGGTGGAGGTTGGAGGTGTCCACGTTGCAGCTTTCTCAACGGCGGTGGATCACCTCGGAGCTGCGCCTTCTGTGCCGACTGCGATGGCGGTGAGGAGGCGGAGGGAACAGCACCAAAACGATCTCGAGTTGACAGGGAGCACTCATTTCTAGAGATGCCCACGGTAGTAGTCTCGTCACCCACCGCTTCGTACACAGTGTTGGCGGAAGGGCCCCAAGAGAGGCAGCGCGAGAATACAGTGAGAGAGTATTATGTTGTTTCGAGCGACGACGACAGTACCTGTAACTCCAACCAAACCCTATCTGGCTGGTGTCTGGACTGCCCCTCCAAGTAAAGTGCCGCTCGCGCCGCTCCTCACGCCACCAGGACTCAACTTGTGTGGGCGGCCTTTAACCGTGGATGCTGCTGGTGTGGCGCTTTCAGAAACCCTTGTTTTGGTTTTTCTGTTTTTTTTTGCTCCCCGCTGTGCACAACTTCTCTTTGCGGGGGCCACCTAGCTGATGTGGACACACACACACACACAAGAGATGCGACCGCGTAGATGAAGAGGGAGAAAATTGCCCACCCTTTTTTTTGTTGTTTTCTCCTCTTGAGGATCCCTGGCTTCTCAGCACTCAGAGAAGAGGGACTGTGAAAGGATCGACCTCAACGCTTCTGTGGCACCGCTCACAGGAAAATGTTGTGTATGTGTTTGCCCTCACTTTCTTCACAGATACCGCCGCTTATTCTTCTGCGCCCCCCCCCCCCCTCCTCCTCCTCCTCCCCTTGGTCTCTCTCTCAGATAACTGTTCAGGCGACTCACACGAATTTAACCGCTATTTTTTTTTAATACCTGTTCACCCACTGACAGCGCAACGCGAGCAAGAAAGGCACTAACAAGTAGCGGGTCGAGCAGTCACTGCCTCGCCCCCGTCCCGTCCCCACTTTGGCAGACCTTGCCGCATCCCCTTCCCCCTCCCCTCCCATCCACGCAGTAATTCACAACTCTCTCTCTCGCCTCTCCCTGGTTTTCATCGACAATAAAGGCAATTGGTCATCTTACAATGAACACCAAAGGCGTAGAGGATAGCATCTACGTCAATTTTTTTGGTTTCGATGGAAAGGCTGCAATGTTGGCGTGCGACTTGTATGGGATTCTCCCAGAAAACTTGCTCTACATGCCTAAAGGTATGTTGGCTAAAACTGGGGACGAAGAGGAGCAAGTCTTGCTCGTGCGGTACACCATGTGCGAACGAAGCCGCCAAGGCACCTTTCGCACCTTGCTGGGCGCCAAGCTGAAGCTGATAGCAGAAGGTAACGTGGATGAGTTATGGGAGAAGCGGTCCCGCATATTGCTCAGTGCCGCGCCGTGCCCGCGCTTTACGGAGATGCAACTAGAGAACGCCGCCGCGAGTATGGACACAGACACTGAGAGCGACGACGGACTGCACATCGATGAGCGTGGCATGGTGAAGCCGCCACCTCCCCTGCCTGCGCCTGCGCCACTGGTGCGGCAGGTCGGCCCAGCCAGCGCGGCGGTCGCTGAAACCGACATGGCCGAGGTTAGCGTGTCTGGCACGGCTAAGACCGCCACACCGTTGAGTCCTGCTGGAAACTCCCACACCCCGCTGCCCTATGGGCACGCTGCCTCTAGCACACGCAGCGAGGCGGCCAACGGCGGTGGCAGCATAGCCGCCGCCGCCGAGATCGTGCCTGGCGTGGGGGAGAAAGTCGAGACTGGGCACTCGACCGGCGAGTTGAGGTCGTACAAGATTCTCGAGATGCTGGCACATCCCCGGAAACCGAAGTTTGCCTTACCGCCTCCGACCACCATCCCGCAACCGTACTTTCCGCGTTCGCAGGGGGTGCTGAGCGTGGAGGAGAAGGAGCTTGCCGCCACCAAAAAGAAGCTTTCCCGGTACAGCAAGGGAGCACTCAAGCAAATCAATGGAAAGAGGCAAAAGCTGGCTCGGGACGCCTCCGTGGCAGGGCTCAACACCCCTTTTCCTCCTTTGACCTCATCCTCCTCTCCCATGTCGCGTAACCTGCATGCCACTGCTCATTTTGTTGAGCTCGCGGAGCTTAACAATAGGCGCGAGCTAGCAGCCATTCATCGAGTGGCAGAACTGCATCTACACTCCATGTCCAAGCGATATGAGCAGGCCCGCGCCATTGATGAAGAAATGGAGGCTGTTCCCGCCCTCGGGACGCTGGAGCACATGCTCAAGTACCATAAATCTATCGGTGTGATCGCCGAGCTCGAAGAACGGCTTCAGACTGACCGAAAACACGAGGAATCACGCGCAGCGCTTCGACGAGAATGGAGCAAGATGCAATCTCAGAGCGAACACGCGATTGAGGAGAAGCAACACCGGAAACAAAAAGCGCGTGAGCGGGAGCGTGAAAAGGCAATGAGCATCTTCGTTGAGGTGCAGAGGACGCATGAGCTCATTACATCGTGGAAAAAAGAGGCGGCTTCCCGTCAACACAAGGCGAAAATGAGCAAAGTTTACCACCAAAGTGCTACGCGGCATGCAAAGGCGGACAAATTTGTGGAGACGAGGCGCAGCGCTGTCAGTGGGTTGCGCTACAATCATGACCAGCAGGCGTTGCACCGCCGTAAAGTGCGTGAAACACTCCTTGACATGGAAATACGGAACGACTTTGCTGCGGATGAGCTTATCGACAAGGGCATTGACATGGTTGCATAGGAGAGGAGACTCTTGTCATTTGTTTTTTTCTTTTTTGTTTGCTTCCTTACCATGATTTTTTAAAAATATTTTTTCCTTCATGAGGTGAGGGCCAATACGGATGTTTAGACTGGGGCCACGTGTATTGTTTTTTTTTCTTTCCACGGTCAAATTCGCTTACTCAAACATCGCGCGAGCTGTTTCTAGGGCTCTCCTACGCACAGTCCATGTCGTCGTCGTTGGGCTTCTCACTCTGCCCCACCCCGCTGACGCGTGAATCGTTTTGTGTGTGTGTGTGTGTCCACATTTAACGAGCGAGGTTGTAAAATCGATGTAGAGCATTATGAATCTCTGTTTTTTTTTTCCTCCTCCTCCTCCTCTTCCCCCCCACCTCTCTCGTCTTCTACCTATGAACACCACCACCCTACCCCTGTCTCGCTAGTATCCATGGTTAGGGTGTGTGACGATGATATTGGAACCGTTTCCAGCAAAGGAAGAAGTAAGTGTTGGGGATGAAGAAAAAAAAAACACAAACGCTTCAGGACTCTGTTGTGTGGTGTTGGAGGTAAGCGTGTTAGCCTCGGCATGAATGTTCATGTATTTCATTAGTTTTGTCACATCTGTTTTTGGTCTGGTTCCCATTTCCCCGTGTGTATGGTTTCGAGTTTTTCTCTGCTGATCGCTGCACCCTCAACACAGCCACACGAGGAGTGCGTCTTCTGTGTATACATTCGCCTCTTTTTTTTTTCTCGGGTACTGTGCGCTCACGTGTGTTACCGAACTCAAATATTTTTTTTTTATTTTGCGGTAGCGCTGGGGAAAAAGAAAAACAAGACGGCGTTGGATTTCTGAGGTACTGGGCGCACTCACTTGACTCTAAGCACTTTCACAGTGTACGAGTCCCGCCTTGGCCTATACAGGCCCGCACACACGCGCGCACACGTCAACAGCAAAAGAACAAAAACATGATGTTTGCCCGGTTCATTTTTAGCTTTTGTTTTTATGTTCTTGATTTACCGACCCTTGGTAACTCATCTCCTCCCTCTTTTTTTTTTTGGTCGAGCGGTGTGTCCGTGCGGCGCGCTCTCCCATCCCTCTCCTTGGCGGCGCATCCTGGGTCGACCTAATGAGGTTTTGTGCTTCCCCACATTGCTGCGCGCGTGTGGTCCACGCGCTTCACAGCAGGAGCCTTTCTGGGAAGACGGATCAAAAGAGGACGTCGAGACGCGCCGTGCTCGACGAATAAGATCAAATATATATATATATATATATTCAGCACATCTCGCCCCCCCCCCCTCCCCCCCCCCCTAATTCACGCATACACAACCACTATGAATAACGCAGCGGAGCGAACCAGCACCACGGTGAATACATCCTTTTCCGAAGCGGTCAAGAACCCCGATTTGCTGCAGGAGTCCGAGAGTGTGCTTCTGCCCTCCAAGGCGGTCCGCATTTCACTATGCAAGTGGCGTGAAAAGCGGCTCCACCTCTCCGCCCACGAAGACGCCCCGGTGAAGACACACGAGGAAGCGCAGCAGATAACACCGTCCCCACCGCTGGTGACGACGGAACTGTTGCTTTGCTCCCCTCTAAGGACGCCGCGCCCGGCATGTCAGTCATCATTTTTGTGTGTCCCTCTGGATGCGCAGGCTTCCGCAGGATCACCCCCTGTCAAAGCTACGGGGAACCGGTCCACGAAGCAAAACACGGCGCTGCAGCCACCGAATGACGCGTCGGTCCCTGCTGCCGCCGTGCGCGACGGGGAGAGTTTCTTGCTCGAACAGTGCTCACCTACCCCCCGAGACATGGAAGTGAAGCTGCACGCCTATGACCTCTCATCTGGGTATCTCAAGGAGTATGGAGAGAGCCTCGTTGGGATACAGACACCAGGTGTGTACCACTCTGGCCTTGTCTGCTACGGCATAGAGGTGTACTTCGAGGGTGGCATAGGGGTATCCGCAGCGGGACGCACGCGCTTTGGCAACATGTACCGCACGCATTCTCTCGGCGTCACGAGGAAGACCGTCACGGAGTTTCTTCGGTGGGTCGCCGTGCGGGCTGTTCACAGGAATCAGATCCACGACTATCACCCAATTCGGTACAACTGCCACCACTTTTCCCTAGAAGCAACGCAGTTTTTGCTAGGTGAGAGCGCCAGTATCCCCAAGTATCTCTTCAGTACTGTAGACGATCTCCTCAATACGGAGGTCGGCGCTGCCGTCGCGGAGGCCATGACTATCACCACTCTGGGGATGCAGAGCGCTGTTGCGCGGCAGTTACGCTCCCGTACTTCGGAGCGACAGCGCAGTCTTAATATGCAATTGAGCAGCTCGACAGCCTGTGGGGTCATGAAGTTGCCGCCGACCGCCGCAGTGCTATTTCGCGTCAACGACCGTGATTTGGCCCGGCAACTGCTCGTGGGCCTCCGCCCGTATATCAATAGACTCATAAATGAAAAAGCTATCAAACCCGCTGCATTGGCGCTCCTTGAGGAGATGGCAAGCGCGCTGATGGAGGGCGCAGACTGCATAGCACCAAAACTGGTGCTAAACTACGTGGAGATGGTCACTGAATCGCTTTTGCATAACCCCATCACCACGTGGGGCCCTATCTTCAACGGGCTCCGGATTGCGGTCCTGCATAAACTGTGTCTCATCCCGTGTGTCTTTCACACAAAATTGATGTCGATTTTAGTCCTCGCGGCGCGCGACTTTCCTCGCCTGCTACCCGATGGTCGGGTGGCACTTCTTCGGCTGGTATGCAACTTTGCCTGCAGCGCCCACGGTGCCCTAGTCCTTAGTGAAAAGCGCTACCGCGATGCCTGGGTTTCCATTGTTGGCCTCGGCCTCATAGACAGCAGTAGTACTGTTGTATACACGGCTGCTTGTCTGTCCTTGAATCTGGCGCTCAGCAGCGTCATCACTTCGACTCCTTCTCTGAAGCGCGAGATGATGAACCAAGCCGACGATCACTATGCACTGCGGCTCGCGACATTGCTGCTGTGCAGCCTACGGAACCGTAGCCAAGAGCAGCTGCCAGAGCCATCCTTCAACATGATCTTAATGGCACTCTACAGGCTCGCTTCGAGCAACTCGGTGGCGCTAAAGTATATCATGTTGCACACCTTCAAGCCCCACTACCGGGAACTCCTGGACCGCTGCGGATCTAACGACAGTCGGGCTTTGGTGTGCCTCCTCAGAACCCTAGAAGACCTTTACGCTTAAGGCCTCGAGAGCTTTTTGCTCAACGATTGTGTAAATTGCGGCCGTGTATTATTTTTCTGTCTGCCTGTACGCCAATTTTGACGGTGAGCAGGGCGCTTTTTTTTTTGTTGTTTGTTTGTTTTTGCATGCTCTTTTTCACTTTGTAATGTTTCCCTTGCTCTTCGTTTGATGCTGTGCTCGTCGCGTCAGTTGTTGAGTTATTTGCTCGGTATCTTTGTTTGCTCAAAACACCACTGAGGGCGTCTGCCGTTAACGGGAGACGATAGAAACCGCAAATCGATGTGGGGAGAGGAGGGGGTTGAAGGGAGGGGAGGAAAGACGGCGTGGCGAAGCGCGTCACTGACGGAATTCCAATAATCGCAGGTGGGCAAGGAGAAGGGGAGGAAAGGGCGAATACCGTCGTGGATGCAACCTGTGTTCCTTTTTGTTTGTTTGTTTGTTCGTCCCTCCCCCTCCACCCACCCTCCCTATTCTTTATGTCTTTCGCGGCACCTAGGCTGCGAACACCGTGTGAACAACGTCAGTTGCAGCGTACACTGGGTCCCTGCCTGCTTAGATTGACGCATCACTCTGAAGATGACAACTTTTTTCCAATGTCCACATGCATGTTCGACCCCCTTCACGTCTCTTACGATCTCCAAACTGACGGTGTGCTCTCGTCTCTTTTCCACGGTTTGTTTTTCAGCTTTTTCGTATTTTGCTGTCTTCTCTGTGATCCCCAGCACAGAGTATAGCGCACGTTAACCGTGAGCGGCTTCGGGGAGCACGCAGCATTTATACACGCACACACACACACACGAAAAAACAAAAAAGAATCATCTTTTTTTAATTATTAGTTTTTTTTTTGGCCGCTGCCGTGGGGTGTTTTAAGCGCGACAGCGCCACGTTTCTTCGTGGGTTTCTTGAGCCCGTTTCAGCCCACCAGCATCTTTGAATACTGGAATCCCGTCCTTCCCAGTTATCGCCCGAGCGGGATCTTTTTTGTTTGTTTGACCACAGCAGCCGCGATAGCTTCCTCGGGGCCCCTCTTTCCCAGCCCACCCACCAACCACACTCACGCTTGGTCATAATGCTCCACACAGCCGTAGCACCACTGCTGCCAGCATCAGTGGTCACACACACGGTGTCGGGGTATTTCCTGCCTGACTCGCTGGCAGCGCAGAAGGAGAAGGAGGTGGTGGCTATTCGCCAGAATCATCTCACCTTGTATCGCGTAAAGCGTGCGTCTCACGGCCGCGCCGCTACAGGGCTGCCACCGGTCGACCAGCTTGGACATGTGGCGGAGGTGTCTCTGCACGCGCCTCCGCTGGGGGCAGCAGCATGCCACCCTTTTCGCGCGGCTGCCGACATTCTGGTGCTTCTCTTCGATGACTTCCACGTATCCTTCATGCAGTACAACCCCATCACGACTCAGTTCGACACGGTTGCCCTCGTGCAGCTAGATGACCGTCAGCTCAGCCTCGATCGTTGTCCGCTGAACGCGATGCTGCGGGTGGATGAAACGGGCACCTATGTTGCCGTCCTAGCGAAGCGGAGCGACCTTTTCTTTTTCCCCGTGCTGGAGATGATTAATCAGCGGGCGATGGCGGAGGCGCAAGCGGAAAAGGCCGCGGCGAACGTGCCGATAGCTGCCAGTGGATCGGCTGCCTTCGTAGGTGACGAGGAGGCCGCCATGACAACGACATCTGGTTCCGCGACGACATTGGCGCCAAAGCCAACCGTCGCGCTCAACGCCTGGGGAGACGAGGACGACGATGGCGAGGACGACAGCCCGCCAATCGAGCGGAAAGAGGCCGGGGCACTCAGTGAAGGGACGGAGGGTCTTCTGAACGCGGCCCCAGAGGGCGGTTGCTCTAAGGTGTCCGGAGAACCGCCCTCCGCTCCTGGGGGCACCTCGCTGCTGCTGCGCATCGGCACCGTAACGCACTGGCGCCTCCAGGCTGTCAAGACTGCCCTTCGAAACATTCGTGACGTTCAGTTTGTTGAATCCGCCGGCGAGCCGCTCTTGGCGTTTCTGTTCGAGCGGCAGCCGACGTGGGCCGGACGGGTCAAGTTGCTGGAGTGGCGCAGCAAGACCGTCGAGTCGCACATGTTGACCTGCTCCATCGAGTGGATGAAAATCACACTGGCGAACTCCACAGCGCCCCACATGCTCTCTCTCAGCGAAGTCGACGGTTTGCCGTACGATGTAACGAGCGTGACGCCGCTTCCAGCCTTCCAGGATGTGCCGTCCGCTGTACTCTGCGTGAGTCGGAATATGGTGGTGCACGTCAGCACAAAGAGCGGCTACGGCGTATTCGTCAACGCCATCGGTGAGGAACAGGCGCGCAATCTAAAGTCTTCGGCGGTGAGCTATGAGGCCCTGCAGTGGCGCAGCGCCTCGCAGGCATCATCGACCGATCTGGTAAAGGTGAACCTGAACTTTGCGAACGCGTCGACTGTCCTCCTCTCACAGGTGGCGATGACGGAGGGGACATCTATGGTGGGTGCTGCCACAGCTGCTACCCCGCGAGATGAGGATCAACGCCTTTTGCTTGTGACAGAGGAGGAGGGGACCGTTGTGGAGGTGCACTTGCAAAGCCACGGCTACTCGGTTAGTAACATCAGTGCCGAAATCGTTATGACCGGCTGCTTTTGCTCTTCGTACGCCGCCATCGATGCAACACGTTTTTTTCTCGGGTCTCTGAACGGTGACTCGCGCCTCATCACCAGCACTTCGCAGGATCCGTGTAAGGTGCTGCAGAAGTTTGTCGGTATTGGCCCCGTGCGGGATGCTGATATTGTGGACACTACCACCACAGCGGGAACTGGAAACGACACACTCGATCCGTCCGTCGAGGCCTCCCCTTACGCTGATCTCTACCGCAGCGTGGAACTCGAGGCGGAGCCGATCATGACGGCGGCGCAGAAAAAAGCAGTGATGGACATTGCTCTGTGCACCGGCAGCGGCTCAGCGGGAAGTCTGTCGATCTTGCGACGGTCGATTCGGAGCCGCGTGGTGCGGCAGGAGGAGCTTAACGCCGTTTCCGTCTTTTTCCTTGAACATGCCAACGTCGATGCCCGCAAGCGACCTCGGGAATCTGGGGACGCTGGAGGCCAGGAGAAAGCACCACCGCCGCCCACCGCCGGCGCCGCACACCACCCGCATTTGCTCATTAGCGGCTCAAATTTCTCGATTCTTTTCGCAGTGCGCAGTGACTCGGTGCAGCAGGTGCGCGGCGCTGCTCTCAGTGTGTCTGCCCGCACCGTTTATGCAGCGCATCTCGACTGGATGCCAGGTCTGCTCCAGGTCACAGAGACGGAGTTGCGACTTCTTTCAATGGACGGCAAGCGTCGCCTGAGTAGTACCGAGTTCCAGACACTGCCGGCGATACAGCGCGCCAGCAGCCAAGGCGCCGCAGCAAACGTGGCGCTTTCTGCGCTACTGGTCCCTGAACTGCGTTGCGTCTTGGTTCGCTTCACAGATGGGCAGCTGTTGTCGTTTGGCCTGGAGGACGCCAAAGCAATGTCAACCGCCACCCTTCTCCTAGAGAAGGTTACGACCGTCGCGTGGTGGGGTGCGGCAACGAGGAAGCCCCCGCAGCGTCGGCAAATGCTGCTGGTGGTGCAAAATATGGATCTCGTAATGTACACACTCCAAACCCCGAAAGTTGTCCAGCAGGCGTCGAGTTTCCCCAACTTTGCTCTCTTGCCGCCCTTTGCGGTAGAGGGGGTCGAGACACCAGCAGTGAAGCTGCGCGAGCGATTGAATGCAGAGCCGCTGCCGACCATCACGCACCTTTCCGTATTCGACCAACATGAGGACACTGCCGTCGCAACTGCTCCAACTGAGGCAACTTTGGTGATGATCTTGTCATCTGGTGAGCTAGTAACTTACCGAGTCATTCCTGCCGACGCCAACGGTCCCCGACGGTGTTTGAAGCTCATCCACCACATCCTCGACGTGGCACCAGAGGTGGACATCGTGGAATCTATCGAGGCTCGCAAGAGGCGGCTACAAGAAGAGCGGGCGCATTTGGCGAGTGTTACGCAGCAGATGCGTCACTGCAGTGAGCGACTAGTGCCATTCCATAACCTCCAGGGGCGGCACAAGGGCATCTACGTCTGCGGCCAGACACCGGTGTTCCTCGTGTATCATGCCGGCACCAATCAGCTTGTTTGTACCCGGCATCACGCCATGAACGCCGTGCGCGGCTTCGCGCCGTTCCACTCGCGCCATGTGCATGGCGGCTTCGTTTACTGTGGAGAGGGGTTTGTGCACTTTGCCACCATGCAGCCGTTCGGCGAGCTCCTCGGGAGCAGCGGGTGGTGGCTCGAGCGGGTGCGCCTTGGGTGTACGCCTCACCAGGTCATCTACTCCCCCGCAGCGCACGGGTGCTTCGTCGTGTCGTCTCGGCCGCAGCCATTCTCCCCGAAACGGGCTCCTTTTGATGTGCAGCTGCGCATGATCGAAGACGAGGAAGGGAATCGTGTGCCGCATGTGGTAGAGCCCGTCTCGCTGCCTCCCCTGTCCGTTACTTCTGGGGCACCTGTGCCAACGAATGGGCGCTACGAGGTTCTCTTCTTCTCTACACCGGACTGGCAATGCATGGATCGCCTTGTGCTGGATCCGAACGAGAAGGTGCTCTCTGCGACACTGATGCAAGTGACCCGTGACACAACGATGGACGCGGGGAACCGGGCTGCAACGGCGCCGGTGTGCGCACTGGCAACCGCGTACCCACTTGGCGAGGATGTCACCACTCGCGGACGAGTGCTGCTGCTCGTGACGTCACAGCAGGGTGGACAAGGAATGCAGCAGCTGCGCACCTTGCACGACGAGCCGATGAAAGGGCCTGTCACGGCCATTGCGAGGGTGAACGAGGATTGCGTCGCAGTCGCTGTGGGTGGCACTGTGCGTGTGTACCGCTATCACGCAAACAAGAAGGCCATGGAGACAATGGCGATCTTGTATGCTGGGGCCTATGTCACGTGCTTGCAAGCTTTCCGCGACTACCTTGTTATTGGAGACATGTTCAACTCGGTTCTCTTCGCGCGGTACAGCGAGGATATGCACTCCATTACCATTCTCGGGCGTGACACACACAACATTTCTGTTGTTTCGCAAGACATGCTGTACCACGACACGCGCTTTGGTCTCCTGGTCGCCGACGATGCGCGTAATCTGATTGGCATGAGCTACAAGCCGCGTGTTCTGAAGGAGGCTGGCAAGGCGCCCAAAGTACTGGAATCGTTGCTGAGTGTTACGGGCGAGTACCGCCTGTCCGGCGGTTCGCCCATCAAGATGATGCGACTCCACGCTGCCTCGGCGCAGTCTAGCAGCGTCGCAATCTACGTCACAAACATGGGCGAGATCGGCTACCTTGTGCCTCTCGGGGATCAGACAAGTCGAACTGGACAATGGGTGGTGCGCCGTCTGCAAAGCGAGGTGGCTCATGTCGCTGGCCTGCCGCCGCGCATGTTTCTGGGCTTTCCGCAGAATGATCCGCTTCGCTCACTCAAGGGTGAAGAGTGGATGCTTCACGTTCCCCTGTTGGAGCAACTGTACCGCCAAGATTTACGCACGCGAAAGCTGATCGCCTCAACCGCCCAGACGCAGTTAATGCGCGTCATGAACGTCGGCGCCACCGTCTCGGCAGAACTCTGGCACGTGTAAACAAACAAAAACACGAGGAGCGGCAGGAAGTGACTGCAGTGTGGAATATGTGTGTCTTGGCTCATCTCGCTGAGAGGCGCTGTGCGGTTGTGGCGGTGGCTAGAGGGTGTGGCTCTCTATGTGTTTGGGTAGGTGTGTGTCCTCCTTTATTTTTGTTGGGAGGGATGTCCT
This sequence comes from Porcisia hertigi, assembly GCF_017918235.1. Classification (NCBI taxonomy): domain Eukaryota; phylum Euglenozoa; class Kinetoplastea; order Trypanosomatida; family Trypanosomatidae; genus Porcisia; species Porcisia hertigi. Next base: position 534,798 of record NC_090591.1, read on the forward strand.
TTGTATGTGTGGGTGTGTATGTGTGTGTGTGTGTGTGTGTGCGTAGAAGGTCCTCGTGGCCTCTTTTTTCCTCCTTTAGTCGTACTACACTCGTCGTGATCCAACGCAAACTTCTCCCCTTTGACACAAACACACGCACACACACGTTTTTTTTTTTTTGTGTGGTCACAGTTAAGAAAAAGCCCGACTCGCAGTGGAAGGGGTCTCACTACTAGTGAACCCGGAACGACAGCGATACCCAAGCGAATGGCGGATCCTCCCACGGTCTGGTCAAAAAAGAAAGAACTGTACCTCGCCTACGATCGAAGTGCTCAGCGCCTCAATGCTCTTACTAGCCCAACGGTCGTTGTTCAGTTGAAACCCCTCAATATGAACATCAGCAGCCTGTGATAACACTGTACTCTAACGTTCTCTTCGATTTGCACTGGAGGAGGCAGAAACACGTGGTTTTCCCCGCTCTCGAGAGCGCTGCGGCCTCTCGGGGGGAGGGGGGGGGAGGTCTCTTCACAATGATCTGATGTAACCTTCCTTTTCTCCCTCCACCACCGCCGTCCCCCTGTTTATGTTTTTTTTGGGGGGGCGGAGCACGGCGCTCGGCCTTCGCGATCCAGTGAATTACAAAGCTTCCAAGTACCACTGATATGACGGTGTGTAAGAGGCGACGACCCCCCCCCCCCACACACACACACACATACACGCACACAGCGCCCGCTCTTGTTTCCGAGCACCACTAACGATAAATCGACTGTAAGAGGGGGTAGGCGTACGTGCGGGTCCTGTGCAGTGCTGGGCGCAGTCGGTGCCCCTTCATCACCACACGAGTGAAACCATCGTCGACGGCCGATGCAGCGCAACACTCACGTGTGGAAAAGGGCTGCCCAAGCCACATTTCGACCACACTTACACCAGAGCGAGTGTCGCATATGCGCTGCAGCAATCGGCACGCAAAAAGTTACCCCAAATGACGATCCTCGTGTGGCAAAGTCTACCACTTTCCCGGTCAAGGCGGCTGCGTCACCGGTCACCGTTGCCCCGACGCTGCACGGGCCGAGTGATCAGTCTGCCCTTGAAGTGGTTGACGGTACCTCTCTCACCTTTTTTGAACTTCGGCGTACCGCGCTGTTAGAGTGGCTAGATCGATTCTCGGAGCCGGTGCGGAAGGGGTATGCGTCCGACGTGAAGGCACCCGTCTCGGGAGAGGGGGTAGAGGCGCTCAGTGGCATCACCGACCTGGACGCTGCATACGAGGCATACTTGCGATGCGCAGATGTCTCTGTCCAAGAAGTCCTGTTCGCTCGTTTGGTGAATTCTATAGACGGGCACTGTCAGCAGCCTACCCGGGAATGTGTCGCGTCGCCAACGTCAGGCTCAGTCGTGGCAGCTGGTTCTCTTCCATTAGTGGAAGGGAATGAGTGGGGAACCATTCGTGTTCCCCGAAGCTTAGTCGCTTTTCGTGTGGGCGTAACGCCGTCCTTGACGGAGGCCAATGCGACAGTGTCACACGTTGGTGTGAACACCGCCTCTATTCACGCAACAAACGACTTCGAGGTATATGTGCGACAGCGCTTTGCTGGGCAGGCCGCTGCCATCACTAAACAACTCGCCTTTCAAAAAGCACTGCTGGCGGTGCGAGAGGTGCTAAGATCACAGAATATTCGTTTTTTCCTCGCCTGCGGCACAGCCTTGGGTGCACGTCGCGATGGATGCTTTATTCCGTATGATGAGGACGTCGACCTTGGCATTTTCTTCACAGATATCGCGGAACCGGTAAGAGACACCGACGAGCTGCCGGATTCTGGTCTCTCTGCTCTCTCCTCCTTTCCTCCAACAGCCTTGAGCGCTGCGCAGATGCGCGTCTATAGACTTCTTCACGCCTTGGCATCAACGCAGACGTTTGTCGTCTTCGACATTTGCGGCGCTGTTGAAAAGGGGTTGGAGCTGCGCGTGCAGCACATAGCCACCGGCACTCGCATCGACATCAATCTCTACTACCCTCCCGTCACACACAGCGCTTCCGGAGGAAACGCTGAGGCCAGCGATGACGCGCTTGTGCACGAGAACGGATTGTTTATTTGGGCAGCCTCCTTCTACGAAGGTGCTGACGCGCGCAAGCACCACATGTATCGTTACCGCCACAAACCCTTCGCCACGGAGCTTGAGGAGCTTCCATTCTGTGCCAAAACAGCCTCTTTGGGCGATGGGTTTCTCGTGCCGCCAGAGCGTTATCTCCTGGAGAGCTACGGTGAAGATTGGCAGGTGCAAAGGCAGTTTTCCTATGCGGAGGGCCTTGCAGGTGAATTCAAGAATATCATGGAGGAGTAGCGACGCTCCACCAGGGGATTCCCTGTGACCGGGTACACAACAGGCGTACTTGCTGTGTTTCAATGAAGTGAGGCTGCTGTATTAGGGGCGTGTATCGTTCGCTGTTGTTTCCGCGTCAGTTGCAAAAGGCATCGAAGCTGGCGGGTTTTACTTTGTCTGCCTCTTTTTATCGGGGATGGGGGAGAAAGGGGAGGTCGTGCCATCGAACCGTCCTTCTCACATGATTCGTACAACTCCCGGCGCTGTGCGCCTCCCCTCCCCTTTACGGCTTCGTCCCTTACCGCATCTGTGACGCATTACTGTATGAATGGGCAACCTGTGGAAATGGAAAAAACAACAACAACCACAGAAACGTTGCGTGCCATGGGCTAAAATGAAAGTCGAGGTGTAAGAGACGCCTTTTCCTTCCCATGTAGCGTTTCCAGACGACAGGGCCCGCTTTCGCCCCCCTATCTGTTGAGCACTTCCCCCCCCCCCCCCCCCACTTCAGCCACTTGCTCTCTCCCTACTCGTTCCGCTTTGTTTCACTTACGAACGATATCACGCATCGTGATATCCGGCACACCACAACAAAAAATAACGTACGCGTCTAACCTCAATCGCCGCGTAACCTCGCATTCGCTACCCATACACGCGCACTGAACACGTCTATGAACGCGGTCATACATGTGTGGACTTCTTGCTACTGCTTCCACCAAACTGCTACAGTGGCTTACTGCCTTCAGTATCACTTTGTTTTTGTTGTGGCGGTGGTTTTTTTTTCATCGTTCTCTCTCTCTGGTGGGTGAGGAGCCATTTCTCAGTTGTTGTGTGCGTCTGCATTCCCCCCTCCTCCCCTCCCCCCCCCTCCGTAATCTGGGCGCGCACCTCAGCTGCTGTTCTCACCATTGTTCTTCTTTTTCGGGGGGTTTTCTTGGACCGGGGGTCCGCTTTACTCTTCACAAAGAAGCGATACACAAGACGGAAACCGTAGTGAGGTGGTAGTACCACGCAGAGACATACACTCACGCTTCTTGTGTGTATGCGATAGAGACGGGTTGTGCGCACTATTGTCTCCGAAGTCACGAGAATCCCGTGGGGCGGATGAGAAAAAAAACAGAGACTCCGCAAAGGTCGAACCCGTCCCATACACGCTCTCTTCGTCCCGAAGAAAGCTTTGCTGAAGTGTGCTACGAGAGCAATCGAGGAGCCTTTCGGGGAAAAGGGTCACTCCCGATAAACGCCTGAAAAACAATAATCTGAAACACACACAAACACACACACACACACACACAGAGTAAATCAGCACAGTGAAGCGCGGCAGAGCTGTTTTCACGTGCGGGGGGGACTCCGCTATCCAAGCAAGCTCGGATCAAACAGATCTCGCTTCACTCCCCACCTCTTTCTCGTCTATTTTTTTTTGCTTCTTTTGGCCACCTCCTAGCGGCTATCACACGAACAGAAAACACAAGGCACCTCTGGTGGAGCACCTGCGGTCAACTTTTTTTTGGGTTGTGTGTGTGTGTGTGTGTGTGTGTGGTCCCCCCCCTGCTTGCCCCGCTTTCGGCGAACACACTTCTCACGGTTTTCTATCTGCCTCCTCACTCCGCTCCAACACATTCCCTTGATTCATTACAATCAGCTTCTGCGGGTCTACTCTTGGCACGCTACTCTTCTGTGCTACAACCGCTCATTTTTGCGGCTCGGTTCCTCAGCGTGCCCCCTCCCCTTCCCCCCCCCCCCCATCGCCTTACTCCCCTTTGCACCGCGCGTGTGTCAACCATAAAAACGTACCCCCACTTTTTTTTCTCCTGTGGTCGACATTTGGTTTGATTGAACAGGGGGGGGTGTCCATAGATAAAACAACCACGCTATACCTGCCGGTTTGTTTGGTGCCGGGTAGAAACGGAGTGGTGGGAGAAGTAAGTCCCATTTCTGCCTCACTACAAAATTCTGTAAACGGTCGTGAATAAAAGCGGGAGCGAGTGCAACGCAAGTGGAGAACCACTAGAGCCACAAAATTCACTGCGCTCTGTGATTTCCCCGTCACTTATTATTATTATTTTTTTTTGGTTACGCGTATAGGAACTGCGCGTACTCCTGACTTTCTACACGACCGTGTGCCCCGGTCGCTTTTCTTCTCGCACGGCGACTTCTTGTGCCTCCGCTCGCTGCACCCATTCCCCCGGTGTTGCCCCTCGAGGAGTGTTCACCGGTCGACTCACACGATATCAGCTCACCCTAGCACGACAGCGTTGTTTTTTTTTTTTGCCGAGTGTCACCAACGGGTCAGAAGGCGCTGGAAAGGAGAGTTTTTCTTGAATTCTTTACCCCTCACGCGACATCTGCACCTGGGTGATAAGGCCGGTGTGTGTGCGCGCGCCTCTGTGAGTGCGTCTGTGTGCAAGTGCTTGATTGTGGTGAGCGGTGGGGACATAACCTCTAAAGTTTGGCTCACTGCAAGACACCCTCCGCAACTCTCTATATATCTTGTTCAATAACGCCGTGCAACATCGTGGTCTTTCGAAAGACACCGCAGGTGATTTTTTCTTGATACTCAGACATCCAGGGATACACACACACAAAACAACACTAGAGCGACCCTGCTGATTTTGCACCTTTTTTTGTTCCTCCAGATCACGTCGTCGCTGTCACGATTCCTTTCTCCTTTCGCAGTGATACCCTCGTCGTTTCACATCTCCTGTTCCCCCCCCCCCCCCCAACGACACCCCCGCCCTGTCACATCACTTTCCTTTCGTTGGTTTTTTCGTGTTGTTTTGGCGGCGGTCCTCTCTTCGTGTGGATTTCCTGATCTCAGTCTGTTTTCCTGTTGTACTCCCCCGTGTTTTACAGGTGTCAGGATGACCCTCAATCCAAACGCTCCATCGTTTGATCCGACGGCAAAGCCGTTTTTACCGTCTTTTCTATGCAACGATCCAGAACCGTTTGTTCCGCCAGTGTATCATCCCACTCCACAGTTCAACCCACAGCTGCGAAGTCTCCCCGGGGCTCGTCCTGTCAGTAACGACGAAGTCCCGCTGCTTTCCGGTTTTAAGCGAAGTACCAAGGTAGCAGCCACCGCCCCAACATCCGCGGCGGATAGTTACGAGGCCCCAAACACTGTTGCGGCGGCTGGTGGGAAAGTGTCTACCCTCGGCCCCCATGCACACACGACGAGCAGTGGCGGGGCGCCAACGATGATGTGGAGGCCTCCGTCACCATTACCAGGGGCGTCAGACGTCTTTCCTGCTCGACCCCTGATGTCCGCTAACTCCTCCATGCCTTCACCAGCCTCCGTTTCTGTTGGAGCAAACAAAGCCGGGAGTGGCGTCAGCCCTCTTGCGAGTCTCTCCAGCGGCATGGGGGCCGATATCCCTTCGGAACGGGTTGAATGTGACCAACCACCGATTCTCGGCTGGTCTTCCTCCCTGCGGCGTCCGCCACCCACGACCGCGTCGGGTTCCTCGCTGTCTATGCAGGCACACAACACCGGTGCTCGGTATACTGCACCGCAGCCGCCGCTGCCGCCATCCCAGTCGCCCGCCCCGGCTATGCCGCGCTCGCAAGACCGCGCTGGACAGTCGCAGAGCCCTGCCTCGTTTATTCCCTTTTTCAGCGGTTACTCGTCGTCTGTGCCTGGCGGAAACGCCCCGCAACCGCACCAGCATTCGGTTGGGCAAGGGGCACCTCCCTCGCAACGTGTATCTCCACAGCATCAGCAGCTGCACTCACAGCAGCATTCGCACCAATACCCACATTCATCTTTCGCTCCAAAGGCTGCTCCAGTGCTCCCCCGGAGCGCGCAAGAGCGTCAGGCTGCTGCCGCGGCAGCGGCGGCCGCTGCCGCAGCACCGGCACCAGTGAACGAAGCGAGTCGCGGTGCATCGCCGAACAGTCTCTGTGCCAGTGAGGCAGGCAACACAACCACCGGCCGCTACCCCATCCAGGAGCAGGGTGGCCCATCGCCGCCTGCGTTACCCGCACCTCGCTCAGAGACTGTATCTCAGCAGCAACCGCAGGAGCATGCTGTCGCGGAGAATACCACACCACCTACACGCCAAGCAGCAGACGTCCCCGCTGTATCGACACTGGTACCTCCGCGTATATCTTCTGCCCCAATGGCACGCGCTGTACGCGTCGGCGCGGCGGGCAGTGGTGCGGCGTATTCCGCTGCTGTCGCCGCGAGGACAGCATTGCCGTTCCCTGGACCTTCCCGAGGGCTGGTATCAACGACTCACGCAGCCGGTGCATCACAGCTGCCGCGGGCACCACCAAGCAGCACAGCCGTGAACAGCTCGGCCTCCGCCCCCACCACAAGCAGCTCGAGTGGCAGCCCACCACCATCGGCGACGCCGCAGTCTTCGAGTGCGCCAAAAGTCGTGGGCGTATCGGTCGCCTCGGCACCAGCCACCGCGCCGGCACCTTGCCCTGCTCCGGTTCCTAGTGTAGCCGTGCTTAGCGGTTGGCGACCCCCGCAGTTGGGCCGAAAAGCTGCCCCGACAAACAGCAACCCGCTTATCGTCATGATATTTGGCTGCCGTGGGTCTGGAAAAACGACGCAGGCTGAGGGGATTGCCCAACGCTATAATTTGTTACACCTCTCTTCTGGTGAATTGAGTAAGGAAGGCAAGCAGCCCTATGTGGAGGTCGAGCAGGTCGTGAGGGACAACTTCGGGCCAGATGCAAAAGACCACACTTACAATGGCCTCGTACTCGACCGCTTCGTCGCCACAGGGGAGATGGATGCGTACTATCTGCAAGCCGCCCTCAACGTGTGTCAGTTGCCGGTTCCTATTGTCTTCTGGCTGCAAGTGGACCCCAAGGAGGGCATGAGGCGCGCCCAGTTGCGCGGTGATCAAAAGTCCGGCGCCGACTACTGGCGCTACGTGGAGCAGCGAGCTCAGGCAGAAGTGGCAGATCGGGTGTACAAGAAGATCGGTGTTTTGCACACGATCGACTGCAACACTCTGGAGGCGCGCCGCGTCGCCGACCGTATTTACAGCATCATTGATGGGCTCTTCCCGAAACGCAGCCGCAACATTCGCCTACCATCTGCGTCGCCGGTTGCTGGCTACGACAAGTTTCATCTGCTGGACGACTACAGAGACTTCCAGCTGCTTACCAAGGAAATCCATGCAGCAGTCGGCAATACGTCGGGCCGCACCGATAGCGCCCCGCTCTCCACCATCGGCGGATACGTCGACGCCACCTCGTTCGCGAACCGGCAGGAATGCAGGCGGATGTCCTCCATGTACGTCACCTTGAAGGCAGATGGGCAGCGCTTTCTGGTGGTGAAGCACGCACAGTTTGGCGTACTGGGCTTTCCCTTTATTTTTACGGGCTGCTTCGACTTCAACACCCTCTTCGACCCGTTGATGTTTCCCTCCGCATTCGAAATGGTAGGCGACCGGCAGGATGAGGCGAACAAGATAGAATGGATGCTCGATGCAGAACTGTGCATCAGCCCCAGCGAGTCAAATCAGCCGAATCCCCTACTACACATTATTGACTTCGTCTACTTTGGTGGCAAGCAGGCTAAGCGCACGCCGTTCTTCGAGCGGTACGAGCTCTTGCGTAGGTGGTTCCGGTTGATGGTACAGAATAGTGGGGTGTCTGGCGCGTACGCGGCTGTCATATTGAAGGAGTACGCCCCTATCAACGAACTCCCCAAACTGCTTCCCCGCCTCGAGGATGCGCCCTTCGCCGTGGATGGTATCGTCTTTCAGGGCAACAACCTTTACAAGTTCGGTCCCGATAAGCTCCTCTTGAAGTGGAAGCCTATGCACCTTTGCACAGCGGACTTTCGGCTTATGAATGGAGAAGAAACGGAAGGTGGTATCACGGTCTTCGACCTCTACACAACAGACACGGATGGGGAGGATTCCTTTCCTGGGGCCATGGGCGTCTTCACAGATATGCAGGTGCGCGCCTATCACCTGCGCAACAGTGTAATCGTTGAACTAGAGCTCGTGGACATCGTTGAAAAGGCGGGTCCGAATGGACTTGCGGCAACGCAGTGGGTGTTTCATCGTCTGCGCGTCGATAAGCAGCGCCCGAACAAAACTGCTATCGTCGAGAGCATCGTGAACATGAAGCACCTCACATACCAGGAGCTTCTCGATCACTGCAAAGTGCTCCGCTTCAGTGGACCCAACGCCTCCGCGTCCTAGGAGCGTGCCCAGCATCAACATTGCACCGGAAAGGGAACAAGGGTAAGGCGAGGCGAGGAGGGGGATCACAGGTGGCCTATTCCTTGCCTGTACACTTTGTCGACAAGTCGCAAGCATCGAACAGATTGAAACACGTCAGACACGTTCAACGTATACGGGGAGGGGGGGGAGGGGAAGAATAAAGGATATATTGTTTCCCTGCAGAGTCTCTTTTTTTATCTCGTAAAGCCGTGTCATTTGCTGGGACCCATGCGGTGGACCAAAGCAGGGGTTATTTGTTGTCTTGGTGGATAGTCTGTCTTTATGAATGTGAGCGGTTTTCGTTACTCGTACTCTCCCGGACCCTCCCTCCCTGTCCCGCTGCTTCATAACCAGCCACATTGTTTTTTTTTTATTTTTTGCTGACAGAGGTTTGGTGACATTGCTAGCTTTATTGTGCTCTTCTATTGCTGGTTGATTGGTTTTGTCTCTATTTCTCTCTCTCTGGGTGTGTGTGGGGGGGGGGGGGGGGCGAGCGAGTAGAGCTGTGAGTGTGTTTGGATGTACCTCGACCCATTTGATGAGTTGTGTCTTTTTTATTTTGCCTCCCTCGCTGTAGTCGATGGTATATATTCATTCCCATTGTAGTGAAGAGCAATACTCAAAGCTTTTGGGCTAGTACAGCGCCATGATGTAGTGTGCATGGGTGTACAAATTATTGGGAGGGGTGGAGGTCGTGGGAGAGAGTGGTTCCATCCAGTTTTCATCTTCTCGCGGGCTTCTTGGAGCCCCTCGTGTATGCTCGCGTGTGCCACGCAGTCGGTCGGTCGTGCTTGTATCCCTGACAGACTCACTTGTCCCGACCTGAATGGCTGTGGTGGTTCCACTTGTGCTGCTGCCGCCGCCCACAGTAAAGACGTGGTGGTGGTGATGGGAGTACGTGTGTGCATAGAGGCAGCGTCATTTTTGTGCACAAATCTTGTTCGTGCGAATGTTCGGATGACTATTTGTTTGGCTACGGGGGAGGCAAAGAGGCGAGGAAGGCGAAGCAAGCTCACCTGGGAAGTCAGAGTATGTGAGGTGCTTGTTGTAAGTGATGGATCATATATATGTCAAAGGCGTGTGTGTATAGAAAAAGGAAAGGAGGGGAGTTATAAAAAAAAGGGAGGATTCTTAATCGAAAGGAGTGATATATCTCTGTTGCGTAAAACGGTTCATTGAGACAGCCGTTCACCTTTACATCCATGGCCTTTCCAACCTCCTTTCTTTGGTCTCAGTGACCCTCCACACCCTAACCCGCCTGCAGTTCTCTCTGACGCATTGAGGAAACAAAGAAATCGAGCAACATCTATAGAGAGTGAGTGAGTCAGTGTGTGTGTTGTGTGTGTGTGTGTGTTGGGGGGGGGGGTTGTGTAGATGTGTTAACACTGCGTGTTGATTCGTTTCCCCAGGCCCTCCAAACACACACACACACACACGCATCCCGCTGGCTTGCTCGGCTGCTCCTTGTGTAATACTTATTGTTGCGCCAACCTCGAAGGAACTGAAGAAGACAATCTGAAGCTACTTTACAAGGACGAAGCCTTTTCGGACAGTCTGTGTGTGTGTGTGTGGGGGGGGGGGCTGACACGCATTGAACGGCGACTTTTAGAAAAGTGTTGCTGTTTTCGACATCCCTCGTGGCAGTGTAGGCTGTTGCACCGGCCCAAGGGAACGCTATCTGGCAGAGGTATGCCGCCAGGTAAAAAAAAACGAAACATAGGCACACCAGAAAAGGCTGGGCTGTGGTCGTGCCTCGCACCTCTGTATTGCGTCTCAGGAATGCCCCTGATCTGTTGAACTCTTTTATCGAGTCACGTCAGAACCCCTACTTTCTCTATGCGCGAGAAACCGAAAACAGGTGACACCCATGATGCACAGTGGGCGAACCAAGTTCATTTTAGCGCAAGCGGTATGTGGCGGCGAGGTGACGAACCCTACCAGTATGTACGCTCCATATATTCGTATACCCCTCTCCTCCTCCTTATTTGCGTTTCTTTCTACCGTCCCCCATACTACACTAACACCACCACAGTAGTTTCCCTCTGTGCTGTACTCGAAGCGATTCTGCTCCGAAGAGAGAGAGATCGAAAAAGTGAAGTAAGTCAATCGACTAGTGCAAAACTCACATCTACACGCACCCACACCAACAGACACAGCCACGTGCCCAAGAAGAACAACAAAAAGAAAGACAAGAAAAAAAAAACGGCCGTTTATATCAGTATTCACTGCCATCAATTTGTTGGTCTGATTTCTGTTCTCTCCCTCTCTTGGAAACTTATTTGGCTTTCTCGCTGTCGAGGTTGCGGCGGATCGCGTGGGCTCTGAGGTAAAAGTTGCACCGCAAAGGGTGGGGCGATTTCCCTGTGTAAGTGTGAAGTCCCAGGCCTCTCCTTCTGTAAGTTTCTCCGTTGTGTCGCCTTTTTTTTTACTCCCCGTTCGCTTTGCGCCCCGTCGACATTTACCTCTGCCGTTGTTGTTTCTGTTGACTTTTCTACCTTTTTTTTCTTGTTTCTACTGTTCAAGTTGAAGGCGAAGACGTAAAACTGCTTGAGGGCGCGCTCTCATACAGCAGTAGGTTTTTTTTTTGTGTGTGTGTGTGTGAGAGAGATCTACATCTCCCTCTACTCGACCTCACTCCCCATCGGCGATTCTCGCACCCCTCAAGCAGATATCAAAAGCCACTTGAAACACCTCTGAATCAGGGATTCTATCTACCTGCTCGTCTCTCTGGGCCGGTGTGTGTTTGTGCTTGTGTGTGTCTGTGTCGAAAGTAACCTCTGTCAGGACTGGTTTGTATCCGCTGGCGCTGAAGCAATATCCGCAGTGTACCGGAAAGAGCAACAGGGCAACTCTTGTGTATATCTGTTGAGTTGGTGTTTTATCGCTTCGCTTTAATTCACCCCCTTGTCCTTCGATACACCTGTGGTTTCAGTGTTGGTTGCGGTACCTCGAATCGAGTCTCTGAAGGCTGAGTCGGTGTGGTTGTTCAGCCGCTCTTCTTTGGTGCATTTGTGTGCGTTGTTCATTCCTGTTCGGTGCCCCCCCTCCTCCTCCTCGTCTTTTTTTTGGGGGGTGTTACGCACTGTTATCTCTTTTTTTTTTGTCGTGTTCACCCCCCCCCCTCCTCCTCCAGGACACTCTCTTTGCTGTTCTTCTTCAACATCAGGGTTTAGTTGTGAGCTGTTTTCGTCAGCACGTTTTGGTGGTGCTGGTTTCCCTCGACTCGTGTGGCCTTTCAGACCCCTCCCCCCCTCCCTCCCTCCCTCCTGAAGAAGGGGAGCTTCGCACCATCCCATAAGCGCACAACTGTTCTTGGCTCTCTTCAGCTACCATGTCGAATCTCAACCCTAACGCGCCATCGTTCCCCGTATCAAACTATCAGCCGAACACGGCGCACAGCAACAAGCAAGGCTACAACAATGGCGGTGGACCGGGTGGCGGCAGCAGTGGTGGCTCTCTGCCGAACGAGCGTTATGGTGGATCAATGATGTACGACCACAACAATTACCACCAGGGCGGTGGCGGCGGCGGTGGCAGTGGCGGCGGCGGCGGTGGCAGTGGTGGTGGTGGTGGTGGTGGCTACGGCCACGGCCACGGCCACGGTGGTGGCAATTCTGGTGGCGGCTACGGCCAAGGTGGCGGCTACATGGGCAACGGTCCACATGGGTACTCGTTCGGTCATCGCATGGGTCGCAACAATCGGCAACCGCACGTGCCACATAGCCACTACCAAAACATTAACGGTATGGTGGGCGGCGGCAGCGGCGGTGCAGGCGGCATGCGCGGCAACTACATGGGGGTGCCTGCTCCATATCAGCAAATCGGCGGCATGGACATGAACGGCGGTTATGACCAGCCACCGCCACAGCAGCAAATGGCGATGCAGTCTCGAATGCAGAATATGCCGCACCGCCCAATAAGTATGAACAACAATATGATGGGTGGTGGCGGTCGCATGTCCTACAACAATAACCAACGCACCCCAATGGTAAACATTCATGCCACCGTGAATTCTCAAAGTAATTTGGGACTTGGCAGCGTCAGCGCTCACCCACCACCACCAATCCCCGCGCCGGCACCAGTGCCGCGGCCCCTTCCGGTGCCTCCACCCGCCGCAGCTCCGTCTGTTCTCACGAAGCACACGCCGCGTGCTGTGATGGTTGTCGGCTACAAGAAGACTGGGAAGACTAGTGTGGCGAAGGCGATCGCAGAAACGGAGGGATTTGAGTACCTGTGCCTCAAGTCGCCACATCAGCAAGAAGCCGCCCAAACAGCAAGCACTGAGAACGAGGAGGAAGCTGAGGAGGAGAATGTCCACCCGCTGGAACGACTGGCGCCACTTCGCGCGATGCTTGAGAAGAAATCCACGATTAAGGGGATCGTTATCGATGATGCTTTCTCGACCAACAAGTACCACGCTCACTACGTGGTGCACTACCTCGTCAAGGCGGGTCTGCAGCTGGACGTGGTTGTGGCCCTCGTGCCTGATTTAGCGTCGCTGGTCGGGCGTGGGGTGAGCTTTGCAAAGTCAAACGCGAAGGTTATGCATCCGGAGGCGTTCGAGTTTGCCTCGAGCCTTGACCCTGAAAGAGTGATTGTTGTGGATGAAGACTTGAAGTTGAACGAGCTGACGGAAAAGGCAGCAGCGGAAGTGTCTGCGTTGCTCGAAAAGAACGATGCAGCGATCAAGCTTGAGCAGGAGTGCTTCATCCCTAGCTGCCCCATGGTGACGGATGCAGAGGAGGTGGAGAAGATTATAGAGGCAGAACGTAGCGTGGTGAAGCGCCCACTTCCGTACACATTCACGTACTCGGAGCCAAATTACCTGCTTGACTACGTGCAATTCGCGCAATCGGCTGCAAAGCTGCAGCACTACCTCGTCACACCGTGGATTTGGGGGGATAAGTTGTCTCTGATTGGATACGACACGAGCGTCTACGTGCACCTCACATCCTACAACCTCGTTTTCAAAATGAACGACGTGCCTTCGGTGATACAAGAGCTGATGAAGCGGCTCAAAAGCGAGGTGGAGGCCTCTGGTGCGGAGGATTCGGCGTCGCAGGTGCTGTTCTGTGTAGAGGCATCCATGCTAGCCGACGTTATTTACATCTCTGACATGATGATCATAGGCAAGCATTATGGTGCAGAAATGCTGGTGCACGATCGGGTCAAGTTGCTCGGCGATTCCTTCGGCAACCTGCCGAGCAGCAGCTCTGTGCGTCTCCTGGAGCATTACCCCGTCTGCGACATCAAGACGTGCCTGAACGCATACAAGGATGTCAGTCGCGGGGTGATTTTCGTCAATCCTGATGGAATCGCGTACGGTCGCTACGACGTGCGCAATTTTGTGTACCCGTCGGAAAACAAAAAGACAGTGCGGGTGCGAATTTGGGCTGGTAGCATCACCGATGGCATGTGGAGCTTTGAGGCCTACGTTCGCGAGTACGAGGACGAGGTACTGGCGACAAGTCGTACGACCGGCGCGAACAGCCTCCCAGTAATGATTTGTGACTCAAACGTTGACGCCCAAATGATCAATGACGGCAACATCATCGAGTGTGTGATGGAGAAGACAGCCACCAAGGGCAAGTCGCGCGAGAAAAATGCAGTACTGACGTTCTGCAGGCGATGTAAGTGGGAGGTGACGCCCATCACTCAGTTTTACATGTGGGCCTTCGCCGACCCGCCGCGGTGGTCGACGGAGTCCTTTCTGGACGCCTGCTCCACCATCGCCTCGGTGCGGCCGACGGTATAGGAGGAGTAAGACGCACTCCTTTTCCCTTCAACTTCCGCCATTACACCCGACACGGCTGTGTCCAACACCACAACCTCTCTTCCGCCCTAAGAGCAGAATTTTCCCATATGCTCATCGTTGTGCAAAGAGATTCCGTGCGGGTCAGTGGCGCGACACTCCATCGGTTTTCCTTTCCACCCAAGCCCGAAGGGAGGGCGCACATGGCAGAATAAAAGGACGGGTAAAGCAACCTGTGTTGTTTCCCATCGAGCAACGGCCTCACCTCCACCTCCCCTCTCAGCCTCTCCTCGCCAGCCCACCTGAATGTTTGAGTTGGACAGTACGCGCCCGCACGTGTGTGGAAATGGGATATGATCCCTAGTGGAGAAGAGGAGGTGCTCGTTTGCTCTCCGATGTCCAGTGGGGAGGTGGAGGAAGACGTGCACACCCACTGGACTTTTCTGTGCGGCACCTACCCAAGTTTCTGAGCCATAGCAACACGTAGTATGTCTACACACACATATACATATATATATATGGGGGCTGTAAAAGGTGCAACCGTGTTTCCTTCAGGTTTTACGAGTGGCCTCGTACGTTGTCTCCAGGACTGAACCAGGAAGTGCAACCAACGTCCATGACCGTGTGTGTTTTTTTTTAAATGTGCGTGTGCGTGTCTTTATGTCTGAGTAAGCGAGGATTCTCTTCCCGGGAACTTGTGTGAAGCAGCGGAAACGTCTGCGAATTGGATGTGCCGTGTTGCTGCTCATTTCATTTCGTGGGCGAGCGCCGACGTGGACGTGAGTGTGTGGAGTAATGTCGTCTTTCTTGTCTGTTTGTTTTGATAGCTGAGATATTAACCAAGGGAGTCTACGTGGAACCGCAGGGAAGCTGCGATTGTGTGTGTGTGTGTGTGTGTAGCTTTTTTGCGCCCACCATCTCTTGACCCCTGTAGCCCAAGGGTGCCCTCCCCCATTTCTTCTTCTCCCCTCTCCTGCTCTTCTGTGCGCTCCTTGCCCTGTTCTTTTTACACCGAGTCTATTGTGTCATTCTGTAGACAATCATGCCGTGTGTGCGGATTTTCATATGGTCGAGTGTCTGTGTAGGAAAGTCGGCGGGGCAGGCGTACACACGAGTGCCGAATGTTTAGGGTTTGCCTTTTTTTTGAGGGTACTGAGCCGCTTTGAGTGCTTACCTTTTGTTTTGCTGTGCGTTTTTTTTTTACCGTTATTTTCAAACTCATCTCCCTGTGTGTAGCACTGCAGGTGTCCCTGCGTTCTGAGTGTCTCTCTGTTCTCGTGAGGGCTAGCGTCGCTCGGTCACATATGCGTGAATCCGATCGTGACACATTCAAGGCTTCATGGGAAACACGTGTGCATAAAACACACAGACTGTGGTGTTGGCCAGGATGAACCGGATCAAGCTTGTCATTGCAGGAGGGAGCTCTTGATTTTTTCTTCTCATATCGTGTGTGAGTTTTGGGTGTCTCGTGTTTGCTTGGGGGATTCTTGTGCGTGCTCTCTTTCCCTCCTCTCCTCTCCTCTCCCCCCCCCCACCCCGGCCGCACACACACACCAGGGGGGGTGGAGCGGGGAGAGGAGATTCGTTGTTGCTTGTGCTGATCGTTGGATGTCGAAGAAGAAAAAGCGTGCCTAGCTGCATTGGCGATAATAAGCGTGCTGATGTGACCAACGAGGTTTACGTGAACGTGCGTGCAGGCGTATGTTCATCTGTCCTCCCCTTGAGCCTGCGTCCATGTTTTCGTCCTGTTTTTCCAGGTCAGTAGAGCTGCGGAAGAAGGCAAACCGAGGATATAATTTCTGTGCATAACGATTTCGTGAGGGCAGCCGCGTGGCGTGGATGGGTTGGATCCCCCTCCTCAGACGGGCTTTTTTTTCCGTGACCGCGGCCAGTTGTGTTCTTTTGCGGGTGCTGCAGTCTCTGGGGGCAACTTAACGCGGGTCGTCGGTGCGCTTGGGGGTGACAGTGTTGCTATGGAGCATATGAAATCTCTGAAGTTCCTGACGTGTGGATTCACACGTCAGAACCAGAAAAGAAAGGGGGAGAGCACAGTTCTCACTTTCAGCAGAGCCGCCGCACCTTTCTCGCCCTCTCTCATCAAAAAAAAAATGCGGTGGTGTGGTATAGAAAGCACGTGCATTTCCAGAGGAGGAGTCTCGTAGTCATTTTTCTCTTTCGCACCCCCTCGTTTGCCCTCACTTCTATTCGTTCGCCGTGCCTGTAGTGCTTTACACGCACACACACACACACAGTCACAGGCACGCTGCTTTGGGTGCGAGCACCTCAAGAGTGCCACGCTTCTCTCTGCATCTGCTACCGAGAGCGTCTCTCACTCCCCTTTCCCCCACCCACCACCCATCGATGCGCGCCAGCATTTCCTTGGGCTGTTGCACGCTTTTCTTTTTTTTGGGGGGGCGGGGGGAGAGCATCCTGCATATCGAGACGCCGCCACCGCCACAACACGAGATTATCCCGTGAAGGGCTGGTGCTCGACATTGGTTGAGCGCTGCGGGCTATCTTCCTGACAGCTACTGGAGTTTCCGCTGGCCACCCAACCGCCCCCGGCCATTTCCGCGCAGGGGTCCTCGGCGCCCCCCACCCCGGCCATCCGCGCCTCGGCGCCCACGCCCCCGGCGACGCCCGCGGCCCGGCCCCCCTGGGACGCCCCGGCCAGGGGGATGGGCGCGCGCGCAGGGGCAAAAAAAAACGCCAGCGCGCGCACGCCGGATTCATGGGCGACCCGCCCCCGGGCAGAGGCCGTGTGCTATATACAGGCGACGTTGCTCATACAGACGGCGCATCTGCCCATCGTGCAGATACGCTGCCAGCTCCTCTATACTTGGCGCCGGAGTCGATACGCGAATAGGCGACGACAACCCCGGCGCTGTGTCCACGCTGGGGGGCGGCCGCGCGGGTGCAACGGGACCCGGGTTCAAAGGGCCGCGCGGTGGTATCGCGTGTGCCTCGTCGCGGCACCTGCGCGTTACTGCCTGGGAAACGTCGAGAGCGTCATCGAGGTCGTCCACCAGGATATGGGGATCTATGCAGACGGGTGCGTTTCGCCGAGATGACATCGCGGTGTACGACGGTGCTGGCGCATGTGGTGCCAGTGCACCGTACAGGTGTTGCACGACAGCGTTTTGCTGGCGGTTGCCGTGAAACTCAGCAGCATTCACGGCCGCGTCTGAATACAAAGTTGTGTCCGCGACGGGGTGCATGGGTGTTGTCGACGGCTGTGCGCGTGATGGACTCGCACCACCCACCAAAGGTGGCACCGGCGACAAGAGGCGCGGTCGCGAGTACCACAAACGGGCCCGGTCAGGTGAAATAGATGCACCCAGTGTTTTCATGGATCTCCCGTGCATTGCATGGTGGCCACTGCTGGACGGTAGAGCGG
This sequence comes from Porcisia hertigi, assembly GCF_017918235.1. Classification (NCBI taxonomy): domain Eukaryota; phylum Euglenozoa; class Kinetoplastea; order Trypanosomatida; family Trypanosomatidae; genus Porcisia; species Porcisia hertigi. The sequence goes on from NC_090591.1 coordinate 552,439, forward strand.
TGCGATCCTCGAAGTACGCAGGAAGCGAGGTGCCGCAGCCAGGGTGGGGTGCCAGAATTTCAGTGCCGTCTACCGACGCCTGCGAGTGCACGGCGATGGCGGAGTCAACATGTGAGTGGTTGTACGACCGTGCGCGTGGTGGAGCTGGAATATACCATAGCGTGTTTGCCTCGTCGACGCCGCATCTCATGCCCACTGCAGCTGGGGTCGTTTCTGGGTCGATGCGGTGGTCACCCCAGTAGAGGTCCCCTTTCCCGTCGAAGCGCTTTACCACATTGTGGAATTTAACTGTCGGCTCGAGCTGGAGGAGACGCGGCTCACTGCACCTCTCGGTGTATACCTCCAAGAAACACCGGCGCCTACTGGCGTCCATGAAGTAAACGCCGACGCAGGCGGGTGGTGGGTAAAAAAAAAAGAATTTGCGTGTTGTTTTTCGGCGTCCGTATTCTCATGATCCTCTCTCGCTGCGTCCGTGTGGAAACCGAACGAGAGAGAGAGCACACGCACACTTATAGGGAGAACCACCGCTGTTGTGGACGGTTGACAACGGCGGCGGCGGCAGCGGGGGAGGGGGGGTCTGCAGGATGCCTGCTTTCTGTTTCCAGCCAAAGATATCCGTCTTTTTTTCTTCTCTTATTGTGCTACACTGCTCAGGAAGTGGTGTTGTGACCGTCGCGCCACGTCAAAGCACACTCGAGAGGAGGGAGGGAGGGGGGGGGGGGGGGGGGAAGACATCCGAGAGAAGAGTGTGAAGTAGAGGGGAAAGGGCTGATAGAGCACGTCGCGCGCATCATTTCAAAAGCGGCTTCGCACAGATGGCCAGCTCAGGAAATCACGTGCGTGTGAGGGGGAGGGGGAGGGGGGAACCGCTCTAGTGCGCATCGTGTTGCTGAAGTATACTGTTTGGGTATTTCGATGTGCCGTTCGGGGTGAACACGACAAAACGGCCAGGATATTAACTCAACACATATACATACATGCACATCCATTCCTCTCCCCCACCCCCACCCCCACCCCGAACCGTGTCCCTATGTTTCCGATTGTTTGCGACTATTCAGCATGTGTACAAGAAATGTTTATAGACAGGGGACGAGCAGACAAGCACACCACATACACAAACGCAAATCCTCATCGTCGCCGAAGTCACTCATGAGGCGGGAAACCATAACCGCTGAAAGCTGCATAGCACACATCAAAAAAGGGGGAGCTCTGCAAAACCAAGGATGGCACGCCATTACCGTGGTTGAAAAAGAAAGACCACCAGGAGCGCCAAGAATGTTTCACGTGTGACGTGCAACACTAACAGGCTCAAGTTCACACGACGCGCAGGCAACACCAACGAGACACCACTCTCCGCCAGCGTATCCCTTCCATCATACCATATATGTGTATATAAAGTGAGGTCTGCAACCTCTCCGCCACCTCGCTCGCCCGCCGAAGGTCCCATGGCAAGCTGTGAAACCGTGATTGACCCACCACTGAGATGGCCCACTCAATTACTTCAGCCCCAACCGTGCCTCGAACGGTGTACCGATGCGCTTCGTAGTGGGCCGCGCGCCCGCCCCTGAGAGCTGCTCCGATTTCACGGTATCACTGCGTGGTGCAGTCTTCAGAGTCTCTTCTCCTCCTCTCCCTGGCGGAGTTGCTTGTGGGCCGGTCGAGGGGAAAAACACACACCCACACATCACCCTGGCACCTTGACCATGCTGTGAATAGTACAAGCCGTGATTGCGATGGCACATCTCCACAGCGCCCAACGCCATCAGAAGTCTCACCTTCGACATCCACATATGGTGACGAATTGCTTGTGGTCACTATATGTGGACGTATTGATGTCTGAACTCCTACCCAGATATCTGGCCCAGTCATCAGGGAATCTGCTGTGTAACACACGAAAGAATATAAACATTGTCTGACCCCGCCTGCCCGCCCCCGAACGATATACACAACGCCAAGCAGAGCGCCACACAGACCAGAGCAAAGGGACCGTAAAAGACGTTCATTGAGGCGTACACGGAGCGGCCTTTTCGCACCAACACCCATCACCACCAGCAACGCTTACCAGAGTGACACGTGCGTACACAGAACGGGGTGGAGGGAGGAGACGTTATCGCTCACAATGCGGTTCGGATGAGGATGCCGCTGAAGCGCACTGACGTTCCTGGTGGTCTTCTGCCACCAGCGATGAAAAGAAATTGATGTTGACGTCGCTAAAGCTGGGGTACGACTGCACGGCAGGGGAACCGGCCTGTTGGAGGGTAAGCACCTCCTCTTTGAGAGCCTTCATATCTACCGACACGTTCACCACGGGGCACTTTGGCTGGTCATCGTCGGTGCTGTGGTGTACAATTATGTACGCATTATCGTCAGCCTCTGATGGAACCGAAGGGCGTGTGCCGCCAGGGAATCCTCCCGTAGTCAAACCGCTGAATCGGTCCCCTGCGAGGTTGACGGTGTCCCGGTGCACGGACTCCGGCAGCCTTGCCGCGCCGTGCGCCATGAAGTGCTGACCTGTGATCGGGGCGGCCATATGGCGGACGCGTTCTTGGATAACTTCACAAGCCTTAAAAGTCTCCAGGTGTTGCTCAAAAGGTCCACCGGCGGCGGACTGGAAAAGCGCCAGGGAGGCCAAATTCATCAAGGCATCAATGCAGAGGCTCGACAAGGACGTGTCGGGAACCTGGGCAAAGTGTGTAAGTGCACCAATGACAGACACGAGCGCGCCACACTGAAGCGCCACCGTGTCTGCCTGCACTAGGTACTTCCACAGACAGTCTCGCTCTGCCGCAGTGGAGAGGCTCTCGCCGAGGAGCGTTGGCCGATGAAAGACGGTCAGGATGCAGCGGTGCAGAGTCCTTGCTAGCGCGTCGTGCTGTGGGAAACGTTCACAACACCTAATCAAAGCAGGGAAGAAGCCGCTCGTGATGAGTGTTTCATCGGTGCTAGCCAGCTGGAAGAAGGAGAACTCGACGAACAATTCACAGACAGCCAGCCGCAGTGGGCTTAGACCGTACTCCCCGGATGGAAGGGCTGTGGGGGAGATGCCCCGCGAGGCTTTGTCCATCAATCGCTGCGGCAACATCGTGGACGCCACTGGTCCAGCCATTTCTGCTTTCTCCCTGGCTGTCGGAGCCAGTAGTGCGGCTACACGCAGCGCTTCAGCCTGAAGCACCGCCAACGGTGTAATGTAGCGTGTAGCAGCTTCGTACATGGAGGCTGTCTCTGGTAACACCAGCGACTTACGCACGAGGCTCGTGATCGAGACAAGCACCTCCATCCCATCAGCCGCCAACGACACGGGCGCCGCAGCGGCGCCATCCGGAGACAAAAGCAGCGACCTTTCCACATCCTCTTCGCAGCAGCTCAAAATGTTCTCCACGTACTCGGAGACAAGGGGTTCACTGAGCAGCACATCCACGATCGGCCCAGCACTGTGGCTATAGCCACGCTTGAGTAGCTCCTTGAAGAAGTAAAAGTAATGGTACATTCCGGGGTCGCGAATGGCAATAGGGAGGTAAGCGCAGAGCGTTGTTGGAAATTTCAGCTCGATCCACTGCGACGTGAACAATGCCGTTTTGGTCGTCGGCTTCACCATCCACACCGCCGATAGCGCTGATCCGAAGAGCGCGATGAGGGTCTCAGCGATAATAGAGTTGTTCGCGAGGTTCTCTACAACACCGACGATGATTGCATGGGTAAGTGTGTCGGCGATGGCTTGCGTTGTCAGCTCAAAGTCGCTGTCAAAGGCTTCTAGCAGGAGACGCTGCACGGCAAACGACCGCTGCGGCTCCAGCGTCCTCTCCTCACTCAGTGCGGTGGTGCAGGCCGCCACGATAGCACGGATTTCCGCCTGGTTTGGGGAGTTGGCGATGCAGAATGAGAGCAACTCGGTCAAATTTGCGATGCACAGTCGATCCCGTGCCTCGTCATCGTCGCGAATGCCGGAGGGGGCGGCTGCTGTTGCCGAACTGTCAGCGTTTCGGCAGCCATCGGGGACGTCCCTGGCGCTTCTTGGATCGACGGCGTGCAGTTCCTTTAACGGGCGCGGTGCCTCTACGATGCCCGTCGATGCTGGGGCACTTGTTGGCCAAGTGGAAACGGCCGGAGAACCCCCTTGCGAGCGCTTCTTTCTCCTCACAAGACCGACTTCCACGCATGCCTTTCCGTGAAGCAGGTCAAACAGTGTATCTGCATGCCGTTTAATGTATTGAAGAACCACATGCACATCGTTCGAGCGGTTGTCAAGTCCGCCGTCTCCGCTTTTTGTGGAACTCTCAGAGCCGCGTTGAGGCGCACGGACGGTCTGAATGGACTGGAGGCTTTGCAGATAGTTTACCAGCGTGTCTGACAAAAGCACAGCGCCGAGGTCGGTGGAGGTGGACACGAGTAGGCCAGAGACGCTCGGCGTTGCCCATCTCTCCACTCGGCCCCCTATGATCATCGGAGATTGTGCAGGCTCAAGAGACTTGTAAAAGAAAAAAGGAAGGAAGGAAGAGAGGGAGGGAGGGGACAATGTGAGATGAGTCGCTCACATTCAGCAAGACAAAAAAAAACAAAGTGTCAGGGAGCCACAGGTAAACAAATAAGCATGCAGATTACACACACACACACACACACACGCGCGCGCGCAGGGAGAGGGTCAGGAGACGGCGCGCGCGTGCGTGTGTGTGTGTCTACGTCCTTCTCCCAACCCGCACTTCGACCGCTTCGACGGGGCGATGCAACGGTTAATATGCATCTCCCCTTCACTCGATGTTGTTTCCCTCCCCCTGTTTCCTCTCTTGTCAAGAGGATGCCGAAGACGATACGAGTTCGGGCGTGTGAGAGTATCGTAGCAGAAAGCGCGGAGACCTTTGATGATTCAAAGAAAAGACGGGGAAACGTGTAAAGAGGATTCCAGGTAATGTATAGGAGAAAACTGTGGGAATGGGCTATTGTCTGTGCCTCGGTTTTCTTTTTTCTTTTTTTGAGGGGGAGGGGGCCGGCGAGGACGGTTGAGAGTAGCAGTCCGCTTTTTCTTCTGACAGTTTTGGGGGTGGGTGTTGCGCACAATGTGACGGACAGCAGCGGGGAGGGTGTTCTTTTTAAGGAGACAAAAAAAAAAACAAATACACGAGGGTGGTCCGTGGAAAGAAGGTGAAGGTGTAAAGAGCAAATCAGCGAGTTGACAAAAGCGACATCGATGCGGCGGAACACCTCAGCCAACAAACGCACAAAAAAAAAGGCGCAGGCGTCTCCCGATAAACTGGATTCTCCCTCTTTTCTGTTTCGTGAGAGGAGGACACCTCCCGGCTCTCGATGCGTCCACACTGTAGTCGCTGCCTTTCCTTTAAGCCAACCAATAGACGTGGAAGAGGTTCGATGCGCGTCTCTCGCATAGATCCCGGAGTACACTCGCTTGATGCTGTTGGTGGTGTCGAGTGTGTTTTATCCCCCTCATGAATTCAGTGCATGAGCGGCAAAAGGAAACCATATGGCAGCAGAAAAAAAAAAGCAGCAGCAGCAGCAGTTTAAGCAGCAGGCGGAAACGCAGGCGAGCAGCCGCTTTTGCATAGCCGCACACACAACCGAACTACATAGAGGCAGTAAAAGAATGGAAGACACAACAACTAATCTAAAACCAGGACCGCACTCGGTATCACTGCCACCACGACTGAGCCGCCATCGTGGGAGGGCAACGTATATGCCGGGGAAGGTAGACCGTGTCACTAGGGCGCACCAGATCAGATAAGGCTGCGGACGGATTCACACGGCGTCCAGCCGTATTCGTGGGGACCTGTCTTGTATCCAGATTGCTATTGATCATGGGAGGACGCTGTGGCTGGCGGGCATGTGTCGAAGGCATCCAGAGCGACAGAGATGTGGACTCAGGCTGCATGGGACCGGAAGGGGGCCACTCGCGCTGAGCGTAAATTGGCAGCAGCGGGGGATAGGACCAGGGCTGCGTTTCCAAGGCGCTGTATGGATTCGATGAAGAACGTTGATGTGGCATTGACGCACTATACACACAGGAAGGCGGAGAGGGGGAGAGCGGGAGATGCGTCTGCCAGGTCTGCTGGTGCTCCCGGGTCGATTCATTGGACGCTCTAGCCGGAAAAAGCGACGCCGTCTGCTGCGGTGCAAAGCGTGATGTGGACGTGGCGATAACCTGTTCCCAGCCAGCAGGTCTGTGCCTGCTGTTGGACTCCGCCACCGTCGCTCCGTAGTTACCCGTCTGAGCCATCGTAGAGGGCAAGTAATAGGGATCCTGATGCGCGAAAGCAAGAGCGCCGTGCATCCAGGTCGACTCCTCGACACGTCCCAGCTGCGACCACTGGCCTTGCACACCACCCACACCGTAGCGCGTATTCAGGTGTGTTTGGTGAGTGTTGACGGGGTAATAGAGCGCCTTTTGTTGGTTCAGTACGTCGTGCCGCTCGCGCGCGTTGATGTGCGGGTGATCTCTGTCTAATTGAGAGGCCGAGGTGTGCGATGGCGGCACACATGCCATGGTGTGACTGGAATAAGCTGGTGCTAGCGCCACCATCGGAGGGTGCCATTGCCCTCTCCACCAAGTCATGTATCCCTCTGGATATCTGCGCGCCTCGTTCCCTGACGGCGTGGCAAACATAGGTCGGTCACAGTACCGTTGGGGTTGCACTGGCATCCACGGGTGTCCCTGGGGGGTGGCGTCCGCCACTTTTGTTTGTAGAGTCGGGAAACATCCACGTGACCAAGTGTCGGTCGCAGCGGGGGGCCGGGACGCAGGGGGCGAGGAGCAGCGCTGGAGACAAACTCGTGCCACCCGCTTGTGTGGCGGCGATCGCGCTGATGCCGCTAGGGGTTCTGTGGCCTCTCCCCGGCGGGAACTGCGGAATTCCACCGACCGTGGCGATGGCGATCCCTGCACAGGCGTCGACGGAACAACGCCGGCGTGCTGCGGAATCTCCTCACGCAAAGGCTCCGTTAGCTGGGCAGCCTGGCCGGGGCACTGCTCGGGCGAGTAGAGAGTCGAATCCTCTCCGGCGGCCTGCTCCGGGGACATCCCAGCCGCTGCCGGTGCGGCAGCGGCGTTACCGTCTGTGTAATCCACCCCTGCTGAATCTGGAACTGTCGGCGAGAAAGTGGTGGTGACAACTGCCGCAGGCAGCACCCTTGCGGCCGTGATATTGTTTTCCCTGTGTTCCTCCTTTTCCAGTGCAACCCTCGAGTCATGTGCAGCCAGACAGGCACCCGTGTCGCTACGAGTGCGTTTGTGTGAAGTGGACACTTGTCGACATGCGGTATGGTGGTGCTTCGAACGTTCACCCGCGCTTGCGATGCACTTGAGGTCTACAATGAGATCGTTGAACGTGGCGCGCGCCTCGGCGGCTACTTGCGCTGACAGCACCGTCTGCTGCGAGCTGGTATGAAGGGATGCCACGTTTGGGGGCCCCGGAAAACAAGTGTCAGTCGGAGACTTTTGTGCCAAGTCATGAACGTGCTCGCTCGTCTCTACGTCATGATCATCAGCAAGTTGCTCATCCCGCGCCGTCACAGAATCCATTCCTACCACGTGCAGTACCAGACACCGTGCTTCGATGCGTCTACATGTACCACCGCGACTGCTCGGGTGAGACGGACATGGAGGACAGAGAAAGGGAAAGGAAAGCGTCAACGGAGATTGGGTATCCGCTGGTGCCGTGGATGCCATCGCTGATGCACCACATGTGGCTCTCTGTGAACTGAAGGCAGAGAGGGGTACAAATCTCCTCAACAGCACCCGATCTTCGCTGGGAATACCGACAAGAAGCAGCACACGCATCGAATCCTGGGCGTATCTGTGATGGTGCAACTGTGAGCTGCCACCAGCACTCCTCGACAGTGTAGCCACCGAAAACGGCCCACGCACTGCGCCGAGGAGCCCGTCGTCCGGTGCCGCCTCTGCACGTCGAGACAACGTCAGCTGCACGACCCCGCTCGCGACACGGCGTCTGTTGCTTGGACCTTCCGTATTGGGTGCCAATGTAGGAAAGCTGATGTCTAGGGATATCCACGGCAGACGTTGAGCTTCACAAAGTACCTCCGTGCCAAAGGGCGGCAATCGACTACAGAGCACCTCCAACTGACGGGCGTCGACACTGGTAACGTTTTCAAAAGTGCGAAGCCCGCTCCGCAAAAGTGCCTTCGCTACTGAGTCACTCACCTCTTTGAGTTGACGCAGCACGAGCCCGTCTGGCCACACGCGGCGCTCGATGCAGCGGGCGAGTACGTTCGAATGCAAGGCTAGACTGTAGGAGGTAGTTGCCGCCCACGCGTACTCTTCCAGAAAACGCGACACGCGGGGCACCACAGCCCACAGGCGCAGAGAGTCGTTCCGCAGGGACACCTCCATAAGGGGAAGGAGCCCGATGTGAGCCTGTATCAGCACATAGGCTTTCTGCCAATCCTCCCGGACCTCCCGCCCACCTCTGCGTCCGCTCTGTAACGGATACTTCACTGCCTTGTTGAGCTCATTCAGTGGGCCGCGGTCACCTTGACGCAAGCGCACTTCAAGGAGCTCCTGGCAGTGGCACAGCAGCTGGAGAACATCCCGAAGGGTGAAGGGTCGTAGCTGCGGCGTCGTGGCAGCGGTCGCACCATTTGCATCGTTTTGCAGCTGCACACCTCCGGGTAAGGTGAGCTTCTTCGCATCCACGTGCCCTGGCGCTTCCAAGACGGGGATGATACCGGCCCGTGTAGTGGTCTCTTCCCGGTTGTCCGCGGCAGCAGGGCGCGCACTCCCGCCAGACTGGTCGCCGGGAGTGCCGTCGACGGTGCTCGCCAGACCCAGGTCCCTCAGTTTCGCATTGAACGTGCACACCGTGTCAAACAAGATGTACATGCGGGACATCGCCCTTCCCAATCGCGTTGCTTCAAAGACCGCAGAGGGGAGCGTCGTGCAGTCTACATCGCCTGCAGTTACCCGCAGGGTCGCCTCTCTTGCGCAGCAGAGCTCCCCGGCGTTGGCATGACTCACATGCACACAGCCCTCCTCCACGAGGACGCGCAACACGCGCTCCATCAGCGCCTCCACAAACGTCTCCGCGTTGAACTCCAGCTCTTCTGCTCGGTTTTCGAAAATCAGCCCGTAGTGTGAGGGGCACTTTCGCAGGCGGATCCAGAAGAACGTGGTCTTGACCCACTCCATGGCGGAGGGGAAGCTGTGGATCGTGCGCAGCGCTACCTCTGCATTGACATGCTCGATCATGTGGCGGTGCAAGTGGCTCTCGACGCAGGTGAGCGTCACGGCGCCGCTGGAAAGCGTCTCGTACAGGTGCACGTTGCGCTGCATGGTCAGCACTAAGGCCATACCATGCGTGTCGAAGCCAGGCCTACCAGCGCGCCCGCACATCTGCATCACTTCTGATACAGGCATGTCCTGACACTGCCCACTTGAGAAAAAGGTGGTCCCTTTTACGAGGACTAGATGGGCAGGCAAGTTAACGCCCAGTGCGAGAGTTGTCGTTGCGCAGATGACGGCAATGTACTGCTCACGAAACATCCTCTCCACCAGCCCTCGGTCCTCCTTCGTCATCGCGGCGTGGTGGAAGCCGACACCGATCATCAGACAACTGCGTAGCTGTTTGTCTCCGGCTTGCTGCACCAACAGCTGAACCTCGGCAGAGGGTTTCAGCTGTGCTGACTTCCCTTGGCGTTCTGCGGCTTCACGGATGTCTTCAGCGATCCGCTGTGCCGAGCTTGTCGCGTCTTTCCGCGAGGCACAAAAAACGAGTGCCGGCCTGCCTTGGCTGAACTGCTGCATGAGGGGGAAAATCTTGAAAGAGAGGAAGCGATGAAACGCAAATGGGTTTGGGGAGTCGTGCGCATATCCGATCACCCGTATTGTCAGCGGCACCGGCCGGTCACTGGCAGAAAAGGTGAATGTCATTTCTGGCGACACCTCCAGCCACTCTGCGAGGTCGCCACAGTTGGGCAGCGTGCCGCTGATCGCTATGATGCGTGTCAGCGTTGCCCCCGTCGCTGGGTCTTGATGTGCGTTACTCGAAGAGGCCTGAATGACCTTCACACGGCTCACGATGGCTTCCATGGCAGCTCCGCGCTCCTCCTGCACCGTGTGCACCTCGTCCAAGAGGAGCAGACCAACTGAATTCACGATCGCCATCACTTCCTTCTCCTTCCAGCGTCGTGTAATGCTGTCCCACCTCTCCGGCGTGGTGACGAGAATATCAGCCCCCGAGACGCAGGCCATATTTTCTAAACCGTTGCGTGCCCGGGCGTCACCGGGACCGGCTGAAGGGGAGCTCGAGTGCTCCTGCTGATCCATACGATGCTGGTGCTGGTCGCCGGTTTCGATAACGACAGTCAGAGTCGGGAATTGAGCTTGCCAGTGATCAAACTTTTCGTTTGCAAGTGCCTTTATGGGACATATGTACACCGCCTTCTGCCTACGCCGCTGTGGCCGCCCAGCATGACTGCCACCGTCGCCGTTCTGGGGTGCCGTCTCTGCGTAAGCGTCATCTCGTGGCATGAGAATGTTCCGAAAGAGACGCAGCATCGCTACCTCCAGCAACAATGTCTTGCCGCTCCCCGTTGGCGCAGCAACGAGGCAGTTGCAGTCATTCGTAAACAACGCTGGGATGACGGTTTCCTGCACTTTGGTGAAGCGTCGGTGTGGTAAAAACCTGAGTAGTTCACCGAGGCACTTTTCGGCCGGAGTGGACATGGCCAACAGTGGCACATCGAGGCGTGCACGTCCACCTACACACAGGGCCCCCCACCGAAGAGAGACGACGACACAGACGCTGAAAGTAGGTGTGCGTCTGTGGGATGTACCCAACACAGTGTATGTGTGAAGAAATAAAAATGCGATGTTTTCGAAAATTAGGAGTAGTGGTAGCAGTAATGGGGCAGAGGTGGAAATAGGGGAGGGCAGAGACGTATGGGGGAGGGGGGCGGGGGGAGGGGGTCACACAAGCATGAGAGAGAGAGAGAGAGAGGAGTATTTGTGTGGTGGTGATGGTGGTGCAACTCTGCCGCCTGCAACGTGAGTTTGCTTGATGAGTACCCCCAGCAACTACAGGGACGGTAACGGTATAGGGGCTCCGGAGAGAGGATGGGAATCTAGGCTCTATCGGTGAGAGAGATCCAACGCACCACGGTGCTGTTCAGGGAGACAGACCTCGAGGTTTCTCGCGCTTCCTTGTCCGGTTATCCCCCCCCCCCCACCCACCCTACCCCCTCCCCAACGCACAAACTTCCCTCCTTTGCCCGCTCGCTTCCCCCATCCCATCCCGCCCCGCTCGCAGCTTCTGTAGCCCAGTGTTGCTCATTCGGCACATTTCGATAGATGTCATTTCTCGAAAAACGGGACAGAGGTGAAGGCGCGAGATCAACACCCGCACACGTGGCCTTCATCGACGCGACGCCAGTACACAGAGAAGAGAGACTCGACTCCACAGCGTCACTCCTTATAGGCACCTTCTCTGTGGCCGTGGCAGGGTGCGTGCGGAGCTCACGGGGAAGAAGCACGTTATACTGCCTGCTCAGGAAAGAAGACAACGGAGCAGCCGCGGGCGTCATCGTAGTTTTGTGTCACGTTGAAGACTGTCAGCATCGACCCAGCGACCCATCCTTGCCGATCACCCCCTGTTGGGCTCTCCAGAAAAGGAAAAAGACGGGTGTAGGAAAGATTTTCCAGTATTGCAATGCCCCCCTCCAGTAAGCCAATGTGGCTATGATTCGCCAGCGGCACCGCCGGCGTCGGATCGACAGAGGGACTATCGATGCCCACCAGCAGTAGAGAAGGGAAGGCACGATACAAGTAATGCACCGCATCGGGACACAGAAAGGCGAACGACTTCTGCAGAGAAGACCCCGTTTCTTCAGCGCTGCCGCTGACCGCTGCAACGGCCTCTCCTGCTGGCGGTGCAAGGTCAAGCGTTAGGGGGCCTCGAGAAGGTTTTGCCAGCGCCTCGGTAGTGCTTGCACTTGTGGCACCCGTTTGTCCCGCGTCTCGGGTGATGAGAAGAAGACGCCAAACTGGGCGGGACCCGTCCCGAAAAGGCGCGGGAAGTTTTGCACGAGCCTTTTCCAGGACCTTCGCCGTGATTTCTAGGGGAGATCCGAGGCGCGGCGCTTGATGAGAATCGCGCAACTCTGCTGTGACGTCCAGCACGACGGCATCACCGGTGTAGTGCGCGTCGTCGTAGTTGCGGTGAGACAAACTGCGGGAGAAGTGATGTGGCCCATCTGCGTGTGTTCCGGCATGCGAACTCGTCATTGTCAATATACGATTTGCCACAAAACATGGGCTATCTGGACAACTGGACAAGTTCTCGTACTGTGAGACACGCACCACGACGGGATAACGCGCACGCAGAAACCGGAGTAGCATGACCGCTGCTACGCAGATCGCCACGAGACGCAGCACTCGGAGCTCCCACCGTCGCAAGGGCCCCTGCTTCAAAACAGATATCCCACTGCGTTGCGAGGTGATAAGCAGTGTCACAAGTGCACCAAAGAATGCACTGCCCATTGCTGTTACAGTGATCGAGGGTATGTGAACAAGTTTAGTGAGGATGTCGCCACTGTAGAGTACATGAAATGAAGACAGTGGAGGCACGGCAACCTGCATCTGTTCCAGGGACATGGTCAGATCAATACCACCGGCGAGACTCACAGGTGCACATTGCTTCGCCTCCCACTTCCACTTCAGCACCTTGCGATCGGCCTCGCTCGAGTCTGTAAAGTTTGCCATCATCCGCGTGAACACAGGAGTACAGTTGTAACAAAGGCTTGCGTGGGAACGAGGATAGGGAGAGAGGCAGCAGAGTCAGGGCTTTGTTTTCCATTGCACACCAACGTTCATGCACGCGTGCCGACCTCAGTGACATTTGAGTACGTGCATGCCGTAGGGGACCGCGTAGACTCTGCACACAAACACAGTTACACACAGACTCGTCATACGCTGTGAAGCACGCTTGAAGGAGGTGAAGCGGCAAAGTGTATAGAGGATAGAGGAGTCCGAGTGAAGGACAACAGCCGGGCAGGTGAAGTCCTGGCGTGGCGATGCAGGCAGGTGCTGCCACGCGAACAGGGCATCTTGACTTATCATCGACAGAGATTCCCGTGGTGTGTTCCGATTTCAAAGCCTTAACGCCGATCTTTAGGACGATAACGCTGACCAAAGGAAGAGGAGAAAGAGAACAGGCACCAGTGTGACTTTATACTTGCGGACACCTGCACGGGCTGGACTGCTCAACAACAGACAGGAGATGCGAAGCGCCAACTCGACTACACATATCTATTGTGATGAGCACTACTTCTCATATATGCATGAAGGCGCGCACGCACACACACATACACACACACAGGAATGAGTTCGCGTATATAAATATATATATATATGTGCGTGTATGATATACACATGTACACGCTCAAACACACTCGTGTGTCGGTAAGCAATCACCGTGGTGTCCAGTCAATATTGCTGTGATGCTGGAGGGTCCAGAAGGCACGAGACACTTTTCCTTCATGAGCGGCACACTCGATAAAACCCAGGATGCCTTGCTCGGAGCACGACGCGCCGACTTCCTCCATTGTTGTGAGAACGCGTTCTGCTGCCTCGAAGTTGCAGTGGCGACTGGCGCTGAGAACAAGGTCGTAGGTCGAGGGGCCAAGAGCGAGACCCTTTGCATGCGCACGCTCGACCCAGAAAAGTGCACTGGCCCACTTTCCCGCGTGTAGGCAAGACTCGATGCACAGCTTTGCCTCCGCTTCCGTCATGGCTGACCGCTGATTGCTGAGGTAGATGGCCATTGCATTGGCAGCCGTTGCCCATTGGCCTTGGCGAGCAACATGCGAGGCAATAGTCGTTACAATGTTGAAGCACTTGCGTCGAAGCATCACGGAAAGAAACTGCGTCGCGAGGCCCCACGAAGCGTGCTGCTCGGTGATGGTGCGTGCCAGCACTGTGGAGTCAAGATTGGATTGCAGGGGCACATGGTGCAGGAGGTGAGCCAGAACCGCCATCCGCCCACTCGCCAGGAGCTTCAGTCTAGAAGACATAGGTGCAGTGTTTGTTGAAGAGACTGTGGTGACCCGTTTGTGTCCCGTGGCGCCGGCGGAGCTCATCGTGAGTGGCGCCTCTTTCCTGGCATCAACGCCCCCTGTGCAGAGTTTCAGCAGTGTGTTCATGTTCATTGCCGACGGCCGGAGCTGGTAAAGGTGGAGGGCCAAATCGGCGACATCGGGAGTATCACCGCCGGCGTGCTGTGCTTTCTTTTGTGATAGCACCCATCGCGTGACGGCGTCCGCGACTGTGGAGTTGGTCTCACTGCTCGTGATGTTCTCGAGATACCCCCAGGCGAGCTCTTCACCCTTGCGGAAACTGAGACACTTCAGCAGCACATCGGGTGCCGACTCCGCGTCGTTTGCCAGCATATCCGCCACGTACCTGTCCGCGCTCACCGGGTCGTGTTCCACGACAAGTGGAATAATAATATGATACAGATAGTGCAGCTTAGGTAGTGCCGGGGCCGCCACAACACCGGTTTCTCGGAGAAGCGAGGAGGAGGCCAGCACCCGTCGAAGCGTGAGTTGCGAGGCCATCTGCTGCCGACGCTGCGTTTCCACATAGGTGTGGTAGAGGGTGATAGCTCGATTGTAGTCGAAACGCGCCGCAGTGGTGAGACAACAAGCGTACACGGTTGGGGTCCACTGTGGCTTGAACGGTTCGAGTAGATGACAGAGCTCCTGACTAAGCTGCTCATCGTTCCGGCAGGAATGAAAAAGCGCAACCAATATTTCATCCGAGAGAAGCATGTCTTCGCCAAAGCGGAAGTAGTAGATCAAGGCCACGTCCGGGTGGGACGTGTTCAGCAGCGTTCGAATTGCGCATTCGACGTTGTGCTGGTTGAGGTAGCGCAACTGTTGCTCAGCCCCCTCAATGCCGTAGCTCACGTGAATAACCGCCTCCCACATCGCCTCCCGCTCCATCTTGGAAAAGAGCGCTTGCACCTCGGCGACCGAGTAGCGCGAGATGCGCTCCTTCACGTCTTCCTCAGAGACGAACGCCAGGGTGGACACGTGAGGACGGCGCTTGTGCTGGTTATAATGGCGGTGTGGAACCAGTGGCACTTGATGCACAACAGGGGAATCACTAAATTGTGTATGGATGCTCTCCCCCACAAGCAGCGGCGGCGACTGGGCAGCTTGACTCACAAAGTTCTCCGAGGACGGCAGGTGGATCTCCTCGGCCTCCAGGTCAAAGCCCCTGAGCAGCAGTGTGGGGGAGCTGCCTTGGGCGGCGCCGACCGCTGCAGCACGACGCGCCGCCCTTTGAGGGTCATCGGTGAGGATCTCGAGAGTTTTGTAGACGCTGGACTCTACCACGTCAGCTCGCTTCGCCCATAGTAGTGCCGTGGTCGAGGCCAACAAAAAGAGGATATCGTCCACGCCAAAAAACGGCATTGCGCCTCGGTTTACTGGGCCGCTGCCGCACTCCTATATTGCGTATCTCGGGTCAATCAAAGCTGCCGAAGCGGGTACACACTGGAGGGTCTTGTAACGGCACTCAACAGTCTCTCGCCCCAGCGACACAGTGTGTGGTATATATTCGAGGCCAGAGGCCCCTCTCCCACCCCCCCCCCTCCTGAGGGGTACACAGCCGAAGATTCAACCCACCTAGTCAAATCTCAAGCCACACACCAAATGCACAAAGAAAAAAACTCCGCATATTTTTCATAGAACTTTTCTACCACACGTCGCTGATACAGGAGCGATCACCGTGCACGGTAGCAGATGGAGAGAGGAGAGCAAGAACCCCGTGATGGCCTCCGCCTCCGCTAGCGCGCCGTTTTTTTTTTGTGTGCGTGTGCGTGGGGGGGGGGGGTGAACCACTAAAACGGCTCGTTCTTTCCTTCCAGAAAAACGTTTGTAGATGTGCGTCACCGTAGATGGGCAACCGGTTCATATTAATGCAAAACGAGAGAGTCGTGTGCGCGTTGGTATGACGCGGGGGTGGGTGAGGTGGGGATGAGGGGGTGGCGATCAGGAGGTGACGCAGGGAAGCGGAAAAGTCGGAGAGATCTTTGACACAACAACCACAACGAGGAGATCAACCCCAAAGACAGATCAAGGTAGCCTCAAGCTCAGACAGCCCTTTGCAAAGACTGGGTTACTAGATGACTATGTTGCGATGCGGCGCATATATGAAGACGATCCAGGCAACGGTGAGCGGGGAAAACATTCCTCCACTTTGCTTTACCGAAAGACACTCAGGAAGCCGTACAAGATATGGATGCGTACACGCAGCCGCCAGAGGAATAGCTGTGTCGAGCCAAGGATGTCGCCTGTTTTTTGTGTATCATCGAGTGTCTCGTGCTCGCGATTCTGCCACCTTTCTATTTTCTTTGCAGCTGCCCCCGCCTCCCCCTCCCCCCTCCCCCATCGACTTCATATCAAAACATGACACACGTACAGAGAAATACAAAAAGATGTAAAGGCGCAGAAAAGTCTAAAATTTGGTGGAAAAAAAAACGCAAGAAGCAAACGGAAACAGGGGGCTGGTGCGCAGGTCGAGCGCCGCCAGTGTGTGCGTGTGTGTGTGTGTGTGTGGAGTGACAAATGCATGGTCTGGCGACCCACTTCTATGCTCACAGATCACTGCACCGGCGGGGAGGGAAAAAAAAACAGGAGGGGTAGGGGCAAATGAAAGGGTTGGGGAATAAACGACCCTTTGACCGTCCGAACAGACACATGAGCATTTCCACAGATACGACAAACGTTGCCGTCTCTGTGGTCTCAGTACACGATGTGCGGGATCTCTATCATGCGAACACTTCCAATGACTCCGCCGAACGTCGCCTGTGGGTAGGACGGACGTGTGGCGTTCCACTGCGGCACCTCATCACAGTCCAGCGGCCTTCCACGCGCGTCGTGAACTTTTAGTTTCGCGTGTCCGCTCCCGGCGTTCACTGCGACACGCAGGTACAGTACCTGGTTCTTCATGGAAGCCGGCACGATCCACAGATGGGAAAGATCGTTCGCGCTGCCCTGCTCCCAAGCGTCAATCGTGCTACCGACACCGACGCCAAGGCCGACCCAGTCGCCCGGATCCTCTACGCGCACGGCCCATTGCACGTAGCGTGGCGGCCGCCGCTTCATGTTGGACGTGCCAAAGGTGCCTAGTAGGTCTTGAAGCGGAAAATCAAACATGGAAGTTCCAGTGCTGTTCGGCACAGATAAGGCGTCGGTGGTAAACGCCGTCGGTGACGCATCTCCAATGCTGGAACGCTTATCTCCAATGCTGGAACGCTTATCTCCAATGCTGGAACGCTTATGGGGTGTTGTGGGGCCATTCATCCTGTGTTCCCGAGTCGCCACGGCTACAGCCAGGGAAGAGCGGCGTGGAGCGGTGGAGGCCGAGAGGGAAGCCTTGTTGTGCACTGGGAGCGAGTTGGCGCTAGCGCTCGTCGGGTGTGGTGACTTTGGAGACACGGCAGCAGTAGTTGAACCCTTCAAACCGGATTGCTGAAAGTCTGCGTTTGAGATGTTCACAGAACTTCGCACCGACCGATGACCTTTATAGAGCGTCGAGCTGGGCCGTATCCTGTGAGGTGAGGTCGTGAGAGGGGGGCCCTCTAGACGAGCCTCACCTCCTCCCCCCCCGGAAGTGAAAACATGCGGACTCAGCTGCAGGACTTGTGTCATAATGCCCTCTAAGTTCGGCACAAGACCGACGCTCATCGGAGGCAGATGCAGTGAGGCACGCGTGAAGCGTGAGGGGAGGTCTGCTCCAACGCTAAGGCTTTCGGCGATGGTGGCGATTTGCATGGAAAAGAGCGATTTCGACGGTTCGGTGTGGAGGTGGTCACTGGCCGCGCGGAGCAGCTGTACTCTCTCGTCCGTAATGAGAATTTCGCGGGCAACGTCAGTTTGCGCGTAGGCGAAGTCAGCCTCGCAGGCTTCGATGTATTCTTTTTTCTTTGCCTCCAGAGCCCCGATGAGCAGATCAAACTGGCTACGAATCGCCTCCTTCTTGTTCTCACACAGTTCTCGCACTCGCTGGTGCTGCTCGACCCACCGTCTGGAAGACTGCTGCGCCTCGTCAAGCTGGACTGACACCGTCTCCTGGATAGTGCGGCGTGAGTCTGCGTTGCCAAGCACGTCGGGTATAACAATTAAACTCGCCATAGAAACCCCGTTGCGCGACGCGCAGAGAGCACAGACAAGCTCCTTTGAGTACGGATCAAAAAGCTGAAGCTCACGCTTGTGTACAGGGCATTGGGGCTCCGACTGCGGTGAGGCGTACGGAACCCAGAGCACGTTCAGGGACGCGATAGGCAACACGTAGTGCTGGGGGTCTCTGAAAAGTATGGCCGAGTTGCTCAGCATGAAGCAGCTAGTCGAGTGTTGGTTACTCTCGAGCAGGCGCCGCGCGTCGAGTTCGGTGTCGGCAAAGAGCATGTTTCCAGGAGCGGCCTCGTAGAGAATGATGGGTGTGTTCATGAAGCCCTCTGCGGGGCCCTCGGCACCAGAAAGACTCGTCGGATTTTCGCCATCCGTGTCGCGCAGGCGTAGCTGAGGATAAAAGTACGGGTTCGGCATCACACCCTTGGTGGCGACATAAATGGTGTTGCTGCCCCGCAGTCCGGTAGCGGCAGATCGATCCGCCTTGAATGGTCGGATGCGGCTGATTTTATGAACCTTACCGTAGTACTGCTGAGGACAGAGCAATGACAAGAAATCTTCCGCGATTCGAGCGCGCAAGGCGGAAGTGAGCGCTTGGTGTGTGAAGGCGGCCTCGCTGTGCAGTGCGCCGCCAAGACCGATCTCTGGAGTGTCCAAGTGGTCTCCCTCGCCGCTTGAGGAGCTTCGCTTCGCTGGTGTGCGGCGGCGCGTTTCGTCCACGGGCACAGGGGAGCTACTTGCCGACGCTAAAGGCGCCTGGAGGGACTGCAGCGAAGCGGCGCGCCCGGTAAAGCCCTCCGCGGCCTCGCTAGAGTGAGACCGGTGGTGGCGGTGACGGTGTCTCCGCCTCCTCCTCGGCAAAGACTCACCATCCCGATGGGTGTCGTCCCGGGGAAATTCGCGGTGGCTCCTGCGCTGCTTTCTTCTCGATTTTTTTTCTTTAATCTCCGTTGAGGAGCCCCCGTGTGGGCTCTTTCTCGCGGCAGCTGAAGCGCCAGTCCCTGGGGTGGACGACGACGACGACGACGACAGTGACTTCATCGGTGCTGGCCCGACGCGCCTCTGCGTCGTTTTCTCTGGTGGAGCGGCCGTGGCCTCATCAGGATCTTTGCGGGAAGAGGGAGAGGACGACGAACTCTCAGGGAGTTTCTCTGTCATCGCGTTGGCACGCGGAGCTGGGGGTGGCTTCAGAGGTGTCTCCTCCTCAAACTGGATATCGTCGCTGTCCGAGTCATCCATGTCAAGATCCTCGTTGAGATCAACGTGCTCGCTTTCGTGCTGTTGCACCGCGAGTTGCGCCGCGTTCGTGTGCATCTTCGTTGGCGATGCCCGCTGAGAGTGCTCTGGAGGGGCGTTTGCGACGGTATTGCCGGCTTCTATCCGCGCACCACCGGGTCGCACTGGGACCGGCCTGGGCAGCTGCTGCTTCGGCGTTGGTAATGACTTGGACCCCAACGAAAAGCTTTCGTTATGGGGCGGGATTAGTGGTGTCGTGCTGGGCGACGTCGCCGCCGCCGGTGACCCTTCCGTGTTCGATTCCACCATCGCCTTCTTCTGCGTCGTGGGCAACATAACTGGTGGGGAAGGGCTGAGGTGGCGTGGTGGTGACTTGCTGACGATCTTGACGGGTGACCGAGCCGGTGGTGGATTTGCGAGTACTTTGACACCGTTTGGCAGAAGGCGGTAGACGGTGAGATTTGTGGGAGACACAGACTGCGCCTGAACCAGCGAAGGACTATTCGCTCCCTGCCTCGCCCTCTCTGGCGATACCGACCCCAACGCTGGAGGCGGCGGGCCATGAACGAGCTTCGCTCTGGGCGGCGGGCTATTAATGAGCTTCACACCGGGCGGCAATCCCCTCACTTGACTTCCCTCCTCCGCCAACGACTGGGGAAGTCTGCCGTCGTTCCACTGCGAGGACGGCACCACATGCAACGCCTTCACACCTGGCGGCGGTGGGCCGGCCATGATCTTGACGCCAGGCATTGCTTTCCCAATAAACTTCACCCCCAGGGGCGGTGATGGAGATCTCACTGCAACCGGGGAAATAGAGCCGCGTCGAGAAACGGCCAGTGATCCGCTGCCTCTTGCAATGACCACATTGTTCGGAGGCGGCCCCTTGATGATCTTCGCACCGGGTGGCGGGGGTCCCTTCAGCGCCACCATCGATGGCGGTCCATTGGGCATCGGCACTTTCTTAGGACCTATCGCGACTGTATATGGCGGTGCCACAGTCACGTCTGTGTGCGCCACAGGCGTCATTGGTGGGCCGCCGTCGTTCCTGGCATGCTCACTAGAGCGCGAGCTGTGTTTATTGCCCTTTTCATCCTGAGTGTGTTTACTACTTTTGTGGTATTTTCCCTTCCAGATTGCCTTGAACATGGCCCCAACCGGTTCAGGTCGCGCACGTGAGAGAGAGAGAGAGGAGGGCAGAGGGTGCACACAAAGAAGAGGGAACGCTACGGCACCCTTTGGTGGTGGGTTATGCGCGAAGGAATGTTCGTGGAGGTGCGAACTTCAAGAGGCGGATGTGCACAGATACCCAAAATAACAAAACACACAACACGAACGATATCACATACGCAAACACACACAAAACTCACTGTGGAGCAGAGAACAACCCATTAAAATGTAAGATGGGGGGGGAGGGAAGGGAGTATGTATGGGTATATCAGTGAAAAAAAAGACACACGTTCACCTCACCGACCAAAGAGAAGCACACAAGCACACACGCGTACAAAATTAGTAATGATGGTAACCAAGCCCGTCTGGGGTTTCTTGCACAACTGAGCAGCTCCGTGAATGATCGATCTCAGAGCCGTGGGGGAAAAAAAAGGGATGAGACAGGGGTGGTAGGAAAGCGGTCCCAAAGTGAGCCGTTGGGAGAACAAAAGAGAGCGAGAAAGAGAGAGAACGCGGTGTCAAACAATGCAAGAGCAAAAATCGAAGATGATTCTGTCAATCTACAGTTTCCTCCTTTACCTTTGACCGCTTCTTGCGCTTTCGATTTTGCCGCGGTAATGGATAAGCGGGGAGGGGGATCTACAAAACTTCAAGGATGTGGAGCGTGCGTTTGAGCCAAAAAAAAACCTATACCATATTCCTTTGTCTTCAAGAGTGAGCCCACCTGGTCATCCTCGTCTCCTTGCCTTTCCTCCCTGAGAAATGTACAAGGGCTGCGTTTGAGACATACACAACAACGGTTTCACCAAAAACCGCAGAAAGACACCAGTAGCGAATAGAGAGAGAGAGAGAGACAGAGGGGGGAGGGGGAGGGAGAATAAGAGAAGATAAAATGAATGAAGGGTGCAGGGAAGGGACCCTCAACTCTGCGATGCCGCCACCCTTGCGGTTCCGGCACGGTTCACTCGAACATGCTCTTTGCTCGTGGTGCTGCCGGGTGGCACTCCAACGGGAAATCATGGTAGCAATGATATTTACACGGAAGTGAGAATAAAGTCCGAAAGTCAAGTAAACAACATCCTTGAAGAGGCGGCGATATTTGCTTCCCCTCGACGGGTTGACGCTGGATACAGTGGCAGCTCATTTGTAAAGAGCAACAACCAGGAGAACAAAGAGCGCGGAAAGCGGCGTAAGAAGAGAGCTTTACGAGTGACATCGGCATGTTCCGGTGTCCCTACTTTGTGGTCCATTTATGTTGAGAACGTGTAGTTTGTGTTTGTGTGCGTGTTTACCGAAGTCGACTGCGGATCGGCATCCCGGACGTCAGCCGATCGGTCCAAGCCCCCCTTTTCCCATCAAAAAAACGCCCAAAGAAGCGCAAACACATCCATACATGTACATATGGTGGCATTGAAAAGACTCGGAAACACTACAAGGCACTCCCTCAAAGGAAAAAACAGGGGAATGCAAAACCGGCCTCCACAACCACATCCACACACACACACACACACACACACATCCAAAAAGAGAGAAGCGAAACGGCAGCGACTCCAGAAAAAGTGTGACCATGACCCACATGCTCGCGCAAAGGTATGGCCACGAAAACACACACACACGCGTTTTCAGCTGTCATCCTCCTCTTCCATGATCGGCTCCTCCTCGAATTCGCTAATCCCATCAATGCGGGCCATGTGTTCATTAAAAAGAAGTTGACCCGACGATGCGGTCTTGGCCTGCGTGATTGTCTCTGACATACGCCCCATGGATGCAATGTGCTGCGTCAGTGGGGTCTGCTGCTGCACGGCATAAGCTCGGGCCGACTCAGCCCAGGCACAGTGCTCCGTTAGGTGAGTAAGGTGAGTATCATTCAAGTTCTCCTTCGCAGCCGCACCGACGAGCAGCGGCATTGCCCGGCGGCCATTGATTCGCATCATCTCCTCCTTCACAAAAGCCAAGTCGAGCTGCTCTTTCGTCACCTGCGTCGCTGCCCAGAGAGTACCGTGGATGCGCATCACTTGGTGAAATAATGACGTCTGCGCCAAGCGCCTCGCGTAAATATCGTTCATTTTTTTTTTGACCGGCTCTCTTTTTCGTTGGTACGGGACGAGTTGTTCAAAGAAGTGAAGGTGCACACCGACCGACGCGGTGCAATAGGATCAAACACGGGTGATTTACTTTTTTTTGGGGGGGGGGGGAAGGAGGCGGCGTACTAAAAATATGCCACAGCCACAGAAAGCAAGAAAAAAAAGGGGCGACTCGTCTTGCTCAACGACAGGGAGTCGCCAGCTATAATCGGTCGCTGATCTGCGACCGTGATGGGGGAAATCTCGAAAAAAAAAAACATGCAACCAAGCCGAACAACACGAGACAGAAGATGTACAGCGAGTGGGAAGGGAGGTTGGAGAACACACAGAGAGAAAGAGAGAGAGAGACGACTACGCCAACATTCGGGTGTGTAATTCTGTGAAGGCGGAGGGGGGGAGGCTCGTTAAAACACCAGAAGATCCCTCAAGCAAATACACCGACCCCGCCGGAAGGATCCAGTGCAAGGAATCCAGCGGCACAGTGTAGGGGTAAAAAGCCTTGGCGCAGCTCGAAAGATCCGCTCACCACATCAGCAGCGACGCGCATCAGTAGTTCCACACCCAGCAGGAAAATTGCATCTTGTGTCTTTTTCTGCTCGCCGCCCCCCCCCCCCTCCCGAGAAGAAGAAAAAGATAACCCAGCAAGACAATACAGGAAGAGCTCTTTTCTCAAAACGAGCACGTAAAGACAGGCCCACAGCAACACGCCAATCACAACCCCTGACGTCACACGCTTCGGGTTCCTTCAGACGACGATGGCACCGATATGCCGAGGTTATCAAGCTTCTTCACACCAATGTACGCGAAACCGGCCTCGCGCAGCTCTTCCTCTGTGGCTTTCTCGTCCCTGGCGTAGTCAGGCACAGGCGACACCGTGGTCGTCGACGATATCCTTAGTGGATCGTACTTCATGTACGCCAGAGAGCGCATCTCCCAATACAAAATCAGAACAAAGAAAAGGCTCGACAACTTGAAGAGAGACCAGCTCCAGTCCCGATTGTAGCCAAAGACATCGAAAAAGGGCACCCTTTCGCGGGATTCAAAGCGTTTATCTTGCCAGTGTGGCTTTTCAGGGTCGATTTGAGTGAGGTCATCGCCATCATACAGGCGTGCGTCCACCATGTGGCGCCCCGTTGAGGCTGTGTCGACATACGGCTTTGGTGGCAGTGGTGTGCGTTTTCGACGCCAGAAGAGGCGTCCCAGCCACTTCATCGGCACGAAAAGGAAGCCGTACTAGCAACTGTAGGTAAGGGGGGGAGGGGGAAGAGGAAACGCGAAGTACTGCCCTCCCCCTCCACGGCGCAGAGAAGCCAGAAAAAAAAACTTTTTGTTCGAAGCGCAAGGGGAACTCTTCTGTGAGGGAGGAGGAGGAGGGGGGGGGGGGGTGAGGACTGCTCAGTGCGCCACGTGACGGAGATCCGCTTTGCAAAGGCACGGTAAGAGCCCCCCCCGAAAATGGACCCCGCCGCAGGGATCGCGGACTCCCAGAAAAAAAAAACAAGATCCTCAGTGTTGCGCGTTGCGCGTGAGGCAGGATAGATATATATGTATATACATACACATATATACAAGAGAACGCATTCAGGGAAGACAAGAGCAAATCGGGGAGAAAAAAAAGGAGGGGGGGACGGGAATGAATCTGCAATTGGAACATCAGAGGCCCACGTTGATAAATCAGATCAAGCCACTCTGCGCTGGGACAATAAAGCGACCCGCATACGCATGAAGTGTGGGGTTGCGTGTACGCGAGCATTCAAGAAAAAAAAAACGGGTAGCGGTGGTCGCGGGGGAGGAGGAAGGGCACATGCTCAAACAGAGCGGAGATTCGGCAAGTTTTGTGATTATACTCGCACCTTACTTTGTTCATACACTTTTTTTTTTCGTTATTATTTGTGTGGAGGGGTGTGGGTGGCATATCTGTCCGCCCCTTTGTCTATCATGGCGGAGGCATGCAGAGGGCGTGTTTAAAAGGGCTTCTCCGTCTCCCCCCCCCCCCCCATGATGGCATACAATGCCACCATCCCCCGATGAGACGCTCCCTCTAGACAAATCTCAGTGCGGCGCTCAAATCCACGCCATCCACCAAATATACATTTGGGAGAGATTGTTTAGATCGGAGGAGTGATGGATAAGCTTTGCCACCTGGCTCTCCACATTAAGCGAAAGTGTGTCGCGCTGAGGGGGAACGGAGTACAAGTCGAGAAAACCATCAAGCCGACGCGCAACACGCTCCATGAGCTGCCTTGGTCCCTTGGACGGGTTTCCGCGACTGCTCTGCCGCCACTCGATCAGCGGCTCGTGTAGCAGCGTTTCGACAATGGACATCACGGCACTTTTGTTTTTCATCTCACAGCTCAACGCCACCTCACAGGTAGCCTGGAATGGGCCGTAAGGACCTAGCACACCCATCACATCCGTCAGATTTTGCGTGAGTCGAAATCGGACCTGCTCTGGCACCTCGAGCTTCTCCCCCTTGTCGAACATGCAGGCAAAGTCCACGTGCATCAGCTCACCACGCACCGTGTCAATCATCAGGTTCTCTGCGTGTCGGTCACCGAGGCCGACAATGTGACCGGCGATACTCCACAGAGCAGTGGACTGCGTGAAGAGCGTTCGTGCCTCGTACCAGCTTTGGTTGCTCGCAAAGGTTCGATCGAGCCACTGGTGCATCACAGGAGGTGCCCCAGGCAGGATGTACTTGGTGAAGAGGTCCATCTTGCTCATCTTCTTCTCATTCACGAGAGCCACCCACTTCTTGACAGAGGAAAAGTGCACACCCGAGCGGTCCAATGCGTAACACTCCATCGCCACCGTGGCCAATGGAGTTGTGTCGTTGAGCCACTCGATCACTGCGCAGTCGTCGCTAAGCGCGGTGATCGAATAACGCCGTAACGAGAAGCGCTTCCGCTTCGCCTCTGGGTCGGAGAGGAAAAATGAGTTCATGAGTGCAGCCAGTTCCATCATACGGATATCTTTACGAGGTTCATCCTTCGCTTTGCAGAGGAAGGAAATCTCGCGGCCCTCGTTTGTGTGCACCCAGATGCGCCTGGGCTTCTGAAGGGACCGCATGACAACCACACGATCATCGAAGCGGTCAAAGTATGGCGATGTGGGGAACACGTTCCCGCTAACGGTGGCACGGATGTCTGGCGTGAAGTTGGACAGCACAGGTACAATGAACTTGGCCTCCGCTAGCATTGGATTGATCTTCTGCACGGGGGTGAGCTGACTGAGTCCTTTATCCCCCGAAAAGGTGTTGGCGGGGCAGCTGCAGATAGTCAAGAGCGTGTCGCAGATAATCTTTGCTTGCCGTAGCACCCGCTCATTCTGGGGGTTATCAGCGAATGGCTTGATAATTTGCGTTTCCACCACCACCTTTGACCCCGCCTTGCTGAGTGCCATTGGGAGCACCAGCCATAGGCACTGCTGCGGAAAGTGGCTCATCAAGTTCAAGACAATGCCTGTCAAGACGGTGCGCACCGCTGCCACAGGGTGCCCCAGACGGGAAAGTAGCTGAGGCAGTGCCATCATCACGACGGCTGGTGGTATAACCGGCCGCCCAGAAGCCAACATGAAAGCGCAGATGTGATTGTTCATCTCGGCTAGAGCCGCCGAAGCCGGGCCCTCGGGCTTTTCTGCGGTCGTGTTCAGCAGGCTACCAAGAAACACGGTGCTGTCGAGCCACAAAGTAAGCATCCGCGGAAGCGACACAGAGGCTTTCTCGACGCCGCGGAGAAGAGCCTCGCCGAAGTGGACAACGGCCCGTGTAGCCCACTTTCCAATGGAGTCCACCATCTCTTCTTGATGCTTGCGTGCAGCGTTTAGCATGTTCTCCGTCGACCCTTTAGCGGTGCCACTCGGCTCCAGCGACGTGGTCGCCGCGGTCAGCTGGGCTGCTGCGCCTTCGCTAGCGTTGCTGGCAAGTGTGTGCAGATGGTCGTAGAAGAGCGCCATTTGGTGATGGACAACCTCTGACCTGCTGTCTAGCTCGCACGCTTTGTCGTACTCGGCAAAAATACGCTCCGGACGCTCCGATCCCGTTTCGATGAGCCAATTTGTCAAGAGCACCTGTAACTTGGCGCGAGTCGTGGCGGGAATACGCACATTGGCAACACATTCGCGCGCGAATTCGATTGCCGGGGTTGGCGACTGAGTGTCGTGTAACAGGTTCGCCACCAGGACGTAGTAGCTGGTCTCGGTAACGTGTTCTCGGCTCTCATAAGCGGCTTGACGAGCTGCGGTCAGAGCCGCCTCGCCGAGGCCGCTGTTGTGCAGCAGTTCAGACTGCTTCAGCCAGGTTTCAGCGACTTTCTGCTGCATGCCGAGTTCGCGGTAGATGAGGCGATGAAGCGCAAGAAGTGGTTCGCGGGCTTCTATGGTGTCTTCAACGTAGGATTCCCTCCGGGACAGCATCGTGGCAATGTTCTCCTTCACTGAGGATGGCAACATATGTGCAGGGAGCTTCATCATCGGTGAACTCGACTGTGAGTGGCACCAGCTGCCTGCCCGACAATCCCGTTCGGTGCCCTCAGGGACAAAGGCGCGGGCGCACATCTCGCACACCGCATCCACGTCACCAAGCGCATGTAATATCAGCGTGGGCTTGTAGCTCTGCGCAGTTAGATCTTCGAGGCATGGGGTGCGAAACAATGGCACAACCTTGGCCCTTTCGCTATCGGTTACACGACACACGGTTGCGAGGGAAGCAGTCCCAGACAAGGCACGGTGTAGATACGCAGCAGGCATGGCGAGACTCACGAACGGAGGGCCGTCAGAGCCGAGAGTAGGTAGCCGCGGGTCCATCGAAGGAGGAAGGGAGGTGGGCGACGTACATGACGGCAGCAGCATTTCCCACTGGCCCAACCGCCACGCCGCTTCGTTCGCGTACGCCTGCACATGGTGACGCAGCTGCGAAACCCCGCTGGCCGTTGCCGTTCTTTGTGGTGCCTCACTCACAAGCTGTGAAAAAGTGGAGTTTCCCTTCAGAGCGACACCCCCCAGCTCCTCTGTCGCCCCGCTCACTCGCACCTCTCCATCCACCGATGACGGAGAGGCTAGCAGGGACGCTGCGTAGCGGGAAATCATGTAGAGTTCCCCCAGCTCATTCATGCAGTGCAGCGCCGTGAGCTGGTGCTGGCCGCTGTCGGGGCGATGCTGCAAGACAAGCTCGGAGCACCCCAATGCCGACAACCAATCACCGTTGTTCTCGAATGAAAAGGCTGTGTCTTCTGGCGAGAGCCCAGGCGAGGTCCGATGTATAGTGCGGGCAGACTCGCGATCATTCAGAGCCGCAAAAATGCGCTGCAGCGGCACCGCCGAAACGACAGACGCCAGCCCAGGTATGCGGCGCTGGCTCTCAACGCTGCGGAGGGCTCGAATGTGGCTGCCGGTGCGGAGGGCGGCGTGGCAGCGCAACGACCACGGTATGTCGCACAGAAAGTCGGCATACGCGTCTGCGAGACGCGTGCAAAGGCTTCCAGCGTAATCTTGTGGCTCAAAGACGCAGGCGATACGACCTCGATTGCGCAGCAACGTCCACCGAAGCTGCTCTACATCCTCGAGAAGGCTGAGCACCGTGTGCACGTGCTCGCGCGGCTCTTCCTGTGACGAGCTTTCGGGGCTCACTTCATAGATCCGCTGGGATCGGAGTGACAAGATCGGGTCGTTCACCTCACCAGTGGCAGCCTCTAGAACCGCTTTCACCTCGTGCTTAATATACTCGACGGATTCTGCCTTGCCAGATTCGAGTATGTGCACTACCAGGTATGGCAGTAAGTAGAGGACGAGAGAGGCATTCTTTTTGGCTACGTTGCGTAGCGGCTGTACCATCTCAGCGAACAAGCCCTCGCAAGACATAACGAGATGATTGAAGAACGCAAAAAGCCAGCGTCGGTAGCCAAGCGATGCCGTGTATTCAGGCGTTCGCAGGCGCGTTTGCCAGTTCACCGTTAACGCGTACCGCGTGGTCGTGAATCCACCCAGCAGCTGCTTCACGTGCGGCGTCAAGCGCGCCCACCATGTATACCGCCCGAGCTCGTCAAGGTGCACCACATCCTCGCGGCGCAGCTCGACGCCCTTGTGCTGGAGGCGCTCCTGTCGGGTAGATGCCCGAATCAGCTCCTGCACCGCAAAGGCAATGCAGTTGTGAAGCACCGGGTCTGCTGTGCTTGCGAACACATGCGGGAAATAGTGTTGAAGCAACGCAAACGAGAACTTGCGCCAGTTCAGGACTGTCTCTGCGTCCAGGTAAAAGGACTGTGTCCATGTCATGCGGTTCCACGCGGTGTGGGCAAACACCGGGGATGGGGTCATCGAGGTTGTCCCCCCGTCGTCTGCACCTTTCGTGGTCAACTGCGTGTCGCTCATCCCCGACGCGCCTGACGCAGAAACGGCGCCAAGAAGGCTAACACAGCGCATGGCGTAGAGGGCGCTCTCGGAGTCCGCCTCCGAGCATCGCAGCAGCGTGTGC
Source organism: Porcisia hertigi (assembly GCF_017918235.1). NCBI lineage: Eukaryota > Euglenozoa > Kinetoplastea > Trypanosomatida > Trypanosomatidae > Porcisia > Porcisia hertigi. Next base: position 581,548 of record NC_090591.1, read on the forward strand.
AAAACCTCTGGATGGTCGGCCGCCGCGTGTGACAAGTGGAAACGGGTTTCCTCATCTGCAGCACGAAGGTACTGGTAGAGGGCACGGAGAAAGACGGTGGTAGACTGCAGGGAGCCGGATCGCATGACAGACGCAAAACCTAGGAGGAGAGCTTGCGCGTTGCTTCCGTGTCTTTCCCGCGATCCCTCCACGGATTCGCTGGCCAGGGGGTGCCGGGAATGAAGAGTGATACGTATCAGCTCGCTGAACGTGCCAAGGACCACCTTGTATGAGTCCCAAAAACTCGCAGTTCCAGTGCGCGTGTACAGATGACGGAGGGCGCTGAGCAAGAGCCTCTTTGACTCGGCATCGAGGGCAGCATTTTGTTCGAGGCTCACAAGACTCAAGACGATCGAAGCGGCCGACTCGGTGAGGTACTCATCTGTGCACGCCACAACCAGCTCCCTCCACACAATGCACACAGATGAGAGTAGGCTGGGGAAGCGAGCGCAGTGGCCCAGTAATGTCGGCAGCATCAGCGCGATTGGTGTCGTCTGTGGACCCATAAAACGGATGAAGGACGCCAAGCCCAGAAGCCACCGGCGCCTCGTGCGACGCGACCCGGGAGGCGCGAGGCTTGCTTCCTCTACCTCTGCTGCATTGGCGCCATCGTTGCGGTACGCGACCGCGGGTTCGATGCGGATGGCTTTGTGTACGGCATCTAGAACGGCAAACATATGCTTGCGCAGCACCTCCGCCGCGACAGCGCGCACCACCGGCTTCCGGAGCGATCTTTCCACCCCGGCAACGGATTCAGCCGCCTCACTCAGGGTCACCAGCTGCTGCAGCGCGCGCTCAAAGTCGGAGAAGGCGATACTGTCTAGCACATCTTTAGTGACCGACGCGCCATCTCCATCGGTTTCATTCACACGCAACTCGCTGGTAATCGTGCTTTGCGGAGAGGAGGAGCCACCTTCTTTTCCGGCACCCACTGATTCATCCTCCCTCCCTTCGTATTTGGCAGAGTCGAGAAGGCCGCTCGGTGCTCCTGCCAAGACGCTCGAATGGGTCTGCAAAGCTGTGCTCTCGCCCAGGTGGCGTTGAGAATCTCGCCTAGTGTGCAACCTACGGTCAAGCGTCAGCATCTGCGCATCAGCCTCGAGAGACATAATGTGAAATGCTATAAAGTGAATCGTCGATCGCACCATGGCCGGTACGTCCTTTACATCTTTTTTGATGTGGTTCATCACCTCTTCAAAGTAATGCATTTGCTTTGCAACTGGCCTGGTGCCGCATTCGTACAGAACGTACGCCAGAGCCCCTGCAGCCACCCTCCAGTCGGCAACCTTTTCCTGCACCATGAGATGCTTGAGCTTGACTTGAGTGGCGTGGTCGCTGTGGACGAGAAGAGGAGCAGCAGCAGCTGCCAGCGCCCCTGTGCCGTCTACTACCTTGTCTTGGTCCGCGGAAACGAGATAGCGCCCCAGCATATCCAGCGATGATGTGAGCACTACCGTTAAATCGCGGTCTTCCTTGTCAACAATTCCTTTGATGAAAGACGAAAAGACAAAAGGGCGCTCGCGGAAGCGCAGGAGATCGGTGGCGGACCACTCGAACAGTGCCATTACACCTCGGGCAGTCTCGATACAGAGGCCCATGATTGCCAACGCTGTGTCCTTGTCAGTGGAGCTTCCCCCTTCATACACAGTGTAAAAGTCAAAGCAAAGACAGAGCCACGCAACGCCCTCCTCTGTAATCTGCGGGGAGGCAGCCATACAGTGCTCTTGAGCCCCCACGGACCGTTCGGTGAGCGACACGTGCTCCTCGTTGTCCAGAACATCATTGGCGGCAGCTTGCGGACGGCGTATGCCTTGGAAAAAACGTCGGCCAAACCACAGAAGCTCCACGACCCTTTTGCTGCTTTTGGCGGTTTGAGCGGGGCTGCCGTCTCGCATGGAGGACACCACAGCTGTCAAAAGCCACTCCATCCCAGAGAGACGGGTGAGCCGCAATGCCCGGTTCGAAGCATCGTCTACTTCACCACGCCGGTCTGTCCACTGTTTACTCTGCAGCATAATTTCACGCAACGCGCAATAGCACACGCTGTCCGTAGAATTCCCTGGGTTCAATGAGTCAAGCTTAAAGAGCTCCTTCACGCTCTTTGCGGAGTCGGGAGGCGACAAAGCAAGACAGGCATGTGCCAAACGAACCACCGCGCACCTCAGTGCCCATGGTTCTATTCGCCCGCTGCTGGCGGGCCGGTGATCCACATCTGCATCCTCGTGTAGTACCTCTTCCGCCTCACATGCGGCATCTCTACCCTTTTCTTTGGAGTCACAGCACCGGGCGAGTGCGAGGACAAGTGGCAACAGTTTGGACCTGTTAATCTCCACAATCTTCTCAAGCTGCTGAAACTTCGATCCCCAATACTGCCATAGGCTGGAGTCTCGCGGTGTGCCCCCAACCGTGGTTTTCGTTGTAGCCTCTGCTGTTTCCAAGCTTCGCATAGCCTTGCCAGGCGCTGCCTTGCGCTGTCGACCGGGCCTCTCCATCTGATCGTTCCCCTCCGCTTCATCGTCAACGCTATCCTCGTCGTCCACGTCCACCACCATCGCGGGCTGCGCCAGCTGCTCTTTCAAGGCGCTACTCCGCGGAATGACTGCGGTTGCGCCGGTCAAGATGATATGTTGCTCATTGTCCACGCTGGGAGCAGCGATGGCAGCGAAACGGTACTTGGCCTCCAACAAGAGTACACATATATTGGCAGCAGTGTCAAGCAGCTTTTTCATAGCCACTGTGGCACCGTTACTGGTGGCACACACGCCATCCTTGGCTGGCGCGACGTAGCCCCGCCACTGTGCGTCAGAGTGCAATGACATGAAAAGCGAGGTGAGCGCGTGGAACAGCTGCATAACAACCGGAAAAACACTCGTAATAGAGTCGTACGCACGCCGCTGTTGAATGGGAGCCTCCTCGCTGTCTGCAGCGAGGCCGGGGGAAAGTGAAGATATGGGCGACCTCACCTTGGACGGAGACGTCCATGTACTCTCTGGCAGAATCGTCTCCGCTAGGGCGTGTTGAGCTGCTTCTGCAAGCCCGGCAGCTCGGCACAGAAATATCTCCGCCGCGTTCGCCGATGTCAACGCCTCCGGCTGCAGCATCAGCACTCGCCGACTCCACCCGAGTCCTGAACCGGCACGGAACAAAATCGCGGCAGCTTCCCGATTTAGCATGTGCCACAGAGGCGCGGCGACCCCGAGAGCCGAGTACCTTCCGTCGTGTCGCGAGGAGACGCAGTTATCCAATTCCTGCACGACGTGTATCACGGCCTCCGGCTTGTGTAGGCCGCCTTGTGTAGGGTCCGTTGGAAAAGCGTGCACAAGGACAATAATGGCTTGCACGAGAACACTGTAGGACGGCGACTCGTGGTGCTGCACCACTTGCAGCGTCTCAGCCAGAGCTTTCTGAAACGCCGCTGCATCGTGCCGGAGGGACAAGGATGAGACTTTGAGGCATGCCTGCACAGCGAGTGCGTTGGCCTCTAGCAAGCGATAGGCAGAGACATCAAGGCAGTTCTTCGCATGGTTCACTACACGCGCTATACAGGTAGGCAGGGAAGGTACGTCGAAGAAGGAGAGAATTCGAGTTGGCAGAAAAGCCAATTCAGGTGGTACTACCGAACGCGGCAACTGAGCGCACAGTAGCGAGGCAGTGATGGAGGCAAGAGGGAGCTCACTGGCGAGAAGCTGTAAGTTGTGATTGTACGCGGCAAGCAGCTGTTGCTCCCCCAATGACGTCAGCTCTGCAAGAGCGCTCGTCCGCAGAACTGTGCTGCGGAACACTCTCTCAGAGAGTCGCACCCACTCCCGCAACATCCTCAATGCCGGTACAATGTGCCGTGCACCGTCAACGCCACGGAGAGCGTCGTCGTCTCCAGTCGAATCAGGGCTGGCGAATAACTCTTTGCACCACTGCACCGCTACATTCCACATCTGCACGAGGCACTCCATCATCGCACCTTGACCATCAAGCCCGGCGCCGCCACGGTGGTGCGCCGCCAGGACGAGCGAGTCGAGCTCCGTTGGGCTAAGGCACCGACACCAATCAAAAAGCGCTTTTTCTGCTACTGTGACTTCAAAGATGGATGAGCACGTTTGGGGGTTCTGGCGGCCCCACTGCTCGGCCAGTATAGACAAGATGAGTGGACCTTGTGTGTGCGCGAGCAGTCGTCTATTCACCACGGCAAAGTGGTGAAGAGTGTCCCAGGCCGCGTGGTGGTGTGCGGGGTTCAACAGGACTCCCTCGTCACCGGGCACTGCACAAGAGACGAGATGACAGGCAACGTCACAAACAAGGCCCACTCGGTCGGGGGAAGGAGACAGAAGCAGTCGCTGCTCACTGAGTCGCACGACTAGACGCAGGAGGCACGCTTGGATGCAACGCGCTTCGTAGTGAGTCTCGACGCAGGTGATCGTTGAAAACATCTCCTGTAAAAGCTGTGCGCTGCTTCCCGCGTCTGGCTCAGAGTGGGAGGAGACTATCGATCCCAGAAAACCTTTACTCTGCGCAAACAGCGCTGCCGAAGGTTGAACTGAGAGCCTCAGAAAAAGTGCGCTATCGGCTGGCTGTGCGGGGTTGTCGAAGTACGCTGTGACTTCGGAAAGTAGCTCAAATGAAACGTTTAGCAGCTGAGCAAACACATCATTCTCACTGCTGTGCAGCGTCCGCGCTACAAAAATGAAGCCCTCAAGCAGACGGTCTGATGTGTCTTTCCAGGACCGAAGTCGCGGGTCATTTAGCACTGCTAAAACACTGAAGAGAGTCAGGCAGCCGTGAAGGGCCGCGGCGGGGCAGACGACCGTGAAGCGCAACAGTACGAGATACAGACGCAGGACAGTGGCGACGTGAGCCGCATCCTTCACGTAGTGCCGCCGATGATATGCGTCGAACAGCGCACCGCCGACTCTCCACTGATGTTCCGTAGACGGGGAGGCGAGAAACAGAAACGGGCGCAGTCGCCACAGGAGTCGCCATAGCGCCTGCGTCACAGCCTCCGATACCGTCGCTTCGGGAGAGAGGTTGTTACTCAGCTGGTGCTGAAGCACCTTGATCTCTTCACCAATGCTAGCAAGCTCGTCACGGATTCCCGTGGTATCGGCTCGGTTGATATGGCTACAGGATAAGCTTCCTGCCTCAGTGCGCCGCCGTGCGGGGGCTGGCTCCACGCGCTCGACCTCGATAACATCCTCCATAGTACAGAGTACTTGTTAGAGACGTACACAGGCAGGTCTGAGCGGCGGGATCGGGAAGCACACCGAGAATCTCGTTAACCCCCTCTTCCTCCTCCTACCCTCCCTCTCCCCAAAACACCAATCCCACAGCTTCACGACAGAGCACTGAAGCAGCCAATGCTAACAGGGGCACTGGAAAGAGGAGAAGCAGTTCAAGGTTCTCAAGACGGCCGCTGAAGAGAGAGGAAACAGCAGGTCGATTGCTATTCTCTACGATGTTGTAGATCGCCGATAAGTCAAAGCGGAGGACTACTGCAGTGAGGGCCCCACAGGAACCGTTAAAACTGTGCTCTTTGGCGGACCGGAAAAAAATATGTATGCTTCCGAGCAGTGAAGACTATGAGCCGAAGACACACACGCGCACACGTACACACACACCGAAACAAAAGAGGCGTGTGGGGCTCTCTGCAGGATCAACAACAGGAGAGAGAAAAAAATAAGTCTCTCTCTCTCTCGAATCCAGAAATGGCCTAGTTCCACTCCAGTGTCCACAGTTCCGTGGCCCTGCAAAAGAGAAGCAAAGGACAACTCTAGTTACTCGTTTGCTTGGTGTGCGGCTGAGGAGGAGAGGGAGGAGGGAGGGGGAAGGGGAGAGGGGGGAGGGGAGGGAGCGTAAGTAGAAAAAAAAAACCTCTCCCCCGCTACGTTGTAGCAAACTACCAGGAGAGCAGTGTATAGTACGCAGCCCATGGAAAAAGGAAAGATGTGGAGATGATGTTTTTTTTATTTGTGTGTGTGTGTGTATGTACGGGGAAAAATAGCACATAAGAGGGTTAAGAGGCAGGCAAACTGGCATCAGAGAATCCCCCCAGTTGATACCATCCGCTGTGTTGGGTAGCATAAAGGACGCTCTGGAGTGAAGCTCTCCCACTCCGGCACTCCTCTGTTACACTCGAAGACGGTTGCCTCAGTGTTTTGTGCGTTAGGGCACCAGTACTGTGGCCGTATGGACAGTGCTGGGAGGCGCTCTTCGTGGTATTTCCGAGCGCCCGCGCCTGCGTGTGTGTGTGTGTGTGTGTGTCCACAGAATTTGAGAAAAAGTGAACGTTGTAAATAGCGGTGGTGGGAACCTTCCTGAACAAAGGGGTGTGCAAAATGGGATCCCCTTCCAATACATGTGGTGCCACCTCCCCGACTTTTCAGCTGTCACATCCAAATAAACGATGATCATGAGCCCCCCCCCTCCCCACCCACCCCCCTCTTCAATACACACACACACACACACAGAGAGACAGACAGACACAAAGACGAAGAGGGGGAGGGAGAGCACACACGCGAAACAAAGTGGAAGTAAGGAAATAGCAACACCACAATGGACACTCTCCTGTGCACAGAGACGGGCACACACACACACACACATACACACACATACACCGCATGGGACGTGTGGAGTAAAGAGGTCGCTGGGATGGGGGCGAAGCGGTGAATAGGAGGGAAATCGGGGTGGGAGAGTTCAGTAAGACGTATGCGTGCCCCCTTTCCACCAATTTCTTCCTCCTAGGAAGGGAGTCGCAAATATCCCTACCTGGCCGTATTCACAACCAAGTCTGTGCGTGTGCGTACGGCAGTATGCACGGATTTGTGAGCCCAGTGTCGATTCATTGTATCGTCAGCAGCGGTGTTCTGTGAGAACAAGAAGTAGTAGCCTCAATCGGGAAAAAAAAAGAAGAGGACGGGAGGGGGGGGGGTTGCGTGTGCCAAGGCTCGATGCCTAGAAGTGGCAGCATCCTGTCAACAAGTAGGGTTCCATCCAGGTACAAGAGGGAAAGAGAGAAAGAGAGAGAGATGGGGTATAATCTCTGACCGATTCTATTCGTTGGACCGGTATGCCATGCTGAGAGCATCATTGCAGTTTCGCCGGCAATTTCCTCATTTATCCCCCATTCTGTTCTCTACGACAACAACAGGCATTTTCCGCTTGCCGGGGTTTGTCTCCTACGCACAGCCGCAAACTCCCCTAAAGGTGCCCCCCCCCCTCCCCTCCGCCTCAACGCCAATCAACTCACAAGCGCTTCTAACTTTTCGATAATGCCGTCATTCTCGTCCAGCAGCGCCCGCACCATCTTGATTGTCTCCAACTGCCGATCGATCGCTGTTTCCAGCGCCTCCGACTGCATCTTGGACGGCTGCGTCTCTACCTGCGGGTTCGCGAGCTCCTTCCACATGCGAACTATGCTCTCACCTTCCGCTCGTACATCCACATCATCTCTTGGTTTCAAATCCATGGAGTAGCCGCTCAGCTTGACATCGAATCTCGTGGCGGCATCAAAGGCAGCAATGCGAGAGCTAAGATAAACCGCAGGGTCCGACAAAGTCAACTTTTTCTGAGCGGGGCTGGTTGGTGAAGGAAGCGTGTGATTAGCTTGAGTATCCCGCGTTGAGGATGTGATTGCCGTCCCTGACGGTGAGCTGGAGGTGGAATAATCGCTCTTAGCCTTTGATGGGGAGGCCGCTTGCGCGGCCTTGTCCTGCTGCGCGTAACCAACCCCAGCAGCCAGATACTGAAGAAAAATGTTGGTTTTCTCCGGCTCGTGGCCCGACACGATTTTTTTGGGGTTGACGTCCAGCTCCACCTTCATGAGTTTGTTGATGTACTGAATGAGCGTCGTCAAATATTCAATCTTCTTCTCTTTAGTGTTCACTTGAGCCGAGTCGCGCAGGTCGACTGGGATCATGTGATCATATGCCGCAAACCGCGCGTCAATGTTGCAGACGATGTCGTGGATAAAACGAAACGGTGGTTTCTTCAACAGCTTCGGGGTCAGCTGCGGCGCAGGAAGCTGTAGTGGCTCATAGGCCGAGATAGTGGCGGACCAGAAGTCGACTTCGTCGCTCATTTGCGCTTTGTTACGTCGGACTGAGAAGCGTGAACGAGAATCAAAACAAAGGCAGCGTACCGCGCAGCGTACAGCGCTCGGGTCCCCAACGGCGTTCGATACCTCCTCCCCCCCAAAAGGAAAGCAGACGTGTTTTCGTGGGAAGGGGGGGGTTGTAGGGTGTGCGTAAAAAAAAACTGTGCAAGGTGGAATCGTCGACAGCCCAACACCGCTGAGGATAAAAAACTGAAGAAAAAAGTGAAAGACTTGAGCTGATGATGTACAGTTTTCAAGCAGGACTGTCGTTGAGAGGGAGAGGGGGGAGGAGCGAAGAAGTGAAAATTATTGAGCGTTGAGAAGGGGGTGGAAGTGCGGGTTTTACCTCGGGGTGGAAGCAACGGAACCAACCAGAGTGAACCGATAGATCCTCAACACAAGCCGTGCATGACAACAAATCATCATGGGTCATGTGTGAACCCGCGGGAAAGGGGGGGGGGCATTGGGAGTTGACGATAGGAGTGGATGTGGGCTTGTCGGCTGTTCTCAAGCGTACCATCACTATTCCACGAACTCAGTTCAGGCACTGGCACACACGAAGACAAGCGTTCTTGATAGCCAATGATGTACCCCTCCTGCCCCCCCCCCCTTCCCCCCTGGGCCTAACGTTGAAGAGCAACTTTTATCATTATCATGATCTGGCGCCAAAGATGCCTGCGAGATCACCGCCCCCCCCCCCTCCGCCCTCCTATTCGCCGTGCACCCCCTGTATTGTTTACGAACTTCATGTTTTTTCTCTCTTTGTGCGTGGCGCGGCCTTAACGAGGAGGGGAGTGGGGGAAGAGTAAAGGGGGCTGAAGAAGAACAGACGCACCAAAGGGGGGGGGAAGGAGAATGAGAAACGAGCAGAAATGGACATTTTATACGTGTGAGGACAATACGCTGTAATACAATAATAAGAATCAAACCATAACAACAACAACAACGAAAAAACGACTTTCAAACACAACACCAAAAGGAACAACAACACCAGCAGCACATTCCATGTTATTTTCCTGCTTTCCCCCTCTTTGACCCCCCCCCTTTTTCCACCACCACCACCACAAGGTGTTCTTCTGCCTCTACGACACCGCACATGCGAGCTCGAACCGCCCCCCCCCCCCCACAGACACACAACCTTTTTCACGCGGGGATCCACACGAACACATACCTTCGTCTCCAGACTCAAAAACGTGGTGGGAGGCGGCGCTGGACATGACTCACAGCAACGGTTAGCACACGAGCAATCACAACACAGCACCTGCCTCAAATTTCACCCACTCGAGCAGCGGCACACCCCAAAGCGACTTCCGTTGTGTGAGGGTCAGTACCACGCACCGCTTGAGGTGGTCAGTGGTGGCCGAGTGACATACATTCGCGCCAGTGTGACACTTTGCCTGTCACGTGGAAGGCACAAGTAGATACACCGTGACCGGTCGTTGTGATGCCACAAGTGTGTCAGCGTGTGGCAAATTCCCTACACAACGATAGATGATCACCACTTGTCCCTCTCCCCCTCCCCCCTCCCCCCATCTATCGCAGCGACGCTTGGCTCTGTCATCACCATAGGTGGTCTGCTTTGGACAGGCAGATTATGGCGAACAGGAAGAAAGGGAGGTGGGAAAGAGAGTGGGGAGAGAAAGAGGGAGGGGGGGTCGCTTCCGAGACAGTGCAGTCGCTAGACCCCATCTCTATCACACACACGCACACACACTGATACTACACACGACCGTGTGTCACCCTCGTCCTGGGGGCATAAAAAGAACAGTAGAAACCAAGAGGTATGCGGGAGGACACACTGAGTTTTGATCCGTCTCTGCCCTCTCCGCCAGTCGCCACCCTCTCCCCATTTCTCTTTTACAACACAGAGGCATAATATCCTCTTATGGTGAAGGATGTACAGGAACATCAGCTTGGCTCCGGCTGAGCTGTACAGATATACGTTTCCAGGACCAACAGTAAGACGTAGCCCTTTAGGTGCACGAGTCCAAACAGACGAGCATCATCATCACTTTGGAGTGGAGAAAACCCCTACACGAACAGGGGGGCCAGATGTGATATCCCGAAAGCGACTTGGGGCGCCCCGCCTTCCCCCCCCCCCTACTTTGCTGTGCTTTTCAGGGCTGCCTCGTTGTCCTGGTCGGGAGAAGCCACGGTGGTCGACCTCTCTGTGCTAGATGTTGGCGCTTCAGTGATGCGGTCGTGTCCACTAATCTGTTTGAACTCCTCTAGTTTTCGCGTTTCGTCGGGCAGTCCAAGAAGCGCATTCAGTGAAAATCGACTCTCCAGCCGGCGCTGCTGCGTCTTCGGGAGAAGACGGTTCACCGTGGCGTTGTGCGACACCGGAACAAAGAGTGTGCTGGCACCGACGCCGAGTAGTTTGACACCCATGTTGCGAATGGCGAGGTGGGTGTCGTGCGTTCGGACCGACAGCCACGACTGAAACTCTGGGTTCTCCTTCTTGAGGTAATTCATCTCGCGCAGTTTGTTCACGATGGCGCAGAGACTAAATGGAGCGTCCTTGCCCAGCCAATGATCCTGGAGAGCCTCGATGGGGGTGTAATGTGGATAGATTTGCTCGTCGACGCCCAGCCACCCCTTCAAGGCGTGCGTAAAACCGATTTCGTCTTCCGATTTGACCTTCGCCGTTCGCATCAGCTGCGAAGGCCTGTAAAAGTCTTTCATTGGCCGAGCCAAGAGGCGGTGAACAGCCCGCAGCACAATAAAGGAGAAGCTGTGAGCAGATATGGCGATTTCGTACGTGCCCTCGGGGTCCTTGAAGTCCAGCTCACTGAACTCGGGGTCCATGAGAGATGGATGGTACCCCCACGTGCTCATGCCTTCTCTCTCCAGCGATGCCTCGTACTCATCCCTCTCCTCTTTCCGCTGGAACTTATTGTACTTCTCAGGTGGGCGAAAAGCCACGTACACATCGGATGTATAGCGAGAGCGCTTACGGAAAGTGAGGTCGCGAGTGCAGCCAGCACCGTCGTCAAACCGTATGGTGCGATGCACGTCAGACCGCCCCAGACAGGCTCCGATGGCGGCCAAAAGATCGGTAAACCCTTCTGAATACGACACGTCATTGCGCGCCGACCACACCAGGTCACGTGTTCCAGTTTTCTTCACAGTGAAGTAGAAGAGGATCGTAAAGAGCTCCTCGGGGCGGTGTTCGTCCAGCTCAATCACGCAATCCATGCACTCGATTTCCTCCGCCAGCTCCTTCCACGTGAGGTGCTTTGGTGTCTTTTTGAATTTACACTCGAACATCAGCTTGTGCTTCCATGTCTCCTCTTCTTCGTACGGGACGAGTGTCTCATCGACGTTTTTCAGGTCTTCCACAATGTCGCTCTCAACCTCGTCGATGCGGCGAAAGTCAACTGTCTTCTTCGTCTCGTCGAGAACCTCATCTACGGACCACAAACCAGTCGCCCGGAGAGGCCCATAGTCCGGTACCATCGGGCCATCCTGCGGTCGCGCTGCCGTTTTCAGGTTCTTTGGAGTCTCGGTTTGCGATGCCACCTGGTGCGTCGCATTTACTGGAGACGGCGGCGGCGGTGGAGCTGCGCTCCCATTGCTTTGCACCACACGGCCCCCACTACTGCGTAGCGGTAGCGTGGAGAACTTCTTGCGGACAGTGCCAGCTCCAGATTTCGTGCTCGGGATCGACGCAGTAGCAGATGTTGCCACGCCGGTCGGCACTTTGTCAGCTTTGGTGACAATGGTGTGCCTGTAGAGCACCGCGGTGTCATGAAACCCTTCTTGCTTCTCGTCCGCTTCTCTGTGCTTTGGAGACGAAGCAAATGAGGAACCACGGTTGGCTGTGCTAGCTGCCCCTGCAGTAGCAGTGTCATTACCCCTCTCTCCTACACTGCAGTCAGTCGAAGACTTCGAAGTGGATACGGAGGCGTGAGTGTCTAGGTTGGTTCGCGGCTGTGTCGAGGATGAAGGGCTCCAGCCTTTATCCAGGCACGCGCCGGTGCTGCGTAGAAAGCGTCGCGTAGCAAGCGCCGCTGTCGTATCGCGGACGAGGAGGCGTTGCCTATGGAACAGAGACAGCACCGATGCAGAAGCTCGCATAGTGAATCCGAGTCCTTCCCCAGAAGCTTACGTGAATTTATACTGAATCACCGCACCAGGGTGTTACAGTGGCCATAAATACGTTGTGAGGCGGATACCATCAATATGTGTGATAGTTATATATATTTATACATGTGTGTATATACATAAGTATACAAGAGCGCAAGGAGGAGGAGGAGAGGGAGGGAGGGAACGAGGGAAGGGGAATACAGAGTGAGAAGACGAATGGGTGGAGAGATTTCGATACGCTTCGTGAATTCCAGGGGCGTTGGGGACGCCGTGAAGAGTGGCGGCGGGCGGAATTTCAAGGAAGTAGGTCGTTGTATTATTATTGTTATTTTTTTTTTTTGCATCTGCTGCTTCCCCGTGGGTGGTACCATGCCAGGGCAAAATCCGGCCCACAGTGGCAAAGGACTACGGTCAGAAGAGGACACTATACAAGAGGCAACCAATGCGCTGCAAGCGTACACTTTGCCAGAATGACTTTCTCACCATTACTCCACATCTCCATTATACTTTGTACGCGCAATTTGGTGCCGTGCACCAGCCCGCAGCAGCACGGAGCCCCCCCCCTTCCCACCCCTCCCCCCAACTGGTGTTTCACTCCTCCATGACGATGAGGGTGGGTGCATATCTGTACTCTGTGTGTGCGTGTGTGTGGGTGTGGGTGGGTAAGTGGGGGGCGGCGGCGAAGGCAAGATAAGCGTAAAAAAAAACCCTAGCAGTGGAAGCGTCACAATAAAGTCCCACGGACACATCCATCGTCTTGTCACCACGCAACACCAACGCAGCTCAAAGAAAATGAGCCACTGCTTTGGAAGAGGAAGATGGTGGCAGCGGTGCCTTCTATGGCCAACAAGGCACAGTGATGGGCGTGTCAATCCAGTGTCGTCACCTCTCAACAAGTATATAATGCCGTACCATACATCCTCCTGTTGTTAGTGTTTTCTTACCCTGCCTCCGCTCCCGCTCCACCACCAAGAGAAACGCACAGAGGGCGATGAGGACACGATAAAAAAACAAACAATTGCTTCACTAGTTGGGCTTAAGATATCAGCTTCACCGAAACGGCGGTGACGGCAAGTGGTGGCGGCGAAACACAGAGCGAGAGCGATAACCCATGACAACCAGAGGGAAAATGACGGTGAGCAGGAGGAGGACGCAGCCCCAGACGTACCCCTGTCTGGATACGGTCAAAAGCCAAACATCTGCACATGACGACATTTTGGTCGTCACCCCATCCCCAGTCCAGTCAAACCCTTGTCTCACTCAGCTCTCTCCTCCAGGGAGGGAAGGGGAACAAAGGAGTTATCGGAATCACACGGGCGAAAGCGCCGTGAAAAAGGCGACGTATGTACACTAAGTTGCAATCAGCCTGCACCGAAAAGTATACGCCATCGTCGTATAGTAAATCCGAGAAACACACAGGAGTCCATTTAGGTGCATCGGCCACGTTTTTTTTTTAGAAAGAGAAATGCGTGAGAAACATGAGGAGGCGTAATAGTGGAATTAGCCGGGATGGCGCGTGTACGCATAGGTAGCCATGCGCATGTGTGTGTGTTTGTTGGCCGGAGGGGGGGGGGGGAAGAAGGGCAAGAGGGTGTTGACAAGTGAAGACGATCCGCCAGTTCAACTGAGGGTACACGCACATGCAACAAAACCATGAGAAAATTTTGCTCACCAAAGGTTCTGTCTTCACCGTGGAATAAGCGGCGAGCGTTTTTTTTTTCCACACACACAGACCCTATCAGCTCTACACACGTTAAGGACGTGACGATTTTCTAGCGCGCCACACCCTCGAGACAGTTCTAGCTGTTTTTTCCCTTTTTGTGTGTGCGTGTGCATACCGCCAGGACAATTCCGTTGAGATGAGAGCATGCAGAACAGAAATGAGCAGTATCTTTATCGTTCCCTGGACCCATTCCCCCATGTGCAGAGACACGTGCGCCAAACGGCAGACACCACCCCCATCTCCGCTCAGGTATCACCATAGAGTCGGGAGAACTCTCACACACACACACAGAGACCTTGGAGCAAGCCCCCCCCTTTGTCCCGTGAACACAACCCACATCTCGCCCTTTACCTTTCCCATGACACCAGTCTCCAAATCAAGTATCGGATCGATTGGTTGGCGCTGCACCGACTGGGGGGGGGGGGGGCGGGGTGGCCACTGAAGGCCGCAATTAAGACACCCTCGACAACAAGCTGGCGTTTATATCAGTCCCATAAGAGGCGCAGGCGTCTTCTCAGGGTGGCTCATCTCACCGGGGAATGCCATCTTGCAAAATTTGGCCACGTCATGCGTCACAAAAAGGTAATTAAACATTAGCAGAGGCAAAGGTGGGGGGGGGCTTGCTGTTGCCGCAGCACGGGTGGCGGGCCTTTGATACAATTCCTGACGGGTCCCCAACTCGTGACGGAGACCGAAAGGAGGTTACATTACACATCTCGTCAGAAAAGTGTCCCGATATGCGTGGATAACAGAAGAGGAGGAGAACTGTTTTGTTGTTGTTTTCTATTCATTGGCCAGTAATAGGTTCGTCTCACTTAGGGGGGCTCGTGTGTTCGCGTCCCATGCTGTGCATGGCTCGACTTTCTTTGTCGAGGAGTGACACCACCCTCCCTTTCCCCTGCTGCACGACTGGGAGACACCAAACAGCAACCAACCACAAAACAATAAAGGGAGAGATGGGTGGATGAAAGGAAAAAAAAAGGGGGGGTTCTTACACGCTTAAGGTAGACCAAACGAAAGGAAGGAAGAGGCATCCACGCCAAAGACCGCACCGAAATGTGGAAACAAAAACACACGCGATGTCTTTGCCAGGGTGGGGATCGGTGAGAGGGGGGACTAAACAACTCTGCCACCAGAAAACGGAAAATGGGTGCTGAGGACGGCACAGTAGAGTCGCGCAAGAGAGCGCAGTACCGTCCAGAAACACCCCCACCCACACACAACACACACACACAAAAAAAAAACGGCGCGCTCTCATAAGGTTCACCTTCCCTCTTCAAAAGCTAAAAGGGATTCTTTGTTTTTGTGCATGTGTGTGTGTGTGTCGCGATCATTTTTTTCTTGTATCTGATCATTTCCACATCAATCTTCATGACCGGAGATTGGCTGTCACTGCTTTTGGATCTTCTGCAAAAGGGACTCCACACGGCTCGACATGACCGGCTGCCCCTTTTTGGTTCGCTTGGCGAAAAGTGCGTTGCGCGACTTGCGCGCCTGCACGCGCATCTTCTTTTCCCGGTCGTGCTTCAGCCGAGCCTCCTGCCTCTCTGCACGCTCCTCCTGCTGCTTGCGCTGCACACTTTCCATTCCAGAAACTGCATTATAGTGCTTCTGCCGCTTTTCGATAAGGTCAGTGACAGTCGTCGCCGAAAACTTGCGCTTCAGGTTGTACTTCCGTTTCTTCTTCTCGTTATTTGTGAGGCTCTGATCGTAGTCGACCTGTTGAAGAATGCTGCCGAGCTCCTCTGATGCAGCCTGGCGTGTGCGGTCGTAGTCTTCCAGACGCTTTGACACAATTCCCTCCTCCTTGCAGACTTTTCGGTAGGCCTCCATGCGAGCGCGTTCCTCATCTTTTTTTTTCCGTCCCTCTTCGAGGAACGTTTGACGGACATTCTTGGAAAAAAAAGCCTGCCGCTCTGCCTTGAAGCCGTACACTTTTCTGCGGTTCCCCCCCTCGCTCATGTTTTGATTATTAAATATATATATATATATATATTTACGGGGTGACGGAGGTAGGATTTGTGTGTGTGTGTGTGTGTGTAGGAGGGGGGGGAGCGGTGGTGATGCTTATGTTTAGTTCAAGGACAGCTTAGGAGTAGAGAAGGTGAGAGAGAGAGAAGTCGCAGAGGTTTGATTACTGAGGAAAAAGGTGACGCAGCCATAGGAAATGAGGCAGCATTTGCCCTCCCCTACCCTCCCATCCCCTCCCCCTCTTCTACACATGTGTCCCCGCCCCAGATGCTTGGGTAAGGATGCGGTGCTCGCACGAACAGTCCTAAAATCAAATCCAATGGACACTAGGAGCACACACACACACACTCCACACGCATGTGAGAGAGACACGTCTATATGTGTGCGCGTCACTGTGTCGAGGTGGTGGAGAGGTATCAGAAAATACATAGAGATCCCCCCCCTACACACACACACACACACTCCATGGTGAGAAATACACAAGCCAGGTGAGGCACAAGTCGGGAAACGAAATACAGACATTTGGAAATGAAAGAGTTGTTGGTGGGGGTGATGGTGGTGGAGAGGAAAAAAAGGAGGAGGAGGGGTGTGGGAGCAGGGATCCTCGGGACAGGGAAAGACGATTGACAGGTGAGATGTGGTGGCGAAGTCGTGAGAAAGATCCATCAGAATAGGGGGAGGCTGTGCTCAAGGCTCAGCGCACAAGAAAGCCGACACCCAAGTGAAAGAAGGCACTCGTGACATCTGGAATGGCGCGGAGGACGTGGGAGAGGCGATAGGACGAAGCAGCAACCACAACCCGACAACAACAAAGGAAAACAAAACCACAACAACAACAAAAAAACACACACACACACCACCTGCGCATCGAAAAGGGCATGTGAGCTCAGGCGTACTGGGATGTGCTCGCGTCTACCATGACATCCTTTGCTCGCAGCGACTTCTTGACGTAGGAGCTCTCCACAATGTGGCGCGCGTCAGTGTACAAGAGCCATAGAAGTGCAGTTGGGATGGAGTGCTTGCGATAGAGCCCGCCGGATGGAAAGAGGAGATAGTGATTCTCCGAGACCAAGTCCTTCACATCGCGAATTGGGCATCCGTCAGGCGTGTAAAAACAGTGCGAAGCAGGCTTGCAGTCGGTCAACTTAGCCGCCTTCTCCAGCACGTCTTCAAAGTAATGGTAACGCCCTTGTACGAGGACACGTATTGGATGTTGTGCACGCGCTACCGCGGTATCCCCAAAGCAGGGCCACACATTAATCCAGAAGCTGCGCCGCCCTGTCAGGTCTGCCGTACACCGATGGCTCTGTTGATTAGTGGTGCGCCTCGAGGGGCCCCGGTGCCACGGCCCTCGCGGCTTCAGAGCACCTTCTGCTTCAGGACAGCGCTGTGAACCTTTTGGGGAATAGTAATGCCCCTCAAGACCGGTTCTAGCCGTGAAAGGGCGCGGAGAAAGTGAGTGCGGAGATGAGGTTGCCAGGCGAGGTGTCTTCCGAGGTACGGTAGCTTCGGGATATTGTCCCGAACACTTTTCACTATCCGGGCGGTCTACCCTTTCCTCATCCACGTCCGTCAGCCTGGCGTTCGGATGTCGTACGCAAGGACACGAGGAGCTCTGAGGCGGGGTCACAGAGTTCGGGCTTGCTTGCGAAAAGAGGCTAGCCAGAAGGCAGCGGTCGACCGGATGTGACCTTGTCGTGGGATGCAGATCGCCCACCTCCGCAACAGATAGGTGGGTGGAGTCTTCTGCGGCGCTGCTCCTTGCGTCAGGTGGTTCACGATGATGCACTGGAACAAAAAAAGACTCATCGTGAGAGTCCTCGGATATTGCGCTTGCAGGGGATAGAAGAGTCTGCCTTCGCCAGCCAGTCCAGGGAGGTGAGTGGGAAGGAATATCTCTTTTTTCCAGTTTGGACAGAAGAACCAGAATATGTTGGCGTTGATCTTCCAGTACTCTACGTTCTTTTGAGCAGATGTCCGAAAAAAAACGGAGAGCACCGAGTATATGTTGCAGCGACACACGTAGCTCGTCGGCCGGTAGCGTCACCAAGCCATCCCCGACAGCTGGTCTGGGGGCTTCCATCCTTACAGGTACGGCACCTTGTGTTTCCTTTTTCTTTTGCGTGAAACAAAAAGAATCGGGCGGGAAAGAGAGTCGATTTCCTCTAATCTGAACAGGATAAAAGTGATTTTCTGCACGACTGATAAGCGCAAGGAGAAGGGCGGGTCTCCCCCACTACTGCATACTATTCTTGCCCTCTGCGGGGTGCCAAAATGTATGTATGTGTGTGTGTGTGTGTGTGTGTGTGTATAGAGGGAGTACGAATGCACTCACTTAATGTTGCTGACAGCGGTTGTTGGCTGCTATCCGCAGTAGCTCTCTAGTCTTGTGGAGGAAAAAGAAAAGGATGGCTGAGCAAGGCCACTCACCTCTAATAAAAGTCAGGCATCTTTGTTATTGTGTGTGGGCGCGCTTCCAAGTAGCACTTTCTGGAGTACGGCCAGGATGCACCACGACATAGAGGGGGATTCAGCAACCACCAAGAGGAAACGACAGTGTGGGGGACAAGCGGTGCCATACAGTTAGGGAGAATACGGCAGCTTCTTGAGACCCTATGAGCCAAGGGCCATTCTCGTGCACTTGGGAAGAACCAAAGTTGTACGTTGGAGCGACAGCGTCGTGTTCCCTGTCACTTTGTGCCACATCCCCATCGCACTACTTCCCTCTTCGCGTTTGCACTCGGGACCTTGGGTCAAACCTCTTGTCGCATCCCTCCGCCCCCAACACTGATTTTGTGAGGAGAGCCGGCGTGTACGGCAACGATAAGTGTGTGTGTGTGTGTGTGTATTGCTGTGACGTGTGTGTTAAGATGAGTAGAGAATACGAAGGCGCAATGATACTCACGCACCCAACCCTGTCCATCTTCACGTACACACAAATCGAGTCCCCCAAAGAGGAAGAGAACAACACTGGCAGCGTGACACCACCCATTTTGGACAGCGGACGAGACACCCCCCCCCACACAAAAAAAAAAGTGAGAGGTCATGAAAAACGATGCCGCACAATTGCCGACACGACCGTGGCAGACCACCAAGGGTCCTTCTCTCTCTGCGAGCCTAAAACAACGCGCAACTTTTTTGCACACGCTTCATCGCCTTCTCCTCATTCTCTAAAAGAACACACACACACACACACAGACAAAAAAAAAACATTTGCCATCGCGGCGCTATGGGAACTTCGAGTATGACACATACCACCACAGAGACAGACAAACAGTGGAAGAATAACGAAAAGGCTGCTTCACAGCCATATATATCGGGAACACTGCTGACCCAGTAGGGAGAGGGGGAGAGAGCAAGAGAGGGGTGATGAGGCCACCGCTTTGGCCCTTCTCGCAGCGTGATCGACTCGTCAGCACATCGAGAGAGAGAGAGGGGGGGGGTGTCATCACGAACGGGATGTGATCACTGTCAAATGTTTGGTATCCGTGAGGAAGAAAACGCCGCCCCTCTGAGTCCCCCGCCCCCTTCGCCCCCGACGGTGAAACCAAACTTTACTTTTTGCTCCTTCTCCGTCATTCTTTAAGCGTTCAGCACCGGACGAGCCCCGAGGACGCCAGTAATATCCGCCTTGTCGAGCTCTTTTTTGCTCAGTAACAACTCTGCTAGTTTCTGGTGCTGTTCCTTGCGGGCCAGAAGAGTCTTTTCGGTGTGCACGTAGGCCGCCTCGACCAGCGCCCGAGCTTCGGCCTCCACCTTGGCGTGAAGATTCTCCGACCACGTCATCCACGCGCGGCCGTCATTCTTTTCATTTGGCTTGAAAGCGAGCTGGCCAATGGTCTTGGACATGCCGTACTTGAGCAGCTTCTCCATCGCCAGCCGCGTGGCTCGCTGTAGGTCGTCCATGGCGCCAATTGAGATATCCTTCTCAAATATCCGCTCCGCAGCGCGGCCGCCCATGAGCACGCACAATTGAGAGAAAAGGAACTCCTCCGTGTGTGGCTCCATCGCTTCGTCCTGGACCTGTTGCGTGTACCCACCGGCACGGCCGCGAGGAATAATGGAGAGCTTGATGACATCTTTCTGCAACGGGTTCGTCCATGCCATGATGCAATGTCCCACCTCGTGGTACGCTGTACGGTGGAGCGATGAGCTACTCATTCGCTGGCGGTGCTTCTTGCCGATAAGGACGTCATCGATGCTGTCTTGGAGTACCCCTAGTGGCACCACATTCTCTCCGTTCGTAGCCGCACTGAGAGCGCCTTCATTCACAATGGTGGCGATCTGCGCCGGCGACACCCCAGGGGTGCGATCGGACAAGATGGCAGCATACTCCTTGTTGCTGACGCCGGGGATCACGTGGATCGACTCAGGCTTCGCGTCCTCCGTCACAAGCGTCTTTGTCTCTGGAGCAGCGTTGTCGCTGCTGGCTGGGGCGAGCTTGGATGACGCCTGCGTCGCTTCGTTGCCGCCACCCTCGGCATCTTTGCGCGTCTTGAACACCTGCACCTTGGGCTTGCAGTTGGGGTCCCCTGTAATGATGCGGTTAAGGTAGAACTCAAAGAGCTCACAACGCGCCTCTTTATCCGGCATTGGGATGTTCACCTTGCGGTCGAATCGCCCCTCGCGCAGCAGCGCCTTGTCGATTGCCTCTGGGTAGTTGGTGGCGGCAATGACTACAATGGCTTCCTTGCTCGTGAGCCCATCCAGCTCAGCGAGAAGCTGGTTGATGGTGCGGTTCTCCTCGCTGCTGCCGCCACCGCCCATGGAGCGGCCGCCCTGGTTGCGTGAGCCGATGGCGTCGATTTCGTCAATGAACACGACACACGGAGCTGCCTTCTTCGCCTCCTCGAATAGCTCGCGTACGCGCTTTGGGCCGCTGCCACCAAAGATCTCGATGAAGTCGGCGCCCGAGCAGCTGAAGAAGGGTGTGCTCGCCTCGCCGGCAACAGCACGGGCAAGGAGTGTTTTACCGGTACCAGGTTGGCCGGTCAGCAGGCACCCTTTTGGCAGTCGTGCACCAAGACGAGTGAATCTGGCAGGTTCCTTCAAGAAGTCCACGTACTGCTTGAGGTCCTCCTTCGCCTCTGGGATGCCAATGACATCCTTGAACGTTGTTCCCTTCACTTCTGTGCGAAAGTTTTTCGACTTCATCGGGTTCATCATCTCCATGAGCCCACCAAACGGGCTCGAGGAGCCCCCGGTGCGACCTTTGCCACTCGATGTGGGAGCTGAGCCCGCGGCACTCGTCATCGCCTGCATGTACTTGCGCCGGAAGTACCAGATAGGGCCAACAAAAAAAGCCACGTTTACGACAAGAGGAACGAACCAACTCAGGGCGCTGCCCCATACAGGCCCAGAAGGACGCACGACGCCGTCGTGGAAACCTTTGTAGTAGTCGTCATCTTGGACTGGCGGCTGATACACCGCTGGCATGGGTGCGGGCGGTTGGTACGGGTGGTAATTGTTGTAGGGCGGAGATGGCATTTGCTGAGGTTGGCTGTAAGCAGGAAGAGTTGGGGGCGCTGCAACCGTATTTTGTTGTGACGCTGCGTAGGTGGTTTGCGCATATCCGCCACTGTAGCTGGCTTGTTGTTCGTGAGGAGGAGGCGGCGGCGGCGGCGGGAAGGACGATGGCTGGACCCCGTAAGCCGGCTGCTGCTGCTGCTGCTGCTGCGCGCTGTACATTTGGTGAAACAGCGATCCACCAGCCGGGGTGGCGTTCTGAGTCATCGCTGGTCCCTTTTTCAAGTTTGGTTCCTCCAGTAGTGTGATGTGAGATTCTTCGCCGGTTAAGTAAAGACACCCGACAAAAACTATGTAAAGGCTTTACGAACGCAGGAAGGGAGGGGGAAGGTGGAGGGGGGGAGAAGGTGATCGTGCGCACGCAGGGATGTTGAGAAACAAAGAAAAACGACGTGAAGAAAAGAAGGAAAGAGCGGTGTTACGGACACACGAACAACAGCAACAAAGACACCAGGAAATGACAAAGGCTTTTAAATCCAGAGAGGAGAGAAAATATACGCCGCAACGTTTTTTTTTCGCCCGCTTCTCTGCGTGTGACGGATTATAAATATATGGATATCTACGCCGGTGTGGCTCGGGGGGAGTTGGGGGAGAGGAAGGGTGTGGCACAGAAACGACACTTACGCAAAACTGGTGCACTGTCACAAACGGAGCGGTGAAAGGAGAAAACAAAAAAAACGACGGTGAAGGCAACGACCACCCATACACACACACACACACGAAAAAAAAAACAGAAGAAAGTGAGCCGAGATAGCACAATACTGAGAAACCCGCAAACCACGGGGAACGGGAGAAGGAGAGGGGGGAGTTGGCGTAGAAATCACTACAGGAAGTAAACGTGTGGGAAAATGAGAAATTATGTAAATAAATAAAGGTTGTGTGTGTGTGTGTGTGTGTGTGCTGTGGGAAATGCAGTGATACTATCCGTATTGATGGAGGAGAGGGCATCCATAGTGTATATGTGGGGAGAGGTGAAGAGAAGGAGAGAGGGGAGGGGGCACACGTGGGAGCAAAAATAAAAAGGATTAAAGGGTAGGGCGGGGGGGGGGGCGGGCGGTTTGTGAGGTTGAATGAATTCATTGGGTGGCGACTAAAGCCGCAACACGCTTGCACAAGAAGCAAGTCAGTGCAACCTCTCAATAATACGTGTGTGTGCGAGTGAGAGCTGAACATAGATGTGTATCCTGCTGCGTTTTGTTTTTTGTTCCAACACACTTCACTATGAGACGTCGACAGAGAAAGGGGAGGGAGGGAGGGGGGGGGGGCTGACTTGGGCCCTTTTTTAACAGAAAAAAAAAGGGTCGCCTCCGTATGAGCGTACTCTGCTGTTTTCGATCCTAGGGCCGATATTTTCTCATCCTCGTGATTGCCGGTGGTGAGTCTGTCCCCTGTTCAAGACCAAAGACCAGCCTGGTGCGACATGAGTACTCAATACCGGAGAGAAAGAGAGCAGTGGAAGAGAAAAAATACAGAGCTGCTCCCAGATCATTCAGCTCGTCGGGTTTTGCGGTTGCCGCTCAGCCCAGCGGCCGCACTGTGCAGCATCGCGCTGGCGACAGGGAGGGAAATGTCAGCCAATGTTCGTGTACACGGGCGAGCGTACTGGACCATCTGTCCCTCCACCCCTCCAGCCTCACCCCGTGGGGGGGGGGGGGGATGGGGGGAAGGGGCAGCGGATGGGCGGTGCTCACTCCCCAGACGCAAACATTGGCTGACAACAATGAAGAAGGGGTGGGGTGGTGGTGGGGGGTCATTCACCTCACCGGTACTCGCTCATCACCACGAAGCGCGAAGCCGAGAGGCGGCCCGGACAGTTAGAAGAAGACATCTCGTCTCCAGTGACGAGCGCGGGGGAGTTGGACCGCCCCGCGGCTCTGATTGCACCGCTGCGTTCTCGTGAGGGAGAGAAGAGCAGCAACAGCGAAGGTGGACAAGCGTTGAGGGCGTGCCGCCGTACGGGGATAAAAGAGAAAATATAAACGATGTTTTTATTCCCGCGAGATATGCGCGCACTAGCTTGCTGCTTCAAAGGAGTCCAAAAACAAAACAAATCAACAACAAAAAGAAGAGGTGAGCGAGGTAGAGAACGTGGAGGACAAACACACACACACACACACACACACACACATACACACTGCACAACGAGCGCCTCTCACTGTAGTATAAAGCAGAACGGATGTATTTTCTGGATCGGTGCATGTTGCCTCAGTGCGCTTTACGGGGGTCCTGTGAGGTTTCTCCTGTGTTTCACGTCAAGGCGGAACACCCGAACGCCGTTGAATGCAGCGAGGCAAAAAAAAAAAATGTAACGTAAACCGCAGAGGTGGAAACACACACGGGCCGATATGTCGAAACGCTTCCGCACATCAACCATGCGCCGTACGCATGTTCAACCTACACCAATGTCTTGGCTGTCGAACACACTGGTCCAATAAACTGCCCTCATTTGAGGGAAGAGGCGCTTGGGCTCCAGGCAGCATGACGAGAACTCCGCGGCGGAAAGCGGAGGCGTATGTCTCACTACCTGTGATCCGCGGGCGTGATATATGCTGAAGTGGAGACGAATACTTTGTTCACGAGCAACGGTGCTCATCGGCGGTTAATCTAGAAACCCTGAGAGCGCGCTCGCTGATGGGGGGAAAAACATACCATTGTCTGCCTGGTGAGTGGGGTTAACATTCTCTCTATTGTCAAAGGAGGATCGGCGACTGTCGATGCCGTGGTCCCCGAGGACGTTCGCAAAGCGCTGAAAGGTTTCCTGGAATTGTCTCTCACGACGGGCTTCCAAGGCAGTAATGGCTGTACTCCCTGAGGTGCCTAGAACGCTATCAGACTCCCCCTGGGCCCGAGACTCGGAGTTACTCATGTACCCTTGCAAGCGCCAGATCAGTGGAGTAGAACGGTAGTAGTCAGTGACAAGTGGCACCCGCTCATTTACCTCCTCGGACTCCAGGGCACGTCGTCGTGTGCGCTCCTGTACAAAGAGGATTTGCGACTTGTAGTGCCTCACCATTGGTTGAAGCTGTTCCCTGATCGATTGCGCTGTCTCGCCGCGCCAGCGGATTTTTTGAACCTGGGGAGAATCTGTACCGCCAGCGTCGCGTAAACGTTCCACCAAATCAATCACGGCGCTGTTTTCCGTGGCTCCTGTGACATCCTGTCCGGGCAGCCCTTCCAGGATTGGGATCCAGTGAGTGATGCGCTCCGCTGCTTTAATGGATTTCTCCCGCCCTTCTTCCTGGAGAAGACCAAAGCACGTCATCATCGATGAACCTTCAGGGAGGCTCATGGTGTCTGCGTTGTTTGTTTGATTTTAGAGCTTCTTCTATCAGCTTGCCTCACAAGAGTACTTTGAGGAGTAGGGAAGAGAGGAAGGGAGGGAGGGAGGGATGGAGGGGAAGAAGGCCGATGCGCAATGCATCGCCTATCGGTTTCACCCCCAGGTAACACAAACACACACACACACGAGGCGCGATGTGAGAAAAATCGGGGGGGTGGGTGCTCCAACCTGCGTGAGGCTCAGCGCTCAGGAACCTTTCTTCCGACAGGAACAAAGAACTTTCACCAACCGAACCTGCCGCACAGGTGCTTGAGAATCGTGCGGAGTGAAAGGGTGTGTGAGAGGGGAGAGGGGGGGGGGGAGGAAAAGGAGGCTCCCTTCAAAACCACACACGATGAGCAGGGTTAAAGTTGGAAAGGCAGGTAATGGCTGTGCGATGTACACCCGGATTGGTGGCATGTTGAGGGTCGTCGCGTTTCCACTAGGCGCACGGGAGGAGGGGGAGGGGCATCGGCGTGCTCCTGGATTACACGCACACAGTAAAGAGAGTGACAAGATTAAGAACGCTTGTCTTACCACGGAATTCGAGCGGCGGCGGCGGGATGACTTTGAAAGGCCGCCAGCAGAAATGCGCAGATAAGCGGCAGCCGAACCACCATTGCATTTCGAAAAGAGACGATAAATCCGATTATGGTTCTTCTTCACAGTCTCCTCTATGGGAAGAAAGTGAGAGGGCTCAAGTGAGCCGTTAAATGAACGATAGTGCACTGTGGATCCGTTGCAGAGGGGTCGTCTTGTACTACATGAATGCGAAGGTGCTCCGCTTTAGTGGTTGCTCTAGTCTAACAAACTCTACTGCATGCTTCTTTCAATAAAGTGGAAGCCTTCACCAATGATGGCGCCGTGGATGCGAGGCCAACCAGGCTGTTCGGGGCTTTTTTTTTCGTGTGGGAAACAATGTACAAGAATCACCTCACATGACATTGCACGAGCCCCCACCTGCCTCGCTAGGCGGAAGGGCTGAAAAAGGGCCCCGCTCCTCACACACGCAACAACAACACCAATACCAGTACATATAAACAGATCCATGTTCAAGATGTCCTCGACAGTACTAGCCGGCCTCTGGTGCACTTCCCCGCTCTACCCCCTCGCCCTCCACCCTGCCTGCGTGTCCTCAGCGGCTGCAGACGCCCCTGCCCCACGCCTGCACAAGAGCTTTCGTTTCCTCTAGCACCATGGCAGCATCCGTGTCAGCACGCACGACGAAGCAGGGAGTACTGCCAAGACATTCAATCCTATTGTGCATATCTGTGAATGAGTCGGAAGCGGACACCACAAAGCAAGGTACAAGGGTGGCCGAGGAGGGCGCGCGGGAGCCCACCTGGTCCCAGATGTACTGCGAGAGACTCTCCATGGATGGTCGCCTCGACGGCACCTTTCTACTTAGATGGAGCAGCTTCTGCACCATCGTTCTCTCCCCAACTAGCAGCGTAGAAACAGCTGGCCCCCATGCCCTACCTGCCGCGTCACTCACAGCGAAATTCTTCACATCACGATTTCTTTTGTAGTACCGTAGGGGTTCCTCAGAGTGGGAGACAAGAACGACGCCTTCGCAATCATGAGCGAGTCGAATGACGTTCAGCAGGTCCTGCACCGATATCTCGCATAGAAGGCACTCCCACTGCTCTGACAAATGAACTGAGGGTACAGCCATCTCAGTCGCTGATATACCCTCGCGTTGCGGCGCGACTGAGTGCTGTGGGGCGGCGATACATTGGTCAACGACTGCATAAGAAATATCAGGGCTTTGATTCCCTCGGTATACGCGCTCCTCTGCTTGGTTGAGGTGTGGGTATTGGTGCGGTGAGTGGCATCCACAGAGATCCTGAGAATTTGTCTCTATGCCACGCGGCTCCGATGTGGAGAGATTTCTCGGTGAGACACACACCACAGACGAGGCCCTCGCCGTACAGGAGGAACCGTCCCGACGAGACGGTGTTGCTGTGATTTTTGAGGAGGAGCAGGTGCTAGATATCTCAACGTATTGCCTTACCCCGCCCGTTCCGGTGGGCGCGACCTTGGCGTGCCGTGACGACGAGGCCACGGAGCTTGCGAACACCGGAGTCCGGTTCACTTGGGTAGCAAAGGGCGGCACATTAGCGCTTCGCGCAGAGATCCACGGCGACGCTCGCTCAGAAGGATCAGCCGCATCATCGCTCAACAACGACGCAAAGAAAAGCCGCCGGTGAAAGCTGAGAAGCGCGGCGTCAGACGCCGGCACCATGGCATCCCCTTGGGTGTGAGGGAGCGACGGCAAGCTACACTGCACTACTAGCTGCCCAGCGTTCCAGTCAGTGGGAACGGTGAGCGTTACCCTTACAAGCGGATCGCGGATGGCACACGCCGTGTGTGTCCACGCCTTCCAAAACACTCCAGTGGCGCTCTTCTCGAACACACCCTCCATCTCCAACGCCCGTCGCCATGATGACAACCGGCCCCAGAGTTGGATCTCCGTTTCGAGGGTGTCTGTGTCATCTGAATCGCTCCTCACGGACGAAAATAGGCGCCGAGTCACAGGTGTTTGCGCGGTGGCCGCGATGCGTTCGTACTCCGTCATGACGGCCCAGGAAGACCCTGCGTCGTCAATGGAGAACTCCTGCGCTTGCAGCTGCGAGGGGCTGTCGCCGTGACGACGACGCGCCCCAAAAGGGTTTTCGAACTGTGCAAAGAACGCAAAACGACGCGTGTCTGTCAGCGCCGCGTTCGCCGTGATGTCAAACGGGAAAATTAGGGGGACGACCTCGATGGAGCGAAAGTTGAACTCGGTGAAGGCAAACGATCGATTCAGCCAGTCCGGCGGCCCATCCTTGACCCAGTTCGATACGCAACGCAGGTTTGGCTCTGCCCAGGCCCAGAAGGCACGTGAGCGACGCACGCGCCAAGCCTCGACCTGAGATATCGGGTGGTCGAGGTAAACGAAAAAGTCGCACTCCTCGCAGTCCGCGATGGCCAGCTGGCCTTGAATCTGGCACATGTAATGCTTGGGGATGCCGTAGCATTGATAGTCGTTTTTTTTCGAGTCGTAGAGTGCCCGGAATGGGGATTTGATCTCCAACAGACGCACTGCACGACGACGACGACGTCGTGGAGACCTCACATCTGACGACAACCTCTGCTCAGAGTTCGCAGGGCACTTTGGTAGAAGAGCGTCACATTCCTTCTCTGTGGGGCGGCGAGTGTTGCCGCTGGTGGTGCTGGCTCTGTCATCGCTGTCGCAAGAAAGTGTACCCGAGCTGTGCGATGTTCGATTCGATACCGTATCATACGGTGAGCGTGGTCGGCGCTTGCTCTTGAAAGGGACGCGGAAAGAGCATCCACCACTCCCGAGACGTCGTTCCATCAAGCCCGTATCACCGCCAACAATGCTGTCGCTGCTGGTGCTCTTGCGGCAGCTTCTTCCGTCCGAGGTAGAGAGCGGACCTTGCTGCTCGATTGGGAGCTCGTCATCCTTGTAGTATATCCTCCCATCTGGCGAGCAGCCTAATATGCGGTCATCCGTCACAAAGAAGCCACCGTCGTGGACACAGCATCCGAGGAGAAGCTCGTACAAGGCGCGTGATTTGGGCTCCGTGTTGATGCCGTGGGCTGTGTAAGCGTTTCCCTGGAACTCCTGCTCTGTCCCCACTACGTCGCGGAGGTAGTGCACGTAGTCTGATACGCGACCACAGAAACCCAGCGCCATACCAAACTGGGACGCTGATAGGCCGTATGGATGTGCCTCACGCCACTTGAGCTTTTCAGGATGCTGTGCCATGGTGCAACATCAATGCCTTCTATGTTTTTTTTGGTTGTTGTTGTTGCTGTTTTTAGCTCCGAAAGAAAGACATGAAAGATCAGGAAAGAAATAATAATAATAGAAAAAACTGTGTAAGCAGTGCGTGCGTGCGTGCGTGCGTGTATGAGAGGAAAGCTGATGTATCTATGAAGAAGAGTGTGCATGGCACGTGATTACACGTGGGACTCCCGCGCACGTTATATGGACTGCGGGAAAGGAAGGCGACCCCAAAACAACAACAAGATGTTTGTAGACAGATACACTCATATACATATAGATCTATGGATTTATCTAGATCAAAATGTGTGTATATATATACTATATGTAATGTGTATCTGCGTATACATTAAAGATCAGCGATAGTCATTCGTCCCCATCGCGTCGTGGAGGAGGAGAGGGGAAGAGAAGAGCTAGGAGGCGAATCAAGCAAGAACGTGCGCATCGCACACCCTTTTAAATGAGTATGCGTTTCTAGTCCCATGTGCGCGCAGGCGTGGGCGCCCATAGGACTAGAACACATTGTGTATCGAGTTACACAAGTCGGTACGAGGCGATGGGGCGACAGAGTGCAGAGCGAAAAAAAAAAGACTCGGCGACGCATCAGCGCCTTCAGCCCTGCGCTCCCACTCCTCAAGGCCAGAGAAGTGTAGTCAGGTGGTGAAGTGGTGAAAAGGAAAGAGGGGAAGCACCACTGCGGCCATAACTAACACCAACTTTTAAGCATCTGCTCGACAAGAGTCCAGGTCCGACAGTTGCAGATGGGATCCGCGAATTGAGGAGAAAATATGCTCTTTGTGTGCTTTTTCTTTTTTTTTCTAGGAATACAGAAAAAAACGATCCGAGGGGGGGGGGGGGGCTCCCTCTCCCCTTTACGCTCGCAGGTGAACTACCGCTTTTTTATTGCTGTTCTGGTTCAATATACACAGTTCTGTAAGTTTGGCGTGCCTCTCCTGACGTGAGGTCGATATACGGCGAGGTTAATGCCGCCCCCCCCCCTTACACACATACGAGAACGAAGTTTACCGACAGCCCAGGAGAATCGTCGAGAGACTGAGGCGGGTGCCGAGCGGAGACGGGGGTGCACGAAAGCCTCTAGATAGATATCCACCGGAATGGTGTGCTCTTTCTTTGCTTGGTTGGCCTTGGTGGTGAAAAAAAATGAAAGCAAAACCCGTGGGCGCCGCATCCAGAGAGCAAAGGCGGACGCGGTGCACCACAGCTAGCCGTAAAGACTTACTTTCTCATCCACCCCCTCTCCAACCTCTCTTTTTCATCTCAAATGCACAAGAGATGATGTCGATCGGAGACAGAGGTCAAGGGGGAAAAAAACGTGCGAGCTTCGAACGCATAAAAAATTTTTGAATTCTCTGTCATACCAAAAACACACGCAAGAGATTGCCCCCTACTTCGGCTGGGAGGTCGCAGTCCAACACGAGTGGGGTAAAACATTGGAGCCTCACATCAGCGCAGCGAGAAAGGGGTAGAGGAGGAGTGGGAAGGGGGGGGGGAGCGCTCGCTAAGATGTCGGGGGCTTGGTGCTGAGTAAACTCTTGAGACCGGTGGTAGGGTAGCCGCGTGATTCCAAAAACGGCTTGGCGGCGGCAGCCACTGCGCGGCATACAGAGTGCATGACTTCTTTTTTGGCAGGAGGTGCCTTGTCCACCAGGTCCACCAAAGATCCCCACTCTACAGAACGAAATTCGTCGCGAACGCCGCGCGTCTGCCCATGCGTGTCCACGCGTTGTAGGTGGCTGTGTTCCATCATGTATAAAAGGGGGTAGAGCTCTTGGCCAATGATGCCCAGCTTTCTCCACGTTTTGCTCCTGTAGCGGAACGCTTTCCGCCGCTCAGACGTGATTTCGTTCTTATCGTTTCTTGTCTCCTCCTCCTCCTCCTTCCCCTCTGGAGCAGTGGTGGTAGTAGGGAGCACCGTGCACACAAACTTGGCATCCTTGTCGAGATCAAGCCCTATCTCCTCCCATGTCTCACGCTGCGCCGTTTGCTGCGGCGACTCTCCAGCCTCACTGCCACCCTGTACGGTTTGACGGAAGTTTTCGTTTCCCTTTCCGACGGGATGGCAAAGGAGAAACTCTGCTCTCTCATTCACAAAAAACACCTGAACGCTTCGACGATACGCAAATCCATCCGCGCCGCGAACCACCACCAGCTTCGCGTTCTCTGACAACTGGTTTTTCTCGTTCTGTGCCCTTCCCGCGTGAATACTGGTCGCGGCTGTGGCAATGGCACCATGCTTTCCTTGAGATGCAGACACACCACCAGTGACTGTGGAAGCCATACTGAACAGCGCCCAAGGCGGCGCGAGTGGATCTTCTACTCTCTAGCTGTATAGAAATTTATTCGCTCGTAAGTGACAGGGACCGCCTTCGGTGGGCGGGAGAATGCGTGGTTAGATATGTATTTTTGTACAGAGAAAAAAAAGAGGGCGAGGGGTCACTCACCACAGGATCTTCACAATAACTGTTAGCGGCGGTGGTATGCACTTGTGAGATTCTCCTTGTTGGGGGAGGGGGAGAGAGGGGGAAGGGGGAAGAGTAAAGGACTTGACATCAGCTGAGCACTGCAATCAAGGTGTGGATACTTTTAGGCTGCTTTCCTTTTTGGTGTGTGATGGGGGCACCCAGACCTAAGGACACTGCATCCACACGCTGGGCTCGTTTCTGCAACAAGGTTGTCCTATGGAACTCCGCGTTGGTTGGAGAAGCCTTCACCCTTGTGCAGTGACTGTTTGATGACATTCCGCCCAGATGCTATTCATCAATGAACAGCAGCACCCATTCACGTTAACTCGCACTCTCTCTTTGCCCCCTCCCACCACCCCACACGACCACCAACCGTTCCCTATGGAGAGCAACAACAACAAAAAAAAAACTTATCCTGCCCGTTGGATTTGCAGAGTTGTCAGCCATGAGGGTCGTCTTCTATTCCCCTTTGCAGCTTTACGGGGAACACTTTCTTCTCGTGCGTTTCTTCTTCATGGCGAGAGTGTGTGTGTGTGTGTGTGTGTGTGTACTGTAGGTTCAATCCTAATGTCTTCGGTTCTTTTTTTTTTCGTAAGCAGTGGAGATAAACAAAATAACAACAGAGATGCCACGATTGAGAGGTCCTTGTCCGCTCCTTGGTGAGCACTCTTCTCGTGATGTGATGCACCCCCTGAGGCTTAACCTTGGCCTAGAAAAGCTGAACCTTGAGCGCCATCATGAGTGACGAAAGGTGTGACAGCCCAAAGAGGAGAATCACAAAGAAAATAGCCTGAGCCGAGAGCTGTTTCCGATGCAAACGCAAAAAGGGGGGAGGAGAGAGAGAGAGAGAGGCGACCCCCATGCGTACCGCACACAAGAATTTCGCAGAACAAGAAGAGCAATGAGATGGGAACAAAACCAGAGGAGGGCATACAGCTCAGCTCGCGCCACCGGAGGCGCGAAGGGCGGCGGGATAACTAACTTGAAAAAGTCAGAGTTAAGTTTTGAATTGCTCAATCAGTCATCTACGCTCCGTGGTCAAGCTCGTTCACGACTTTTTCTTTTTTTGGCGTACACCACTGACACCACCAGAAAACAAGAAACCGGTTCATGGCCAGACCCACCCACTTCTGCAATACGCATATACATATATATGCATTCATAGGTATAGAGAGAGAGAAAAGGGGTTGAATGAGTTGTCCTACTTTTTTTTTAAAATCCTCCTAGGAGTAAGGTTGTCAGCAGCGATATGAGCAGAGAAGCAGATGGTTTTTATTTTCGAAAAGCGCAATAAACCTACGCAAGAAAAAAAACTAATCGCTGAAAAAAAAGGGGGGGGCTGGTCTCTGTTGGGACGTGAAGGCTGACGTGGTGTATCAAGCAGATGAAAATACGCGCCATGCACACGTACACACAGACACAAAACCAGGATCACCTTTCAGCGACACAGGTAGAGAAAAAGAACAGCGTAAGAAATAACGTGAAGAGAAACTTTCCCTGGTATTTTTTTATATAGTTTCGGGATTCGTTGATGATGCCATTTTCGCTCCTCTTTTTTTATTCTTATTCACCCCCCCCCCCCCCCTTCTTCTTCTTCCACCTTTGACGAAGCTCACCTGCACGAATACAGTTCGAGCAATACTGTTCAGGAATCTTCACAACCCCCCGCCCCCCCCTCCCCCCCCCCCAAAGAAAAAAAACCCTAAATAGTGACGTCCAAAGAGAAGAGGTGCACTGTATTAACTTTTTTCGGGAGTCGGGGGAGTCAACGAAGGCTGCACAGAGCGCTCACTTCTCAAGAGATGAGAAAAATATGCCACGCTGGTATTTCCATCCATTTACACCGTGCGGAGGAGTACTACTCGCTTCACTCGCATGTGCAGAGAATTTTTGAACATGCACCGCTTCTTGGAGGGTGAGGTTATCCCCCTACGCCGCATTAGTAAAGAGCCACTCATGCACGGACGCCCCCCCCCGCCAACCCCAAAGCACGTCGCGCAAATCACTAAGCATGAGACAGTGCAGGTGAGGGGCTCACAGAGAGGAAGAAAAAAGAAAGAAAGTTGTCTCACCACGAGGACCTGTCGGTTCGGCATCTGAAAAAGAAAAAACAGAGGAAGATGGTCTGTAGATATTTGGCGAAAAGGGCAAAGCCTCCGTTCAGCCAAGAGGGGTGTAGGCGCGGCATTCCTATTTATACCCCGGGAGAGGACGGGTGTCCAGGGGAATCCGCACCCGGAGGGGACACCTCCGCCCTCACACATCTGTCCAGGGCACCCGACGAATTTAGCTGGAAGCGGCCAGGGAAGCTGTGACGCTGCAGCGCCGGAAACCCCGCCCGCGGTGCCTGATTGCGCACTGTGTTGTTGATGTTTTGCATCCAGATGCGCGCGTTAAAGACCCGAAAGAGCTCCTTGTTGAGTTGGCGAAAATCGATCACTTCGCTGGATTCGAAAAAGAAGCTGATCTTTGTCCCGTCAAACTGGTACTCGCAGTCCAGCAACTCCATGGGAAGGTGAAGGCGAAAGACAATATGCTGGCTAGTAGTGAGCGCAAGCCGCTCCATGCTAGCATGTTCCCGATGCAGGCGGTATACTTCCTCGTCTGTGGCGACACGGATCACTTCCATGATGCTTCCCGATTTCCCCGGCGACAAGACGCCTCGATCGAGTGACTGAATGGTGGATGCTTCATAGGCCCCCTTCTCAGGATTCCAGAGAGCGCACTGCACCACAAGCCCGCAGTCATACCCACGGTCGCCGGGCACAATCACGTATGTGCAGACTTTCAGTGTAACAGGACTTACAAATCGACGCAGGCGCCCCCGCTTGAACTCGACGTGCACCACGTAACAAAAGTGGTCCGCTGGCCACGGGCGCCGCCTCGGGAAATCTGAGAGGTTGTCGGGAGGCCGGAGCAGGCCGTCGGTGGCCAAGGTGGGCGCGCGGCTCGTGTCCCGCAGTTCACTGCGCCAAGCAGGGGGTGGCGTTGAAAGATGCGGAGGACAGCCCTTCGCGGCCTGCATGAACGAGATGCCCGACTTCTCTTCCTCCTTGGGTTGGGCCAAGACATCGACGCTCCGCTTTGCGGGCTCACAGGAAGAGTCCGAAAAACTGAGCCCGCATGAAACTTGGCCGGAGGTGGCTCCGCTGGCGCTACTTGCGGCAACGCTCTTACTCAGGAGAATCCAAACCTCACTTTGGCAGTTCACGACAAGACGTCGCGTTTTTTCGACGACTGTGTGAAGAAGGTACAGCGCGTCGCGCTCTGGAGTCCTCTGCCCGGGCATGCCTGTCTTGCACGCACAGGGGCTCTCCGGGTCGACGCTCGTGTCCGGGCGAGACGAGCCAACAGCACTTGGAGGGCCTCCCAACGTGTACACACCCGTACAAGGGCTCATCTTCGCCCACGCGTGGAGCTGCTTTGTGAGTATGTGAAGACAACCGTTGACCGCCTTGAACTCAGAGAGCATCTCCAGCGGAGTCATAGCCTCCGTGGGATCCAGAACCTCTTCCACGGGCACAACAGACGATGTCTCTGTCGTGGTCTGTGGCCGACCGAGTGGCGTGCAGAAAACGCCCGACGATTCCGCAGCAGCGCTCGCCGCCGTACAGGCCATCTCGGAAAGCCTTTGATTGTCGGTCTGTGGGGGAGAAAAAAAAACGGTCGTTGCGTCGTCTGAAGCGCACCACGTCTTTTGTGCGCAAGATGAGGTGAGATCCTTGTGGGTTTGAAAAAGACGCTTAAAAGAGAAGAGATACCCCCGGAGTGCGGAAAGCTGGTGAACTTGTAAGCAGCGCAATGCCCTCAATGACACATGAAAATGCGTGGTGCTATACAGATGTGACCGACTTGGCAACCACTCGACCAGTACGTTGAAAACAAAAAAAAAACACAAGAAAAAAATGCCGCCTGTCGTTTGCAGTGCTTGCCGCGGAGTGCACCTTCGGTGGGAGCGGATTGGTTAATAGAAAACCACGGGAAACCACGCGCAGATACACAAGAAAGGGAGGACTGTACGTACGTCTTCTTTCTGTTCTTCTCAGTGTACAGCGTGCGTGATGTACTTTGCCACAGCTCCAGTACTGATGCTGGTCGAAATTATATTGGTCGTCGGTGTTTCTTTTCTTTTTCTCCTCCCCTGCTTTGGGCGGCTGATGGCTGGAGGTCGGCAAACAAGGGTTCGCAAGCCTTTTTTGGTTCTCGAATCGGTTCGCTGGAACGCACCACGAGAATATATGCAAAGTAACCGTGTGCGCCCCCCTCCCCTTTGTCTGTCTGTGTGCGTGTTTGTGTGCAGAAACAAGGGAACCACAAACAGGGACAGGAGTGTGAATAAAAGCATGTTCAAAGCAGAACACCATATTGATGATGTTGTAGAGTTCACCCGGACTCCTTTCCATGACCAACCCCTCTCCCCCTTCGCGGTGAGCAAGGTTGCCAGCACCGTTTCTCATGCAAGGACGCAGATGCCGCAGGCGACTAGTTTCTTTGTCTCCCCCAACTGACGAGATTGTTTTCCCCGAGGGAGGAGGAGGAGGAGGAGGAGGAGGGGGGGAGGGGGGGTGGGGCAGCGCTCAAGAAGATGTGCGCCGTGAAGCACACTATTTCCAGTGTAGTCACCCTCCCCCGCCCCCCCCCACCCTTTCTCCGTCTCCCGGAAACAATGAAGGAGAGGTGTCGCACGTAGGGGAATCTATGAGCGTAGAATGGGTATTAGGGCTCTTGGGTACTCCACAAGGTGTGCCCTTCTGAGCATGTTGTTTTTGTTTTTATCGGCCAGTCGACAGATGATAAAATACAGCCGAGGTGAAGAATACTTTCCCTCTAACCCCGTCACTTTTCGCTAGAAACCCCGCGGACACCTTTGTCGCGGCAGTAATGTGATTACATGGACATGTATGTTCTCTTTTTTTTTTGCGGATGTGGGTTTCAGTTTGTTGGTCCTGTGTCGCTAGAGAGCTCGTTGCAGCATCGCCTCATCGAGGTAAAAAGGTTGCAGAGCGTCATCTGCGCCTTTAGGGGTATACCCGATCCAGAATAGCAGAAGGCGTTCCGCGCGTCTTCTTGCTGGGGAAACTTTTTCTCCGTTCTCTCCGACATCCGCCTCCTCTCGGATAGATGACGAGCGCGAGATGTGCGAAGCGGGGAATACATGGGTTTTGGGTGCAATGTGTTCAATTTCAATGAACGCGTCTCGGGCGTCCGTGGGTGCGGCGGTTTTCAGCAACGCCTCCTCGAGCGGGCCCGCAGCGGTGGTCTCATTTTCCCCATTGCGGCTTCGCACTGGGTCGGACGGGGCAGAAATCCAATTCAAGGAGGCTAAGCACGCCTCCGACAAGGTTATCCCTAGCATCGCGCAAACTCGCTCGGCGAGGAGCCGTAGCGCGTGGACGGTGAGATTGAAAGGCTCACACGCGCCCACAAAGCGCGACTGGAGGGCAGGCCCCAGGCGTGTGCGCCAGAATCTGGCGGCGGCGGCAGAGGAGGATTGCAGAAGTGAGGTCAAAAATGCTTCACAAACCTCCCGTGCTTCTATCGGAGTGGTCGCACGGCGGAGATCTTGCTGCAAGAGGTGCTTTGCCGTTCGCGCCACCAGCTCCACGTGACACCAGTGCTCAACTGCAGCGCGCGTCGTCTGTGGTAAACGGTGCAGAACATATGCCAGGTAACGAAGGTTGAGTCCATTGGCGTGCAGCAGCTCGCTCAACGTCGGAATCATAAGGAAGCTCCCCGCTTTTCGGCAATCCGCACCACACCGCACTGCCGTAGAACAAACCTGCCCCAGAGGGTCCGCAGGGGCATCCTTCTCACCCACGTGGCCTAGTATGAGTCTCGTGTAGCAATGCATGCACACACAGCAACACTGCAACGGATTCGTGCACACCACAAAGCGGAGCTCGTTGGGATCGATTTCACCCTCGCATTGGTTGCAGGAACAGGTGGGGAGCAGAGGGGCAGCGACAGGGTACTGGAACCCAAGCGTCCCCGCAACATGGGTGATTCCCTCTGACTTGATCCACGCCCCTGCAGCCCATGACTGGGAACCCAGAGCATCGAAATTGCGAGTATGAGGAAGACTCGCTTCCTCGGTTGCCTCCTGCGGCGTGCGTACGCACTCGTTCGCCGACCAAGCCGTCTTCCATGAGAAAAAAACTTCGGGACGGACGCGATAAACCACGAGGCGGGCATACAAAGCTAAGTCACTGGGTGTGCCGACCAGTTCTTCCGATGCCGTTGGCGGTAGTGACGACTGGTCAGCGGAGGGCTTTGTGCAGTGCAGCGGCAACACGGGCGGGAGGAGACGGTGCGTGCGTGCGAGGTAGAGCCGGCGGTCCCGTCCTGTGTATACACGCCACTCGCATGGCACGGCACCACCTTCGAAGCGCAGCGCATCGCCGAGACTACGCACCAGCTCTGAAACCACGGCGGGTCGCGGCAAAGGTGATGGTGGTGTGCAAGAGGGAGCGATGGAACCATCACCCTCGGCGACCATTGTGGTGATGTCTGCCTCTACAAGATTCGCGGTGTCGTAGGGAGGAATCGTAGTGCACAAAAAGGAAAATCCACCGAACGTGCAGAGGGCGTGCAGCGGTACGTGAAGAGCGTACGGCGGTGCCACAAGTGCGAGCATTTCGTGGTGGCGGTAAATGGCGCGTCCGCACTTCATCGCCATCTCATCACCGCCGAGGGCACCGTCCGCCGTGTCCACACATCGCCGCAGAACGATGCCGTTGTGAAAGTACACCTCATTTGGGAACCGTGGGTGGACGACCACCTGGCGGCTAGAGGGCGGCATGATTGCCTCCCTGCAAATCTGCACAACAGTACGCTCCACCTCTGACTGAA
This sequence comes from Porcisia hertigi, assembly GCF_017918235.1. Taxonomy (NCBI): domain Eukaryota; phylum Euglenozoa; class Kinetoplastea; order Trypanosomatida; family Trypanosomatidae; genus Porcisia; species Porcisia hertigi. The sequence goes on from NC_090591.1 coordinate 619,423, forward strand.
AAGCGGCAATAAGCGCATCGAGCACGGCCGGTGGTGCGGCCTCCGGAAGCTCTGAACCAGTGGCAGCGGCAGCGACGGGGTGGGTCAAGTCCGTGGTGAGGCAGCACAGTTCAACGGCCCGTTGATACTCGAAGTTCCAATCTCGCTGGTTGCCCCCCTCGGGGTGAACTGTGGCCCAGTAGTAGGTGTATAACTCCGCGTCCAGGAACAGGAAATGGTTCGCGGCGGGACGAGACACTTCCGCGGGGGAAACGGTGGGCAGGATATGCTGCCAGCTCATCCTTGTACTCGGCACCGCAGATCGCGTAGAGGAGGCACCGTTGCTCCCAGAGGCCGTCTCGGGTGTGGCCCTGGTATCGTACACGCGATGCCACAAGGGAGCATCGCTGAAAGGATCAGAGTCCCGCGTTTCAGTGGAATCGGAGTAGGCGATCCAGCCTAGCGAGCCATCCTCGCACCGTGTGCTGATCCACCAGCCTCCAAACACATCGCAGTGGCGAGAGGCTTCGAGCAGGACAGAGCCTGCGGGAACTGTGCCAACGACCTCTCCCAGAGGACCTGCGTAAAGAGGCGCCTCTTTCGCGGCACCCCAGAAAATGGGCGATCGACTGCGGCGCGGCTGGGTGGTCGATGTCACAGGCTGCTGGGAGGAGAGTGATGTAATTCCGGCAGATTTCCTGATGGGTGGCAGTTTTCTTTTATTTGCTGGATTTGATTGTCGTCGAGAGGGCGAAGGTGAGAAGGCAGTGATGCTGTCTGTCCGTGGAGACGGGTGCAGCTGCGTGGCGAAGGACGCACTGTTACCATCCTTTGTGCTCTGTTCTCTGTTGAGGAGACTACTCATCCTTTAGGGTGGGAGGTGGACTATCAAGAGGATGGCCGCGGTCGGTGAGGGGTTCCGCTTACTCATACTACGATGGGTCACAGTGACATCAGCGGAAACCGAAGTGGGTGGTGGTTGTGGGGGGGGGGGGGGTTGAGTCACAGAGGCATCCATGTCTTCACATTCGCGCCATACGGGATACGAGAGCACCCGAAGGCGCGCACACACACACAACGAAAAAAAAAACAGCACACCAATGAAGACTGTCCACACAAGACCGAATGAAGGGGGAGGGGGAGGAGGAGGTAGACTCCAGAAGTGTTTTTCTTTCTCCTTTCTCCAGAGTAGACGAGATGGTCTCAATTATTTCCAAGTAGACTGAGCTTTCTGATTCCTTCCAGCGTGGTGGTTCAACACTGCAGCCTCGTGCCACACGAGGGGGTGTGGGTGCCCTTGAGGAGCAACTTAGGGAAGCAGCGACGTGAAAAACGAGCAAAGATATGTTGCAAGCATATTCACATATACACATACCCAGAGGGACCTGTAGTCCGTTCATCTTCCCTATGAAGAGGAGCACCCCGTTGCGATGTTCCGCGTGTGTTGCCGTGAGCGCATCTCCCTCTCAACCGTATACACAGATTTCTCCCTCCTCCCCGGCTTTTCCTTTCGAATGAAGACTTCTTCTCTTGCTTGAGCGAAGAAACGACAAAAGAAAATACACACACAAATGAAAAAAAAAACATGAGGAATTACGCTCCCTTCAGCGACCCCTCCCCCCTCCCCCTTCCACCCATCCATCCACCGGAAATGAAAAACCCTGCGCTGCCAACACTTCGTTCACCCCCACACCCGACATGGAGAATGAATTATCATCTGGAAAAAAGGCTGTACGGGTCGAAACAACCGTCAAGATGACTGCCAGTACGTCTTTTGTGTGCGAGCGTGGCGGAGGTGGTGATGATGGTGGTGGATGGCAGCAAGTGAAGTACGCGTTTGGAAGAGGTCTTCCCTTGTCAACACGCCGGACCATCTAGTGCGCACGTCATGTCCACCATACTGGGCGGTATGCGGCACAGAGGGAGGCACCTCACTGTGGTCTCGTCCGCCCTGTCCCTATTCCATGCGGCTACTCGTGTTATTTGTATCGATGACAAGCACAGCTACTTCAAATGTCCCTCGTTCACGTCATCCAGCCTACACTGGAGAGGACTGCTGACGGAACCGCTCCTTCAGAACACGTAGCCTTTCCCTGAGGAGGTCCTGCATTTCCCGCACGTCATTCAACGTCGTTGTTTTCCCCGCGGAAATCCCACCGAAGTGCCTTGATGGTGGAGGGGGTGTTGCATTGCCCTCATCAAGCATGGGCGACATGATTACTCCCTGAAAGCGGCGGGGAGCGGTGTTCAACGTTGTCACCGTCTCTCCCACGAACGCTAAGCGGCGCAATCGAAGCTCATTGGAGAGCGATCCCCCGCACCAGGTGCTGCTCTGGTGTGCTATCGGTGTGTCTTCGTCAGGAGCCGGTGGTGATACGAATACTCGTTGGAAGTTTCTAGGAGGATCTGGTTTCTTCAGCATCCGCCTCAGCACATCCGACCTCTGTGGATCGCCTGGTGATAGCACCGCTGCTTCTGAAGTGAGCGCCGGGGAGCAGCTACATCTGGAGTTCCGGTCTACCACAGGACTCGAGAACGACCGCGAAGAGGCCAAAGAAGAGCTTTCCGCCGCGAGAACGCACGTGCGCGTCGCCTCAGCGACTGTGAAAGGAGTATTTATAGGCTGCTCGGCAAATCGAGAGCCGACAGCAGCCGCAGCGCTGGCAGTCGTGAGGGTTGCCATCTCCCGCGCGAGGGGAGACGGCTTGTCCGGCGGCGCAGCGTCCGTCAAGCTATTGGAAATACACGCAGAGCCGTCATCGGGGCTGTGCGGAAGACGGGGGGCCTGCTGCTTCTGGGTTGGGCATCTGAGAGGCTGTGGCAGTATCTCAGGGTGGTGATTGCCCTGATACTCGTCGTGATGCAGGTTCTTCACCTTGTCCACCACATCCGGTGGCGAGCACCGTAGCCCCGCTTGTGTCGGCTCTACCGGGAGTGGCGGTGCTAAAGAAACACCACGCAGATGATAGTCTGGCGAACTTGAGAGCGGTGCTGAAGGAAGCTGTAGCGAGACGGTTACATCCTGGTGAACGCGACGGTGTGTTTTTCGCCTGCGGCGACGCCGGTGTGGTCGGGCTTTCGCCGCCGCCTCTACAGGATGGCTTGTTCCTTGTGCTGGTGCCACCCGCGTAGGTTCATCGGGATCGGCTAAAGGGTCTCTGAGCAGGTACGATGTGGTCGTCTGACCACCTCCGCTGCGCCCCGCTGCAACCGTCGTCGTCCCCTGTGGTGTAGAAGCTCCCGTTAAAGGCGCATTCGATGGGGAAGCAGCCGCAATAGGGGGTGTGCACTTGAGCCTTTGGTGACACTGGGACTTGACTTTGCTCTGCTCGACTGTAGCTGACGCACCTACAAATGAAGGGTTGCCGTCTTCCTCTTCACGCGCAGCTGTTGGGGCCTCGGCGATAATTGTAACTGAAGTGGACAAAGACGACGTCTTCCACGCACCCACTGCTGGGGACGAGGTATTTTGGGGGGAAGTGGTTTGCGTAACCGGCTTTTTCTGCACTACGGGAGAAGTCGTCGGCGATGTCTCTGCTGGATTAGCTAAAAAGGTGCTACTCCTCAGCCAGTCAAGAACGGCCGCCGTTTTCTGTGGCGGCAGGCAGCAGGTCCTGAGTGCAGGTGGCGGGAAAACGTCCATGGTCAGTTGAGGTGGGGTAACGCTCTCTGCGGACAGGGCTGTTGCCACTCGGTTCAAGGTCAGCGGCACCTCCTCCAAGACCTCTTCTTGTGGCGTGGCAGGTGGTGCACGGCTCCCTCTTGGAATCGCATTCGGTGCGTCTGCGTGTTTCGCATCCTTTTGGGGATTGAGGGAGACTTGGATGGCGGAAACCGCGGTGGGTTGCGGGAGTGGGTGATAGTAGCGCCGCTGCACATACTTTAAGCGAATCCATTTGAGCACATTTTCTGAACGGTCGTGTGCGGCTGGTTTGACGTAGCTGGCGGGAATTTTGGCTTCGAATGTACGCTTGGCTCGCTGGTTGCCCACTGCGGCCATGAACGCGATTTGCTCCGGCTCCCAGAGATCCATCGTGCAACTTTTCACCTTGCTGATGTGCACGCCAAGCTGACGATGCAAACCACTGCATCGGATGCAAATGAAAATGCCAAGATTGACGCTCGCCCATGTCGGGTTACGAGAGCAGCAGTCCATGCACTCCGAATTGGCCGGTTGCTTCAAGAGCGCTAGAAGTTGCTGTTGGTGCTGCTGCTGGACCTCTTTTGTCTGCCGTTGCATGGACGCCATGGTCACCAAACTATTGAGAAAGGCGCCGAAACGTAGAACGGCATCCGGGAAGCCAAGTAGGGGAGGGGGGGGGGGTTAACCAGAAGTAGCTGTTTCCCCAACCGCCGGTTAGCCTTGTGTTAGTGGCCCACGTCAAGGGGAAAAAAAAACACGCAGAGAACCACCAAAGCCTCCCCTCCCCTCTTGACTCGCCAAACGCCCACCAAGGAAGTTGTTCAGAGCACAAATGAACACACAGAATGCGAATGATATAAATAAAAAAACAGCTCAATCGGAGAACACCTCTATAGGGACCACACTGAGATGGCGGCTGTGGATACGACCACAGCAGCGTGTTTTAACGCCTCTGCGAAATTCTATCCTTTTCAATCTTTCTTTTTTTGACCCTGTGTCCTTGGATGCCGGTTCACCGCTCCACCCAGACACACACACACACACAAAAAAAAAAAGTAACCCAGAACGCAGCAATCTACACTGCTGTTTATGTATATGCACATGAATGTGTATGTGTGACTGCAAGGTGAGCGCTTCGTTTGTTCCCACCTCTCATTGCACTCCCTTCAGCGTTAAGAATCTGTGTTTGCTAACACTGGACGTGGCCTATAACCAATCTTCACAGAGGGAAAGCGTGAAGCAAGCTCCAAAAAATGAGAAGATATGCACCGCCCTAACAACAACGACTTGCTGCGAAGGGGCTCACATGTGGGGAGGCGTCTGCGGACGTTTGCGTGTATGCCCGGATGAATGTGCGCCGGTGCACCAGACACACAGCTCAGAATAACAGAAATAAGGTACATGAAGGAAATACAGGAAAACACATCGTGAGGATGACGCACCACCATAAAGAAAGGGAGAGAGAGAGCAGATCTTAAACACGATAATGCATCTCTAGAGGCCTGAGAGAGGTAGCTAGACTATTCCTACTCCACAAGTCGCACCAAGGTGACTGAGTCACCTTGGTGATGAAAGGGTGCGGCACTCAACGTTTGCAAATGCTGTCGCCTCCAGCCCATTGTCTCTATTTTTTTTTCTCGCCTGTACCGACACCCCAAAGACCGACAGGGTTGAGCACAAGGGGGGATGGATAAGCCTTCAGAAGAAGAGGTGTTTTCTCGGACACACAAAGAAAGACACATTGACGACGTCTTCTCTCGCTCAAGTACTCTTCCGCACCACCACCCCCCACCCCCCCTCCCAACTCTGCACTTCTGTCTGACTATTCAGATCGATCTCAAAAAAAAAAAAAGAGGACGTAATTCATGCCACGAACCTGCCTGCCACAAAACGCCACAATCGCTGAAAGGACGTACATGTCATGACCCCAATCCGAGAAAAAAAAGGGGAGAGAGGCGACAGACGGTAGTGGGGACGGTGCGTTCTCTTTATCGAATAACACACAGTAAGACTGGGAGAAAAAGGGGGAGACGTTGGGGGGGGGATGGCAAGAAGAAAACCGAGAAGATAGAGGAAGGGGCTCACCCTCCCCAAAGGAAACGAAAACAGCAGAAAGCTGATCAGACACGTGATACACCTGCCCCCCTCTCCGCCGCCATGTTTGGGCAGGGGAGGAGGAGTAACAGTACAAAGGATATATATATATATATACACACACACGTGTACTTTCTTGTGGTAATGAGATGTCTCCTGCCCAACGGTTTGGTGCAGGAGAATGTAGAGCGGGGAGGCATCTCTTTGTGCCCCCTTTTTTTCAAGCACTACGTCTATAAAACATCCACTACGAAGTCCACACACACACACACACGCACGCACACCAAGGGAGCGCTGTGGACTCCAATGCAGTGTTTCACCAGGGGCGAAGCGAAGACGGTTTGGAACCTCGCTACTCCGTATCGAGACGTTGGTACATTGAAAAACAAAAGCGAGGGAGGCTGCTGATATATGTATATATATATGTATAAATATATAATTCTAGAATGGCATCTCCTTTGGCTCTGCCTGGCTCCAAACCTAAAGGGTGCTCTGGCTTGTACCCATTAGGTTGTTTGTGGAGGCAACAAACACAAGCGCCTTCGTTTCCTCTGCTTGGCAGGTCACCTCTCCATAGGGTACCGCAAAGCACTCGCCGGCCTTCACCGTTGTCCCGTTCACCTTGGCCGAACCCTCTAGGCAGAAGCCGAGGCCAATCGTGGGCAGCACCAAAGACGTTTTGTGACGACCGGAGGAGTAATTGTACTGCATGCGGTACAATGAAAAGTCAGGAAACTGCGGTGGGGGTTGATAGAACTGTACCTCCCACTGCTCGGCGTCTGTGCTGGTCTTCCTCGGGTGACGGGCAGAGGCGAGGCCGGTTGTGTCGTACCTCAGCATCTTCAAAAGTGTTGGCACATCTTTCCACTTGGGCGTTAGCCCAGCGCGCACGACGTTGTCACTGCATGCCATGATCTCCACACCGTCGCCGCTGATATACGCGTGTGGTTCACTGTCCGACAGGAAGAGCGCTTCCCCGGGAACCAGCTGAACGTAGTTGAGGAAGTACACCATCCAACACCCGACATCATCGGGGTACTGTCCGTAAACGCGAACAAAGACGCTGTCCTCGGTGCACTGAGCACCCTCCTCCTCGATTCGCTGGAGTTGCCGACGCAGCGCCTGGGTGACGACGTCTTCGGAGGCACCGTAAAGCTTTGACATCAACGCCTTCAGTGCCTCCTTCTCGGCGTCACTATCGGCGGCCGGCAGCTCCGTCTCCGGGGCTGTCATGTATTGACGCAGCACCGCCCCAGCGTCCACCAGCGCTGCCAGCTCTGGAATGCGCTTCAGGTATGCAATGATGGCCTTGAGCGGGCGAAAGCAGCAAAGTGCCTCAAAGGGGGTCAGCGCACAAATCAGCTCCGGCTTGTGATTCGGGTCTTTGTATTTGTCCGGATTGGCGGCGTGTAGCACCTCGGCTAACTTCTTGGAAGGGTGTGCCTGAATAGACAATGCCGTGCCGATCGACAGTATCTTCAGCAGGTACGGCACCGTGTCGCGGAAACTCGAGGCCTGATGGAGCTTCGAAAAGTACTTTTTTGTGTTCTCCGGCACTCGCAAAAACTCGTCGAGGAGCTTCGCGTTGTCGCCAGGGAGCTTCGACGGGCAACTAGGATGCGTACCGACCCACAGTTCGGCATACTTTTTCCCGGACGCGTCATTCTCCAACCCTTTCATCTTTGCCACGAAGCTGGACGCGGCATCCTTGCCCCAGGCGTAGTTCTGGTAGCCAGCATCGATTTTGATGAGCTCCGACATGCTGAAGGTGGTGTGCAAAATGTCTCGGTTTTATTTTTTCTTTGCGTTGAGGTGGGGAAGAGAAAGAGGGAGGAGGAGAGAAACAGGGGGAAGAGGACAGTGCCTGGGCTGCGGTGAGGGAGGACTGCTGTTTCCTCTCTTGTTGGTTGTTTGTTGCGTCCAGCTGAACAATATGAGGAGAGTGAATCAAAGCAGTAGAGGCTAAATAATAATACAAAAAAAAATCAGCAGATGTTGAGCCTCGTCAGTTAAAACGGAAAGGGAGATTCGAGACCGAGGACTCGAGAACCAGCAACAGCTAGAGAAGTGGCCAAGGAGAGAGATCACCGCGCGAAACGGGTTTGCTTCTCACCGTTTAGGAGCGGCTGTTGTCCTCACACTGTATGTATGTGTTGGCTGTCTCTGTGTCGGTGTGTGTGTGTGTGTGTCTCGGAATTGCTCAGTTTGCTTTACGATGTAGCATGCTCAAAGAGTCAAGGGACCACGTTCACAGAAGCCTGTGAAGCTGTAGGGACAGCTGCCTGGGAATAGGGGCTCAGAAGAAGTGTGGTTGAGTCGCGAGAGCTGCGATGACAACTAAGACAACGGAAGAGAGCGAGCAAGGGAAAATAAAGCATGGAAGTTGTCATCCCAAGACGGCCGCAGCTTTTCAGTGAGTGACGAGCGTGGAGGAGAAAAACAAAGGTTTTTTTCCCTCTCCTTTTTCCTCACACTGTGTGTGCGCGCCAGCGTGTTCGTGGGCTTCTATCCCGAGCGGCGAGGTGCGGAAGCAAAGAAAAGGCAGTCAGAGAGAAAGCAAGAGTGTGCCTATGGTACGGTAAGAAGCAGCAGTGCTGCATGTGCGGGTACCTCTCGCAGAGGTGCCCCAAAAAACTATCCCCCCCCCCCTATTCTCAGAAGCCTTGTGCTAGTGGGCAGCTCGATGTTCAATGAGCACGCGGACCTCGCGATGGCGCGCAATGTGCTAAGTGCAAACAGCGGAGCTGCAGCAGCAGCCGGTAAGCGATGCTCAGAAAAAAAAAAATGACGTCGACTCCGTCAAAACAAAAAATATCTATATCTACATATATTTATAGGGGTAGCTTATTCCCCATGAGACACCTTCCCAAGCGTGCAAAGCAGTGAGGCATTCAAGCAGAAAAAACGAAGAGCAGATAACAGTGTGTGTGCATGTGAGTGTGAGTGTGAGTGTGTGTGTGTTGGGGGGGGGGGGGGGGGTTCAGCCACTGCGGAACGAAAAAGGGTGAAGCGTGTAGCGCACCGGTTTCTTCTTCGCCCCGGCTCACAAGCAAAAAGCATTACGTGTGCGCGTCTGTGCGAAGGGGGGGAGAAAACCGTGGCTACGTGTCCAAGACGGGATGGAAAGGCAGAGGCCCACTTGAAACAATATATGGGGGAGAGGGGGGGGGGGAGGGAAGGCACGCAACTAGGCGGTGCCCCTTGAAGTGCGGGGACACGGCACGGTTGACACGATTTGCAGGAGAGTGTATGGCGCCTACTATGGTGCTTCTCGATCAAGGTGAGAAGGCAGGTAAAAAAACTGTCCAGCACGGGGCCTCGCTTTCCAGGCCTCCCATGTGTTATACGCCGCTTCAACGCCTGGGATCTTCTGGGTAAACAAGAGCGAGGGCCTGTGCACCGATATCATTTGGGGCGACAAATTCACAATGCGCAGCTGCTCAAATTTCCGCACGCGGCTCGCCGCCACGTAGACGAGGTGGTCACAGGGGAACATACCTTCGGCGTCAAAAAGCACAGCGTGGTCCAGGGTAATGCCTTGTACTTTGTGCACAGTAAACGCGTACGCTGGTGTCAACGGGATGCATGACACACGCAGGTTAAAATACCAGTCATCCTTCGCGACCGGAACTGGTAGTGTTATCCAAGGAATCGCGACATCCTTTCCATCGGCATCCATCCTCACCACGGGTATCTGCGGACGACACTCCGCAGATACCCGTGCGCGGTTTGCCGAGCCCACGGCGCCTCGAGCGAGCAGGCGCGCCGGATTGGCAAGCGCCTTCATGTCGCCCGGCAGCAAGCTCGTGCATGCCAAAAAAGATCGAAACCCGACCACAGTGCCAAGTGAGCCATTCACGTACTGGGACGACAAGTTGCGCAGCAGCATGACACGACACCCGACCTTCAGCCACTTGTCCTGGAGGACAGTGTCCTTTTTAATGGCTTTACGGAACTCTTTTTCCAAGAACGGTTCTAGCCGACGAATCAGCTGCCGTGCCTCCACGGCTTCCAGACGAACGACCTCTCGAGGAAACAGCAATCCACCCGCAGGCTGACGGCGCGCGCCTGCTGATGCATGGGTACTCACACCCGTGGTGTCCCCCCACGAGGCCTTGCTTTCTCCACCGCAGGAAACGCCATGCCGCGTCTCCAAGAGGCGTTTCACTGCACGACGCCGATCGTTTGCAATGTGCCGGGTTTCTCCACTGCAGCTCACGCACACTGTGGACAGTGATGTAGAGTAGGAAAGCGGTGACGGCAGCCCGTATACCTGAACAGAGCTGAGGGGAAAGAGGCACAGCTCCTCCACCGTACGCGCAAGTGCGATAGCCTCCTTTTTTCGTAGACGCCCGCCGCGTTGGGGCGTGGCTTTCCCACCTCTCGTTGGGGAGCAGAGACGAAAGTGGACCAGCAGTGTGGCCTCACACATGCCCCCACCACCGCCCGCTGCTCCCATTTTGCGCACTGGTTTCTCTCCAAGGGATGAGGCACACATCGCCTTTGTCGTGGTGAGGTGCGTGCGGAAAACCTTCTCCTCACCCTCTAACTCGAGCATCCTGTGGTCATTATAGTTCTTCACGGCTGCCTTTGTCGGCATCAGACGCACGGCATTCTTCACCGGCGCGTTGAGGAAGGCAGAGCGCGACAGTCGATAGGGGAGCCTTCCCTGACGCAGCTGGTTCAAGGCGTCAGAGAAAGTCTGATCCTGCTGGCGCAGCGGCTCCCGAAGTTGGACATGCAGGAGGTGGTGTCTGAAGCACCAGCTTTCGAACATGCACTTGTCATAATACCACCACTCACCATGACGGCGCTGCGTAGCGGTGAAATCAGAGGCACCAGAGGGGCGTTTTCTCTTTTGGGAGTTTTCGGTGGCCGCAGATGCAACCGCGGGCCCGGTGTCCAGAGAGGGAGGATCCCTTGGAATCAGTGTCGAGTGTGCAGGAGTCGCCTTTGCATCTGCACGAGACTGCGCATCGTCGCGCTCGGATTTCGCTTCTTTGCATACGACAGGGGTAACGTGTTGTGTCACCATATTTTCAGGGTCATGAACGTGGGGACAGCGCCGCTCTCTGGGAGGGGTGTCATCCGCTGCGAAGGGCGTGAGTTGGAGAAAATCTCCCGAAAGGACCATTTGTAGCCCTCCAAACGGCCGACTAGCGTCACGCCCAGGCATGCGACGGGCCGCTCGCTCGAAGGATTCCAGCACCCCCGCGTGCAGCATCGATACCTCGTCGATGATCACGACGTCCACCTCTGCGAAAGCCCTAACGTTGGTGAATCGCAGGCGGTGCGTGTGTCTGTGACTGACCATTGAGGTCGCCATCGCGGAAGCGCATTGCATCTTGCCCCCCTCGATGCCTTCATAGCTTTCATTCCCGCTCTCAAGACCGTCTTCGATCTCGTACTTGTCGTCTGGGGTAGACACAGGCACTCCAAAAATGCCGTGGAAGGTATTGCCACCAATATTCAGTGCGGCGATGCCAGTAGATGCAGTGATAGCAATACGCCGTCCTCGTGCCCGAAGTCTCTCTGCAATGACACGCAGCAAGTGCGACTTGCCGGTGCCTGCCTCACCACCAATGAAAAGCGATGCACCTCGACACGCCAAGTCGCACACAGTGAGCTGCTCAGGTGTTAGGGTCCATCGCGGCGCTGCTTCGTCGCTCTCTGAGTGTAGGGATATCTCCGGAGAGCCGCACAAGCCCTTCTGATCGGCAACGCCGATCATCTTGACTTGGCTGGAGCCTTCACCTCTCCTTTCTGTAACTTTTGGCGGTGTTGCATCGCTCTGAGAGGGTCTCACGACACAATACTCGCCGTGTCCCGCCTGCTCAGACTCGGGAGCGCCAAGCTGACTGCGGTGCGAAATACCCTTTGCAAGTCCTTCAGACCCTTCCTGATAAGCCAGCGACTGGGCATTCCTCCAGAAAAAACTCGCAGCGCTGGATGTCACGGCTCCGGTCCTCTTCGTGGAGGCATCAGCAGACAACTTCAGGATTTTCTGCCCCAAAAGAGGGCCCCGTGGGCGGCAGAGCATTTGAAGGAGGACGGAGGAGTACCCGGTGAGTACCTTTCGAAGGAATATGTGGCGCAGCTGTACTAGCAAAGAGGGCCTCTTTTCCTGTGTCGGTCGAACAACCCTTTTTTTTGCAGCATTGTGAAACGGCCCCACTCCCCCTTTGAATTTATTTTTCTTTTCTTCTTTTTTTCCTTTTTCTGTGCGTGTGTGTGTGTGGTTTTAGGGGGGAGGGGGGGAGAGGAGGACTCGTGTGTTGCTGGATCCGTATGCCTCTGCCAATGCTCTTGTTTGTCACCTGGGAAAAAGTCGCGGCGGCAGGCATTATGCAAGAACATTATACGCAACGCCAGACGGGGGAGAGGGGGGGGGGGGACCAAGTAGGAAGCAGGGAGGGAAGAAGGAGGGGGGAGAAAGGGGAGGGAGCAGAAAGTAAGCATACCGGGGGATCGTGTTCCAGGAAAGGGTACGGCCCTTCAGGTGTCGATACCCTATGATGAGGAGTGATTTAGTTTTGTTGTTTGCATTACCGCAAAAGTAGGCAGCACTGTGCAGCTCGGAACGTGTACGCAAGAGGGCGTGGGTGTTCAAGACCAGGAGCACTTTCGGTGCCCCCCTTCTCTGTACAGAGGGTATGGCTTCTTTTGTGGAACGGGAAGAGACCCTACAAAAGACATCGATTGAATAAACAAAGACACACACAAACGCATACACACACACTTGGCACAGTGACTCCTAGAGTGTGAGGTGGGGGTGCGAGTAGGTGAGAAGTAAAAAAAAAGGAAAAAAGGGGTCGTCTATGCACCCTGTGGATCTCCCCTCAACAAGACAGGAGCAGCGGTGAGGAAGGAAAAGAAATTAGGGGGTTCTAACGCCGTAATCAAACAACCACGAAAAAAAAAAGGGAAAAAGGACACTCAGCGGGAGAAGAAAAAACAAGAGAAGCAACCCCCCTCCCCCTCCCCCCCCCGAAAAAAAAGGAGGAAGAGGGAGGAAGAAGAGGGGGAAGCCCTACCCTAAACGGGTCTATTGAACGCGCGCATCGGCTAAAAGATCGCCGCAAACGCAAAGGCGTGTGCAAAACGAGAACGGCGAACGACGCCATAAAAAACAGGAATTGAAAACAGAAATCAAGAGCGAGGGCTGTCTCTATTTTCGGACATCCATGTATCGCACTACTGGCAGTGGGGTAATAAACTCGGCGTTGCGTGACCGCGCAGATACTGTGACGCGCTGGTAAGAGGGGACGTCCTGTCGTTTTTCCTCCTCGACTAAAAAGTGTAGGGACTGCCGAAGTAGCTTCAACTGTTGGTGCTCCTCAGCTGTGACGTACAGTCGGTGACAGCGGGTAGGCGGTAGACGGTACTCCTCGGTGTCGCCGTCTGATTCTATGAGGCCACGCATTCGTAAGAGGGCGAGCAACTCGGCACCACTGACAGCGCAAAGAATGGTGGCCTCCACGTTCAGCGAAATCGGCTTTGGACGTGCTGCTGACCTCGACGCTGATCTGCGTGGCGCACCGACCCTGGCCGCGCTACCCTCTCGCTTTGCCGACGAGCGCGCCGCTGACATCGACGACGGTACGTGACGAGATCCGGAGCGTTGCGGTGGTGCAGACTCACCACGAGCAACCGATACCGACGTCTGCTCATTCCACCTTCGACCACCCTGTGAGCGCTGCTCAGCCGCCACCTCGGGCCGCCTTCGATGCTCATGCGAGCAACATCTCTGCTCTCGGGCTGCGGACTTCGTGTGGCCCTCTTCTCTTGGCGTCCGCGTATTCCTGACATATCGAGCGATCGGATCGCTGAGTGCGCTGCGCAGCGCAGTTGCGGTTTCCACACCGGCTGCTGGAAGGCGCTCCTCCAACCAACGCGGTTCCCTGGACATGGCGGGCCCTTCGTCACCGCCGTCCGTCGTGGAATCCTCTCTCGAGCCAGGGGTAAAGGTCTGTTTTTTTACTACGGTTTTAATGCTCGGTTCAGCTGTTCCGGAGCAAACCTCGACTTCTATGGAGGCATCCCCATTGTCACATTGGCAAAACAACCCCGCGGATGGCGACCGCGTCGGCGTAGCAGTTTCAGCCCGCGTACTGTGAGGTGGTCGGGGCGACGGGCTTGAGTCTTCCCCGTCGTCCGACACACACACCTCGGGGACATCCCTGGTGGGAAGTTGTGTTATAGAGACCAATGCCTCACCACTCGCAGCGGCATGCAAGGAAACGCCCTTTGCTGTCCGTGGCGCCAGTGGCTCAGGCGATCGAGTAGTGAGCTGCTTCATCTTCTGACGCAACCGCTCCTGCACGACGCGAAACGCATCAAACGATCGCTCGGCGTCTGTGCTTATCGCGTCGCCGACCGTGGAGCCTGTCGCTGTATCATGCGATTTCGGGCAGGGACGTTTGTATGGGGTGCCTCTATCCTCACTGCGTGAGACTGGTGGCGCTTCAGTCGGCGCAAGGGGTCGGTGGGAGGAATTGGGTGACTGCTCTTGAAACTGGTACGAATACAATCCAGCCACGCCGCCCGGCATTAGTGGAGTGGGCAACGACTTACTGGTGTCGTGTGACGTGCGCAAACCGACCTCTATCGCGGATATGGGGATACCAGAGTGTGCCATTGAATTCGGTAATGTACCCGGCGAGGGCTTAGTGTGCCCTGATGTAGGAGCCTCACATGTAAAGGCTGTGGCGTGGTGTCGTGCAAGCTGCAGCATCGCCGTCACCCCGGAGACGGGCTTTGGTGCGTAACCGCGACTGGTGGAGGTGGGCGGGCAGCTCGCATCCGCCGGACCCCACAGAGGGGCTCTGACCTTAATCGTGCTGGGCAACTGATTCACTTCACGTTCGGTGAGACTGATTTCGTGCTGCGCATGAGCACTGGGCGTCAGCGGTCTCGAGGTCGAACCCGAAGATGGCGGTGCGGGCATTGAATCCAGTATTTTTCCGGACCCGCTGGACACTGCGGGGGAAGCGCTTCTCTCCTCTGTCAAGTAGCGCTGTCCAAAAATACGGCGCTGCCTCTGTTCTTCACTCTCATGTTGCCCAACCGTGTAGGATAGCTTTGAAAGGCGCGCACGCATCGCGTGCAACTGGCCCTCCAAAGTGTCAACCATGATGGAGGATAGAAATACGGGCCCCCCAAAAAGGTAATCGGCGAGCGAAGAGGTCAAAAAAAAAGGTGTCTCAGTTGAGGGGGTGAACTTTTTTTTTGTTCTTCCCACGTAATCTTTACGCTTGAACGTCGGCCGGAGTTTTTCATGAAAGGGGAGGAGAGTGGAAGTGGAGAATGACAAATAACCAGGGAACAAAGGCAAACAAGGTTGCACATGTGAAGAACAAACAGGGGAAGGCCTCAACTTCTTTCAAACAGCGCCTGCCCCTTCCCAGGATTTCGAGTGCTTCTACACTGACTTCCAGCTAGAGCCTACCCGAATCCAGCACCCATACACACACACACACACAGAGAGAGAGACGTGTGTCGGGAGGCGCCTGGCAAAGGACGGGACGCTCTACCCGCGACCCCCCTCCCGTCTCGTCCGCCACAGATCTGCCTTCCGTCTGAAGTGAAGGGGAAACACAGCAGCCAAACGCATAAAAAAATCGGAGCTGGGAGCTTCTGTGTGTGTGTCTGTGTGTGTATCCTTCTCGACCCTGAATACCTCGATTCGAGGAAGACAAACCAAGTCATTGACACAATCGTGATCCGTGAGGGCTTCACAAAAATCCACAATCACAAAGGAGAGGGGAGGTGGAAGAGAAAGGGGAGGGGGGACACATCCCTTGACTCCCGAAATATAAAGGTGAAAAAAAAGTATCCAAAGTACAGCAATACACTCACAGACATCTACACACTGAAAGTGTTTAACACGTGGGTTTAACACGACCCATCACCAGTGGTCTTCAGGATGCATGCGTTTTTTTGTTCTTGTCGTCGCTCTGTGCTTTCAGGAGCTCCTTTCCTTTTTCCTTTTGCCCCTCCTTCCCACTCCATCTGAACGTCGACTGCATTCCGCCTCCGTCGATCGAATGTGTGCACTCGCGTGGCACCTCAGCGGAGCCGTATCACAAACCACTTAACATCGCATGGTCGCGAAACGAAAAAGAGTCAGAGAAGCGGGGCAAAAAAAAAAAAGAAAAAATATGAGCCCGTCACGGCACAAGTGTCCGCACCATTCTAATTGTAATGGAGAACTAGAAAAGGAGGCAAGCAGAACAGTTCTCGTTGTTGTTGTTATTATCCAACACAGCAACATCCCACTGACATAATTCTGTGGCACTGAAGTGTGGAAGGGAAAAAGGCTGCGACACGAGGCATCGCAAACGCTCCATGAAGTCCCACAGCCACCTGAAGAGTCAAAAGGCTCGAGACAGCCAATGGGAGCATCTCCCCGTCCCCAACACATGCATATATATGCCCCACCCAGAATAGAGGGAATCGAAAAAAAAAAAATAGAGTTAATGGAAGAGGCCCCACAGAACAATAGAGGTGAGGTAGCAGGTTACGAGGTTTTTCTCTGCTCCCCTGGCCGGATTCCATTTAGAGCCGAAGTGAGAAGACGCGCACACACGCGATTCAAGCATGAAGATGATCTCACATCTACTCTGGCAGAGTGATAATGAAAAGGGGGGAAAAAACGTCATCATCTGCGAAGATGTGAGAGGCAAAGAGGGGACGGGAAGGTAACGGGAAATAAAAAAGAGAGCTGTGAAAAAAAAAAGCATCACTGGGCAACAAAGTATCACAAGGTGTAACTCTGCAGCGCCAACCCCCCCCCCCCACACACACACGCACCAACAAAGGAAGCAACAGATCGGTATCTTCACTGACCAGTGCGAGCCCCACAGACAAAATCGATAAACCGAAAAGATTAAACGCAAATCTGCACTAGAGGGCACCTACAAGCCCCCAGAAGAACAACGCGCCTATCCTGAAAACTATCGTGTAGTGGACACGTGTGTGTGTGTGTGTGTATTCCTGTGCCGATACACACAAATAGTGACTTTCATCTCCAAAAATAGGGAGAGCGAAGGAGGGGGGGGGAGTTCGAGGGGAAAACAAAATAAATGGTGGGGGGAACCCTTCGTATCAACTTCAAGTGAGGTGTGAAGTGGGGGCAGAAGGAGCTGAAGAGAAAGGCTATATGAGCTGGGTCCACGCATCTGCATGAGCGCGGGCGAATAGAAAAGAAAAACAAGAAAAAGATCAAAAGATAAAAACGCATCAGCTGTGGGAAGACATAATAAAATCATTCGTAGATGAATATGTGACACACGCACACAGACAGACACAGACAAATCCACACACACACACACACACACAATTTGAGAAGCACACACAGAAAAAAAGAGGGGGGGGCGGGTAATACACACAGCCTTTTTTCCGATCTCATCGGCGGCCGGAAGAAGAGAAGAGATACAGAAGGGGGGAGGGAGGGGAGAGGAGGGGAGGGGGCACAGAGAGAGAGAGGTGGGGGCGGGAACACCTGCGTAATACGGTGGATATAAACGTAAACACGGTCTGATCTTTAAAGGGGGGGATATTTTGAGCGAAACATTCGAAACTGATGGGGAACACAGGTTTCGTCGGGGCCGTGAGTATCAGGCTGCCCCCTCCCCCCACTCCTAATGCTTTATACTTTTCTTGACGACGTACTGCAGCGAATAGCATGGCTTCACTGCGGGACCTTCATGGAAAATGACATGAAGAAACCGTCCTGTAGCGAAGGACACACACACACACACAGCAACAACAACAATAAAAAAGGGTGGAGAAAAAGAATCACCGAGAAATGAGCAAGTGAGCCGCAAATGAAAAACAAAAAAGATGGGGTGGTGGTGGTGATTATGGTTCCAAGAAAGTGCTCTTCAGTGCTGCAGCTGCCTTTTATTCACTATCGGCGAGGCCGCTCTCCCCACAGGGGCCGCGAGTGTTTGCACGGCATCGATGGCACAACGCTCGCCACACGGGTACAAACCGCTTGTCCACGTCGTTCACGTTAATCACTGAAAGCCTATCCGAAATGTCATCCTCGTTTTCTCTTCTCGACTTCGTGCCACGCAAGCGACGGCTGCGGTAGATCTCATTAATGAGTTTCACATCTCCGGTGAGGAGCACCGTCTCTACTCCATGCAGCGCCCGCAGCACGCGTTGCATAACACCATCCGCTGCTTGCTTCTGCCCACCACACGGAGTGAAGAAGGCCTGCTGCTTCTCCACCAAGATTTCCCAGATCGAGCGCTTGGTTCTGCCGGCAGCGTTTGCTGGCTTTTCACGGTTCGGCAGCGGCTCACAGACGGTCTGCGCGCTCGGCCAGACGCCATGATGTCGTGTGAAGCACGAGCCGAAAAAACCCCACACGACCACTCCATCGAGCAGCTCGACATCAGCGTACGGGGGGATAGACTTGAACTGGTTAAAACCAAAGTTATCAAGATCTACAAGGACTACGATGGGGGCCACAGTCGACTTTGAGCACATCTCTGAGTATCGTGAGACCACACGAAGTGTTTCACACTGAATACAGTGGCAGGTCTTCGACATCCACGCGTCACCGCTGATGAAGTGAGCGTCATGGCGTGCGTCCTGGTCATCACAAGCCCCAGCGACGATGCTGAAGCCCTCCTCGCCTGGGAGATGAAACTTTACAAACGCCTTGCCGCCTTGCGCCGCAGAGCTTGCGTCAGAGGATGCCGATCGTTTATTGTTGGGAGGTTTCGTGGCGACATCCCCCTCATCAAATGCAACTTCTTCGAACATTGGCGGAAGAACCCTTCAGGAACACAAATAAATAATGGGGGGAGCTAAGGCGCTACAGGGAGGAGAGAAAAGCTGCGCGCTCAGTATGAGGGGAGGGGGTTGAGCGATGCACACAAAACAGGAAAAAGAACGGAAACGAGAACAACAACTGAGGTAGGCGAAGCGTTTTTGTTTTCGTGTGAGATGCAAGTAAACCTACACGACCGGTTCACCGTTCAACGCCTCTTTATTCGTGTATAGCTTTGCCACTTGCGCTTCACAAGGACAGCGAAAGTGCGTAAAGTGGGTGTGGTGCGGCTGTCGGTGGCGTTGGGGGAGGGGGAAGGGGGGGGGGGGCGAAGGCGAGGGTGAGGGGGTTCGTATCACAAGGACGTATGTAGATGAGTGGAAGCCCTTTTATGGCGTAATAGTGTATGTTTGGCGAAGGGACAAAAAAAGAGGGGGGAAAAGCTAAATACGCAAAAGAAACCCGAATACGTTTACAGAACGCCAAGTAACCGGGATGCAACTGTTTTGGGTGCCAATATAGACGCAGAAACACACACACACACAGAGAGGAAGAGACAGACGCCCACAACTTCTCCCTCTATTAGCGAGTAGAATTATGACGCTTAGAAAACGAAAACAACAGCGACAAGGGCCCCCTTTTCTGTTCAAGCAGGGTCCGCTGGACTAGTCGTGTGATGGCGATGGAAGTTAGTGGTGGTGAAGATGAAAAAACGATCTGTGTCGTCGATCGCGTGGAGAACACGGAAGTCGCCCAAGGGGTGGAAAGCTGGCGAGACCGGGGAAGGGGGGAAGGGGGAAAAGGGGGGGGGGGGAGTGAAGAAGAGCGAGTGTGTTTGTGTGTATGTATGTGTTGGCAATGTTGCTCATCCCCACAGCGAAGTCGT
Source organism: Porcisia hertigi (assembly GCF_017918235.1). Lineage (NCBI taxonomy): Eukaryota > Euglenozoa > Kinetoplastea > Trypanosomatida > Trypanosomatidae > Porcisia > Porcisia hertigi. Next base: position 638,809 of record NC_090591.1, read on the forward strand.
GGAGGACGTACCTTGACGAAGTAGCGGGGAGATACGGATAACTCAGAGCAGATGGACCTGACAGCGGCCAAAGAGATGTTACCGGTTGCATCCCTGTGATACCGAGGACGAATCACATGTGTGTGTGTGGGGGGGGGGGGTGATAGCGCCGGAAGGGAGTGGAATGAGGCTCCATCTGCCGCAGCTGGGGTTGAGGCAGTGAGAGCCAATGGAGCAAGGTACTCGCCTCAAAAGGATTCCCTGCGGCAAAGGCGGGAGGGAGGGGGGTGGGGTGAGGAAGGAGGTGCTGCTGCAGAATCACACATACCTGCTCAAAGGTTTGTCCTCATGAGCATCACCGAACCAACGATTTGCTCATTTCTCCCTCTCTCTCCCCCTCATTTGTCCTAATTGTGTTCTTCCCCATGTACTCTGTGAGTAATGAATACAAGAACACAGCATACTCAGTGGGGGGCGGGGGAGGGGGGTAAGAAAAAAAAAACAGCAACACAGACACGGGAAAGATGGCTGTTATCCGCAATCAATTCCCTTAGCCCCCGAGGAGCGGGCACACGAGATTGCCTTCCGCCCCCCCCCCCGGGAAACACACACATACACACACACACACACACACACTGTCATTTGCCTGAAGAAGAGAAATGTGGCTCAGTCAAGGCGGGCCTTTTTCAGTTGGCGAATCCCCGACTCCTCATCTCCGCATTGCCGTGTGTCGAGTGGGGAGGTCACGTGATGATCACCACTGACGCCCTCGGAGATGCATGTTGCTGACCCTTTTCGAAAGACCTTGGCAACACTCCGACGCTCCCAGCACAGATCGTCGAGACCGCCAGCTGTTGCGCTTTGACGCGGAGCACGGGAGCCCGTAGGTGGCGGAACCGTATAGCCCAATAAAGGACGCGGGTGAGCCCCATCGGCGAATTCATCGCTGTAGAGCTGCTTCGTCGAATCGACCGGGATGGCAACCAAACTAGTCCACTCGTCCCACAGGGAGCTGGGGTCACCACCAAAGAAGGCCATGGCCCGAATGCCCCTCTTCAACCATTGCACCACCTTCCGATAGAGGTTCGCGTGCGCCTCCGTCACGGAGGACGCAGCGGCGAGTTCCTTACGCAAGTGCAAAGAGATGCGGTGTATGCAACGCCCAACAACGCCAACAACAGGAATCGCCAGGTCGTTGTACTCGGGCCGCGCAGGAGCGCAGGTTTGCTCTTTTGCCGCTCTCCAAGCATCGGATAGTTCCAGTGCATCCTCGACAAGTGTCTCCAGACGCTCCGTGGACTTCTCCGCGCACTGCAACATCATCATAGTGTCATACATCACGAGCTTCAGCTCTACTTCCACCAGCAAAGCGCACTGCTGGACCTCAGCATCGTATCCTCCCTGCGCGTCTTCCCACTGTGCCGTTGCGTCTAACACGTCATTCAAAAGCGCGCGGCAAAACGTCTCCACGCCGATTTGCTTCATCCACAATTGTGTAGCCGTTGCCGCCGTCTTCAAGCGCACCTCACGCTTTTCCGTCTTGGTGAACTCAGTAACAGACACGCGGTACAGCTGTACGCAATGAACGACTGAGTAGAGGATGGCCCGTAGCTTATCGACGCTAATGGCCAGCCTATGCAAGTACTCCAGCTGTGTTTCGGCGCGTGTACATGCCGCCGCATCCTCGAGAGTGGGGTGCTCAGTCGCCAGAGCCCATGTCAGGCACACAGCGTGGCGGTCGAGCAGAAACATCCACAAGTCCGCGTCGTCTGGAGCGGCAAACATCTCCGTCACAGACCACCGGTGGTGAGAACGAACGTACGTGGAAAACCATCGATGCAGCAGATGAAGGTAAAAATGGGTTTGCGAGCCGTTCAAGCTGCGGCACGGTTCAGTAGACGCAGACGTCTCGTCGTGGTCTTCCAGAAGACCCTGCACAAGCAATCCCAGTGCGGGTAGGCAGCCCTGGTCATTCGGCACCTTCACGAGAACGCTCAGCAGCGCGTCCCGCAGCTCTTGTAGCCGGGTGCTGTGGACAGGCGACCGCATACCGGGCTTCCCAGACGCCTCTGGAGCATTCTTTCCTTCGGTCAGCTCTGCCATGTGGGCATGCAGGGCAGATGCGGACTCCATCCAGGACGAGCGCAGCGTCGCCTGCCCAACCGCGAGAATGTCCTTGACTTTCTGCTCGTTGACTTCAGTCTCCTCATATTCGCGAAGGAGGTCAGGCAACGCGACAGAGGGCACCCGCAAGTCCCTTTTAAATGTACGCCGCACGAGCGCCTCCACGACAGCCTCGGTAGAGCTACCCAGAGCAGGCGCGACCGTCTCGCTGAGCCAAATCCGTTCCACCCTCCCAATCAGCGGATAATGGGCGAACAAGTGGGCCGATTCGGCAGAAAGCCGCGCGAACTCTTGCAGGGGCTTTGCCAGCGCTTCCTCCAACTCTGTCAAGGAAGGAGCAGTGTCACGGGCCACCATGGATGGGAGAACCGACACAGCGCCGTCGGCTTGCTCCATCACCGTGGCAAGTCCAGCCTTTGCAGCCCCAGAGCTACCCCAACAGAGCCGCCGATAGAGGTGCCAATATGAGTCGATAGCTTCTGTCTGTATGTTATGCAGTCGCACAGAGGCGGTCACAATAGGTACATCCGAAGCGGGACGCATCGTAGACGGCGGATTCTGGCCACTCAGTCCAGCCAGCCACTGCTCCCAGCGAGCTGGTGAAAGAGGGACGCACCGGGCGCTCGCCTCATACACGGCGTGGTAATGCCGCAACCCTTGGGCGCGTCCAGAGTCAGAAAGGTGCGACTGCTCCCGGTGTATTTTCCAAAGGCGCTCTAAAGCATCCAGTGTGGCGTAGACCGAGCGGATGCACAGCGTCTGTGTGCCCTTCTTGACGTAGTCACTCCCGCACGCGAGAAGTGGAGTGATCTCCGCAGAAGCGTTGATTTCCTTCAAGGCAGTCATTTTTTTTTAATTATACGTTGGTGTGAAAGCAGCTACCGACTAAAGGCTCTGCTGATGCACCTCCTCCCCCCTTTCGCCCGGAGCAGGGAGGCCACTGTCTCCTGCGATGCGGCCGATTCGCCAAGGAGCAATACACCTTGGGGGAGCAGAGAGAGAGGAAGGGGGGGAAGGGGGGGCAAAAAAAACAAGTGTAGAAGGGGACGAGCGACATTGAAAAAGTGGAGGAGAAGGGCGAATGACATGACGCGTGTACTGGTGTAAAAGAGGAGGTGAGAGGAAGTCCCCTCACGGCGGGGGAGCCAACAACAACAACAAAAAACATTGAGTCGATTCATGGCATCCTGACAAAAAGGGAGGAAACACAAACAAAAAAAGAAACGACAGGTTGGAGTCGATCCCAGAGAAGATGGTCCATCTGTCACAGGATTGTGTCTGATCGGAGGAAGTCACAGAAGGTGCACACATTGACAGATGAAGCTCGGCTCCCCCCCCCTCCCGATACTTCTTCCAGTGTCTTCATTTTTTTTAAAACAGTGCTAACAGGTAGTAACTGCGAAACAAAGTATCCTCTCTTGTCCTTCACTCGCAACGCGTACAGTGGAATGGAAGCGTTGGGAAAAAGCGGTCAAGGAAAAATAGGTGGGTTGTCCTTGTCTTCCATTTGTTCCCGACCGCTGCACTGAAGTAGTATCTTGCGGCTTTTTCTTTCCTCTTCACATCTGTAAAAACAAATCCATGCAGATTACTCATCACGGAAGAACAAGAACAAACTTGCTTGACCCCAGGCAGGGATACGTACGCATCTTGCGTCTCAAGGCTCCCCGCCGTTCAATCCTGCCGAGACATACACAGAAGGAAGACCACGCAAGAACCGAGGGACCCGGCGCACGAGAAAAAATGTGTAATCATAATAAACCCCAGAGACTGGGGTGCCGAACAGGGGTAGGGGGAAGTGAAGGGGCAGAGGGTTACACATTCGTAACGCTGCCGTGCGCAAAGATCTAAGAGAGGTGAAACGCAGTACGAAACACCTGCGTATATACACAAAGTCACTGCGTTTCTCAAAACTAATTGGTGAGAAGATTCGACAAGATGTCGCTTGTCTCCTCAACATGAAGTGGCGAGGCGCCCCTCAACGACAGGAACGTGTTCGAGGGTGGGGAAAAAAAAGGGTCGACGTGAAGTTCTCTGATGGAAACAGGGGTGTCCAAAAACCCTCCGTGTGTGTGTGTCTATATATATATGTGTGCATATAAACGTATACATGTGTATACACATATACACACACTTAATAAACAAACACCCGGCCAATTTCCAAAGCGCTCACACAGTCAAGGAAGACACAGAAAAAAGAAGAGAAAGAGAAATCGTCCTTGTGGCAAAAAAAAAAAGAACAGCTGCAAACGTTGGCGAAGTCAAATAGTGACTGGGGAGTCAAGCGTGACAAATTAACGAGGCCTCAAGAAACCCGGGAAAAAAATTGAAGAGTAATGTGCCCCGACACAACAAACCTTTTGTTAAAGGTTTCCATGGGCCAAGTGACCATGACTTGGAGGGAGGGCCATGCATTATTGAAAATGGCAGCCCACCCACCCACCAACCAAAGATAGTCTGTGGTGCGCAGATGGCAAGCTGGTGTAGCAGATTGGTGAAGCGACCGTTGCTCCTTGATTTTGAAATCAACTAAAGAGGCGGTATTGAAGAGTCTAATGGACTGGCATGTGGAGGCGGGAGGGACGACAACAGCACAATACAACACAATAAAATCCAATACAGTTGCACCCCTCCCTGCCTACCGCTGCTGCTTCCACCCCCCCTCCTCTTCTGCGGACGGTACACCCCCCCCCTCACCTTCAGTTCGAATCACCAGACCTAGGAGAATAACGATGAGGAAGAAAGCAGAAAGCAGCAACAAAACCCTTAATGAGAGTAAAAATCTATATGTGTACCCGGGATAGCAGCAAGGGAGTCAAGGGAGGAGGAGTAGAAAAAAGTAATAAGCATCACCATGACCAAAATCAACAACAACAAAACATATATACACACACACGAGCCGTCCTGCACCCGGCATACATGGGGAAAGGAGCAATGTATGCATCACAAGCGCCACACCTTGTTGAATGAGACCACAAACGCATAGAAAAACAAATGTCAACAAAAGAAAAGCAGACTTACGTGCTTGTCTCGCTCTCCTCAAATCTTTTCCATATCCCCCCCACCCCACCCCCTCGCACTTCATCCCTGATTCCCGAAGGTATCGGGGTAGGCATCCGCATGGAGTCAGAGCATACCCACCAGGAGTTGGGAAAAAGGGGAATGCGGTGAAGGAAAAATCTCCTCCCCCCCCCTCCCCCAATAAAAAAAAAAGAAATGATAACAATAATAATACGTCTTCGATTACTGTTTTTTTTTTCGTTCGCCAGCCACAAACGATCGTGCTCAACTCAATGAAGAGATGAGAGGGGAAAAAAAGATTTATCGGTGGAGGGGGAAGGGGTCCAAGGTATTGACATAAAGGAGAATTGGAGTGCACAAACGCCATGTTCTGAAGCGATCAAGCCAATCATTTTTCGGCCCGCTCACCCGAGACACCTGCGTTCGGTACATGGGTGATGAGCTTTTCAAGTAACTCTTTCTCCCTCTGTGGGAGCACCCAGCCTACCCTCGCCTTTGGCCTCCAGCTCTACGTCCCTCCCCTCCCCTCCCCCCCACCACCACCCTCACACACCATTTTCAAAAGAGAGATGTTTATATGTATTGTTACCACATGCCAGTTTTTGTTCCGCGGCTTCAGACATGCCGCGACTTCTCGTACTCGTAAATTTGAATAATCGGGGGCAGCAGCTCGCTCAACGACTTGAACAACAGCTCGAATACGATTACAAGTGCGTTGAAGGCCTGAATGTCGTCACGGCTAATGACCTTGTCCTTTGATATTTGAATACTCGTGGCTAGAAGGCGCTTCACGAGATCCTCATCTTTCGTATCCAGCAGCGCAGCTGAGTCCAATCCCTTGGACAAGGCCTCTTCTACAATGGAGGCGTTGACGTACATGTTGAGTGCCTGCCTATCGGCGTGGTCCACTTGCAGCGCAGCGGCGTAAAAGTTCCGCTGTATGTTGCCCGTGACATGATGTAGACTACGGCACGCAAGCACCGTCTTCCATATCGTGTGCAGCGACTCCTCCATGGACCACGTGCGCCATTGCTCTGTTGCGTCAATCATACACTGACAGAAATGACGAATGAGCTTGCCAGCATCCAACAAGAAAGGACGCGTCAGCTCCATCATGTCACGCAAAATGATCCCTGGCGGCTGCTCACGCAGCCGGTGGAGCCTTTCCATGGAGGATACGAGAGCCTCCTCCAGTGACATGACCTCGCCTAGACAGAGCCGCAAGCTCGCGCAGGCCGCAGTGGGGTAATCGCCGCCGCGAATGGTGGGCTCGGTTGCGCACTTGGGCACCCAATCCCCGTACTGTTTCAAAAGAGCCTGTTGTTCCTTCACGAGCGCGCGCGCCTTGGCAACCAAAAAGTCTGTTTCCCTTCCCTCCTGCGTAATAGGGGCACACCCGAGGCTGACAATTATCTGCGCCAGATCGTTTATGCGTATGAAGCATTTTGTACGCATGTTCCACAAGACACGGATTGGGTCGACGGGGAATACAAATGTGCAAATGAGGTAGTACGAGATGAAGGCAAAGACGTTGTCTATCAAACGTGCCAAGAGCAAACTCGGCGACGTTGCCAGCCGCAAGCCTGCCACGCTTGTCACTGCGACATACTGCGCACCACAACCGTACACGGGATGGAGGGAAAAGCACATGGATACGAATACCCAAGCCATGGTCAGCGCCGTTATCCCCGCCAGATTGTGCACCTGGCTAGCCGTGAAATACGACAGCGAAACACCAATACAGAGGCCGCAAATACGATGGATGCCGATGGCAAGAGTCTCGGATGCGGTCTGCTGGGCTAATCGAATCAATATGGTCATACCGAAGTAGTACACGTTTTCCCGATCGTAGTTTAGGGTAAAGGCGCAGGCCACAGCAAAGCCACCGGTGTAACGGATCGTGTCCTTGAGAAGACGAATGTTGTACGGCGTACTCATTGCCAAGCGCTTCGGCAGCTCCGACCAGAAGTCGCACCAACGGTCGTAGAAGAAAAAATTGAAGGCGCGGCGCCAGACACTGGGGTAATGCGATGGATCAAAAGTCTTCATGCGGTTTTCAAACCGCTGCAGTTCCACGGCAATGTCGATGAGACTATAGTGGAAGCCCAATAAACCAAGGCAGGCATTCGTCTCCTCTTCGGACAGATTCCGCATCAGTAGCATTTCCAGCTGTTGCCGCTCGATGAGGTCCGAAAGAATCTGCGTCTTCTCCGCCATGTCCGCAAAACTCACCTTGGCGCAAAGCTCATTTGGGTCGAGGTATCTGCCAATCTGCACCAGCAATCTCATCACCTCATCTGCCAGGTTCATGGCTGGTGTCTGCACCCGTTTCTCGAACTCCCTGATGTCCTGCTGAATCTGACTGCGATGCAGCCAGTGGACATTCTCGAGTCTGTTCGCCGACGCCGCGGACATCGCGTAGAGGTGCATCTTTATGCGCTGGAGAAAGACAAGGCGCTCGTTACGAAGGATGTTGTTTAAATTGAGCTCAAAAGGTTCGTACGTTGCAAAGTTGATCGCCGTGCGCACATTCGTCGTCAGTGCGTTGATCTTCACAAAGGGGATCTGCTTGAGGGCCATCTTTGCATCCATGCTTACAGGCGCCCAGAAGCTCTTCATGGCGTTACCCACTCCAGCGCTGTGAAGCTTGTGAAGATTGAGAAGACTCTCATCTGCCTGCTTATAGCTTAGAGTGGGGTACGGCAAACTCGCGGCCAAGACGGTGAAAAAAGCGGCGATGACCACGTTAGCGGCATACTTGCCAACGAACGTCAGCGTCTCCCCGCCGGGCGAGTGCTCCGTTTGCATGATGATAATCACGAACATCATCATCAGTCGCTTGGCTGGTAAATCGCCAAAGAGGGAGAAGAAGGCACAACCAAAGATGGCGCCGCACCACCAGCCCGATAAGTTATTCCTCGCACCGACCGCATTCATAATAATACCCCACGTCATGAACACCGCGACAGTCTGGAAGGCGATCACTGCCATGGCTATCGAGGCGCCAAGGGATGGTCGAACAAACAGACCAGCCAAGATGGGGAGTAGGCTACCCGATACAAACCAATCTCTCGTCCTTGGATGTTCCACAAGGAGAAAAGTGGGCAACACCGCAAACGCTGTGACGCGGAAACCGAAGAGGATGTTGCGCATCAGGGCTTCTGACTTGAGGCTTTCCCACACTGCTATCAAGCTCACCGTGTCGTCCTCGAGGTTTTCGCGAGAGGAGCACGAGAGGGCGTGGTGCATTGGCAAGCTTCGAAAGTGATCTGCCGCCTTCTCTTCGTCAAAAGCGAGGCTCGCATTTGGGGACATACCTGGGTGACCACCTGTACAAAGACCTGCTGACGGCGGGGCCAGAGGAGACAGATTCCCTGACCGGTAATCGCCATTTCGCGAAGGGGGCCTGCTATCGCTGAGTTGTCTGGCGGAAGACCGCCACAGAGCATGTACAAGTTTGGCGGTCTCCCCAGTCACCAGGTCGCCTCGAACACGGTCAGGGCCAACGCCGGCGAAATCCCCACCACCGAGCGAGGAAGAAATTCGCTGGAGCGGAGGGGCGCCATAGGGGGCATTCGCAGCGCTGGAAGAAGCAGGACACACTGCGAGTGGTGAGGAGACTGTGCACTTGTCAGGTATAGAAGACGGCCTCTCGTCCGCGTCGTTTGCGCCGACAAAGAAGGTGAAACTGTTGATGGGATCATTGCCGTCTCTCGGCTGCTCCTCTTCGATGTGGCCGCACAGAACCCTTTTCAGACCCCCACGAGGTGCTTCAAAGATGCCCCTCTCGGTGATACCAGCGAAGCCCTGTGACCTCACCTGCGGTGCTGCTAAACTGAGATTTTGATTGCCGTCGTACCCGTGACTCACCTCTGGCACGTGGCTCTCGTCCACGGCAGCGCCCTTCCATGGAGCCGTCGTGATGGGCTTGAAAGGGGAGAAAGGGTAGAAGGATTGATTTCCTGGCAATTCGTTGACCACCGGGCAGTAACGCTTACCCTCTGTCACGATGACACTGTGTTCCCGCACCGGCAGAGTGGGCGACTGCGTCTCAGAGCTGTGGAGCTTTCCCTCCGCTGCGTCAGCGAACGAGACAAAGAGCTTCTCAGGGACAGCCGGATATTGGCTACTCGGTCGCTCGGCTGCGTAGTTTTTGAGAGTGGAACCGGAGTAACCCTCTCTACCGACGCTTCGCGTCTGGGCTCGCGCCGGCGATAGCGTAGCGGCATCCTTTTTTGTGGGAGGCATGGAATGTGCGTCATTGACTAGGGGAGGGACCACAGTGTTGCGTCGAGGCTCCGGAACGGCCTGTGTGGCGGGTGGTGTACCCGATACGCTGTCTGGAGGGCGCAAGTTGCCCCTCATGGCGCTTTTCTTGGAGTCCACAGCGGCGATGTCGGGCACGGTGCCCTGGATTGACCTATGACTGTGCGCGGACATTTCACATAGGGTAGGTCTATTGACGTTGCCTATCTCCTGAGAGGAGAGCCTTTGGGGGCCTTCAAAGTAGTACATGTACAACACAGAGGCGATAAGAGGCGCAAGGTGGGGGAAGAAGAGCAAACAGTTAGTCAGTAGTCGAGTATTCAGGGTGCCGAGAGTCATGACTGCTTTTCCAGCACTCGATGTCGATGGCCCCCACTACAGCAACAATACACAGAACCAATCCTTCACCTCATCTCATATACTCGAGAAGGGCCGGGGGAGAGGAGGAGGAGGAGGGGGGGGTGAAAGGAAAGGCTGCTCGGCGGACGATGCGAGGATTCGGCTTTTGTACACCGATGAGTCCATACCGGCCCTTGCTCGACCCCCTCCCCCCTTAATGCCAAAAACATCACGGGGAGTCACAGGGGTCGGTCGCCTTAGACGCCAAAAGGAGACTACATCACCGCATCGCTTGAGATGGTGCTGCTCCCCATTGTGGGGGGTGTGGGTTCGGGGAGAGAGAACAAAAGCAAGAGCGAGTAGATGGAGGGCCCAAGTCGGGTACAGACGACTCTGTCAGCAGTGGCAGTGGCAGTGGCAGGTATCTCCCGATGCTTCGCGCCATTCAGTGAACCGGGAAAAAAAAAGCCGGCTAGGCGTGGAGGACAGCACCCCATTCACGTGTAGTAGACAGACCCCGTACGAGGGAGAAAAGGGGGTCATGCTCTCTCTCTTTCTCCCCCTCGGGAAGCCACCACGCCCATGCCAATATCAAATGCGGAGAGACAGAAAACAGCCGCAAAGAGTAGCTCCGGCCGTCCCTCACCCTACCCACCACTACCACCACCAGAAAAAAAAATCGAACCAGGTCAGTCTCCAGAGACCGTACATGCCGCTTATCATAATTTGCTCCGACGTTAGACTTGCTCTGTGAGAAACAAGCAAACAGCAAAACAAAAAGAAAGACCGGTGTGACTGTATGTTATTTTTCTTTTTTTTTTGAACCGACTTCTTTGCTTTCTCTCTCTCTCTCCCCCCCCCCTGGTCTCGGTGATCATTCACCGTACTCTTCCGTACACGGCACACGTACACAGACGGGGGAAAAAAAGGAATGAGATTTGACCTTTTTTTTTTTTGGGGGGGGGGGGTATACAAAAACACAAGTCGCACAGATCAGCTCAAGTGAGCCTGAGCGAGCCGCTTTCAATGAGGGAGCGGGGGAGGGAGGAGGAAAGTGGAGGAGGGGTGTATCTATGGGAGTGCTCGTCGATGTCAGTGTTTGTCTAATGGAGGTGATATCGAACGTTTGGGGATCTTTATTGCATGGAAAAGGGCTCACTGGGGGCCGCTGCGCCGTGTGTCTCGAAGGTATTTTGTGTGTGAGACAGAGAGAGAAAGAGAACATAAAAAAAAACAGAGCGGAAAACGAAAAGGACAAAAAAAACAGCAGGCGCCCGGTGTTACAGATGCCTGGCGAGATGGAACACATTGTGCATCTTGTTCAAAAGATGGCATAACAACGTCATCTCACTTGTGCGCTTTATGGACACTGACCTCGCTGGTGCGTCATTAAATTCTATGGAACAGAGGCGCGTAGAGCTGTCAAGTCGACCCCCCCCCCTCCACCAACCCGCTTTCTGTTTTCAGCGTTTGCAAGCCATCTTGGAGAAAAAATCAGACAATTTTGTCTGCGTCTTTACGGGCTGCGTTGTCGTGGTGCGGGATTCGACGGCCCCCTCGCGGACCGCGGGCGAATTAGGAGGAGGACGCGCCGGTGGCGAGGCAGAGAGTGAGCCACGCTGGCACTCGGGCGAGGTTGAGACGACCTCCGGCAAAGGTCTCTCGTCCGAGGTCGGGATCGTCGTGTCCAATGACGCTGTCGAGGTGCGCTCTGGGTGCAAGGTTGAGAGGGATGGGGAGCGCGCGGCCGAGACAACCTTGGGCTGGGTGCCAGTGCCGCCGGTGCTGCTATCACAGACTTGATGTGATGATCTCTTTGGTGTCACTGGCGTTCGCGCCATTCGCGCGCCGGAGGCGTCGTCCGCAGAACGCTTGTGGCCCGCGAGGCTGTTGTCGCGGATAAAAGCTACTCGAGCCTTGCCAAACAACAGCGCGTCCATCTTTTCCATGCCGTTACCCCCCCGCAGTGGAAGCGTGACCGCCGCGCCCGCAGATAAAGGTGAGCGCTCCTCATACTGGGCTGCCGCTGCCGTCGATGACACGCTTGCCGCAGCTCTGCTCAAGGGTGTCGTCACACACGTCGAGTTCCGCTGTTTGATTGCGTCGATGTGGTCCACGTCCCCCGGTGCGTGTGGCTGCGTCATGGGTGGCTGTGGAGTGCACAGAGGAAAACTCGTCCTTGCCGGGATGTGAACCTCCTCATCATCAAGAAAAAGCGCCATGATGAACAAAAAAACAAAAAGAGGGAGGAGAAGTTTTTTTTTTGGGGGGGGAAGAGAGAGAGAGAGGACGTATGAGGGGGAAAAAACGAAAATAAACAACCAGATGAAGAAAGAAAAACGTCGACTCGATGATGTGTTTTTATTGATTGATCGATTCACTTCTTCCTCGACCCTCTTTTTTTCTGCACACAAAGTTGTGGTTTGAGAGGAACAGCGTTGCGTCAGGTTGAATGGGGAGACGTATAGACAAGAGAGAGACACACACAGACACACAGCAAGACGATAGCCGAGCAAAAGTGTTGCTGGACTCTAATAGATGGTTAGCGAGACAGGCAGACAGACAGACACATAAGGGGGGACGGTATGCAAGGAGATGAAACAGGGCAACATGGCTAAAAGAGAACGTCATGTAAACATGCAGGGCTGTAGGACATCGAGGTTGGTTTTATTCACGGCACATCTCGCCCTCTGGCCCTATCCCTTACCTGGGAGTGGTGTTTTTTTCTTCAACTGAGATTGCAATTTGCTGCATGTAAAGTCGGAGGGTGGGGGTGCCTCAGTGGATACGTTCTCATGACTTCGACAAGCCTCTACAAGTGTAATGAGGAGTTCCGCGTATCATCTGTGACCCTTGCCTTGTGCTCGGAGTGCGAATCGGGCGAGATACAACGGTAATGAAAAGGGCTCAGAAATGCTGGCGAAGGGGAGTACAGCTGCGTTTGCTACACACACACACACACACACACACACAGCGGTAATGATGGATGCAACCCTTTTCAAAATGGCACAATTCCTGTGTAAGATGAGGAAAGCCACACAATCAACACTGGTGTAAAAAAAAAAACAATCATCTGTCCTGTGACCGGGTGACGTGGGCGGGTTGGGTTTGGAGGAGGGGGAGAGTAAACTAGAGGTGTGTGCGTGTATGTGTGTGGCAAGGGGGAGGGGGAGGGGGAGGGGGAGGGGGGGGAAGACAATTGAGCGACCCCAATGGGAATCAACACGGTGAGATCATGTCGAAAACGGCCCACGGACGCCGACAGAAATAGCGTTCGAATACAAGCGTGCACACAAACACCTACGCGTATATACAAATATTTGTGCAGCAAAAGAGTCGCCAACAACGTCAGCCATCTAACTCTGTACGGAGGAGCCTCGTTTCACAGCGCTCACTCTGATTCACGCACTCGGAACAAAGAATTGTGAGCCGGAGGGCGGGGGAGGGGGGGGGGGAAGAGGGTAGCCGAGATCGATATGATAAACTACGGCGCAGCGGGCGACGTCCCAGTCGGGGCGAATCCCGTGAACTCTGGCGGGGTACTAAACAGAAAGCTCTCCTTGTTCGCTTTGCGCACATCCGAGTCAACGGCACCGGTAGACGCCATACCAGTAGCACCCTTGCTGGGAGATTCCGCACCACCCCCTCCCTTCAATTGTTGGGTTTGCTGCGATGACGGCGTTGATTGCAACGCAGTCGTGAGTGCATCGTGTTTGGTGTCGATGACTTTCTGTTGGGCGAGCTGCCTGCTGGTATCCATCAGAGACGCCGTCCATTTTGCGTCCGTGTCAGGCAATGGCGTGTCTTCCACACTCGCTCGAGTGTCGGACGCGCCAAGGTCGCCTTTACGGTCCGCAGTGCTCTTGAGCTCAAACCCCGTCGTCAGTCGCAGCGGATCTACCGAGACGGTGTACTGCTTTTTTGCGTTCTTGTTCAATGTTGCCACGACACGGCGGATCTCCGATTTGTAGAGGGCGAAAAACTCATCGGACCTGTCTGGCTGCAGCGAAAGCTCAGACAGCTCCGCTCCCACAAAGTACTTGGTTTGCAGTGTGTGGTTGATGCGACTGAGGTGGTGGCGCAGTTGAGCCGCCTCGCGCGGAAGCACACGTAGATCCTTGAAAGGATCGACGTCGTTCTGATAGGCTGACATTACTGTGTGCCTCCGGCAGACGCAAGGTGACCGCAGATACACAGGGGCAGGGATCTGCCTTGCTATTGATCAAAGTCTCTAGAAAATTCTAACAGTCTGAGAATGAAGCACAACGGCATGAGGTCCATGCAGTTGTTTTTTCGTATTCTTGCACCTGACGATGGGAAGAAAGCAGGAGAGGCAAAGACGTTTGTAAAAAAGAAGCAGACGACAAAGAAAAAAAAAGATGGATCGACAAGCATCGCTGCTTCATGGATGTGTTGTGCCGCATGAGTCCCCCCCCTCCCCGCCCCTGTGAGGCCAGGTGTCACCTTTTCCTTGGTGGATCGATATACGTACCCCTCCCCTTCCCCTCACCCCTTGACCTGACGTGAGCAGAGACGCTGGAGCATGCGCCGCTGTGCTTACACCGACACGTGATGCACCCTGAGCTGTGCAAACTGCAAAAGAGGATGCAGCACGAGATGTGGTCCATAGTAGGGGTACGAGATTGACTCTCGCGCCGCGCGCAGGGCTTTGCGCTCAAAAAGCGTGCATGCTTGTCTGCGCGTGTGTGTGTGTGTGTGTGCATTTGGCTGTTGAGCATGAGCGATGCCTCTGAATGCTTCTCGAATAACAGTACGACACAACCAACAAACGAGAGTCCAGAAATCGTTTTCTCTTTTAGTGCTGCTGTTGTTTTTGTCACGCCTGGTGCTCGCTTTCTTTCCCTTTCTCCTGTTTTCACAAACTAAAGGCGCACTCTCCCTCTTTCTAAAAATCTCTCTCTATATACAAATATATATCTATATATATATATGTAAACATAGGGCTGTTTGACATGGAGAGAAAGAGAGAGGCGAGGGGGGAGGAGGGGGGAGAAGAGGGACAAAACGGGGAGGCGGCAGGACAGAAAAAGAGGCCCCAGCCATTTATATATATATATATAATATTAATAAAACATAGAGGCGCAACAACAACACTGATCTCTGGTACCATACACGCTAGCAGCAGTAGACACACGCACACGCACGTGGGGGAGAGGGGAAGGGGGGCAACAACACCCTCACCTTGTTCCTGAACAACAACAACAACAACGTGCCCTTATCAGAACCAAGATGCAGTAAAAGGGCGATCGACACGACGTGGGGATCCTTTAGAAGCGCAAACAGAAAGAGGATACGACATCGCCAAGTACGCAAAAAAAAAAAATGAGGTGCCGGAGAACACACCATATCCACTTTCCTCACGCGCGTGGCTATGGCTGCACCTCTGCGTATTCGTGTGTTTCGATACAGGATGAGCGCCTACCTGTCATCAGTTCTTTAATCTGCCGCTGCAGTGCTTGATGGACTACACAATCATCCGTCTTTCATTTCGAATTCCAATATGGAGTAGTCTACGCCCTTTTACGCGCCCAGCACCGATGGCAGTCTATCGATCTCGCCCACTTTCATGGCAGTGGTTCAAACACACTACCGCAACAAGCCATCCTTCTGGGGGAGGGGAGGAGGGGAAGGGGAGGGAGATATTTTGGTTCAAAGAAAAAGTAGATAAAGGAAGAGGTCCGTTGGCAGAGGAGCGTTGTGTGGAGACACACGTACTTTCATCGGAATGCAACTCAACGAAATCACGCAGTTGGGCAGAGAATAACCACGCGCCGCAGAGATAGAAGGAGGGGAGAACAGGGGGGAGGGAGGGGAAGCAGTACAAGGCGGTGATGATGAGCTGCAGAACCCTGAGGAGCAGGTTTGGGCCCACACAAGGCGCTGGACAGAGACAGCACTGTGGAAAATCTTGGAGAAAAGAGAATGTAGCAAACGTGTGTGTGTGTGTGTGTGTCGAGCTGTGGGGGTTGGGCGATGGGGGGAGGGGGATGAGGGGGAATGGAGCGGAAAAAAGCGACAAGGTGCGTACGGGGCGGCCGGCATCCGTGTATATATATATATATATACACAAGATGTTTTGATCGAGTAAAACTGCCAGATGGTTGTTGCGCTCACTTGACGGTAAAAAAAAAACAGGCTCGACAACGGCGTGGGACAACGGTCTGTTGTACTGACCTGTATCACAGGGCCAACAAGTCGCGTCAAAAATGTTATGCGTGATATGGAAGTCTATAAAACACATTCTTGCTCTCTTGATGACGTCCCCACCGCTGCACCTTACGTCTCCCACCGCTGTGAACCGTGTAGACGTCACTGCAGGTCACTCTTGCGCTCAAATATGTACACGAGGCGACCGTTCTTATATGTGTAACAGAACCGCTCGCCACCTGGGGCGATGGAAACCGTGAGTACTTTGTTCGTGAACGGCTCCGGAATCGCTTCGTCTGGCAACCCCATTGCACCATTGTCGACTTCAAAGGCTTGCGACGACAGCGCTGTGCCGTGTGGGGCGGTTATGGTTTGTGTCCAGGCGTTGGCGAGCGACTTTTCTAAATCCGGCACTGACACCACACCTCCGGCAGGGGAGTCATCGGGATCCATGAGCGGGTCGGCGCGGTAGTGCACAAGAGAGTCTTGCGGGCTAAGGGTGGAGTGGAGCGGCTGCCACACAGCGACCGCTCCGTCGTAGAGGCCTGTGACCACCGTGCCAGAGATGTCGTCCACAGCGACGGGGAAGCGATCGAAGATGGAGTCATTTTCGTAAAGGGAATCGAGGTACTTGGCGACGTAGTTCATCACTGGCATCATGGCACAAGGTCTATCTGGCCTGCGCAAGTCCCACAACTTCAGGCTGAGATAATCACGCGTGACAACGTGGTCAGGGCCCAAGAAGGAGGCGTCTGAGATGCTGCAAAGGATCTCGTCGTAGGCCTGGCAACTAAAAGGGTTTTGCTGCGTTGTGAGCTGCGAGGAGATCGCGTACTTGCGACTCTCTCGCGACGGCGGGTCACGCAGGTCGCCAATGTTGAGAATACCTGAACTCCGCGTTAGCAAAAAAAGCGAGTTGTGCGTCGGGTGAAACGAAGAGGCGGTCACAAGCTCTTCTACTTCGTCCAAAGCCCCCGACGCCGGTCGAAGGTCCGCAATACACGTGGCCTTTGTCGTATCTGTCGCCTCGAAACTCCACCAGAATACTTGCAGATCCTCCACACTCATGAATGTCTCTCCGTCCGCCGAGACACTAAGCGCTTGTATACTGTTCGCCACCGGACCGAACTCTTTGATGGGCAGGATAGCTGGCTGCGGCGGCAGTCGCGCAAAGTAGCGCGAGCCCACGAAGGTCTTGCCGATGACGTCCTCCATGCCCGGAAAGGCATCGAAGGGACTAAATCCCTCACGGCGCACGTGAAAGAGTTTGATCACTCGCTCATTTGCGGTGAGGTAGCTGATCATGCTGGGAGAGCACCGCGGGCGCACGAAGCTCAGACACTTGACGTACGGCTGCACAGCGACGGAGGTGAGGGCGTTAATCGATTTCACAAACGCCTTGTGCGAATGCCGCCGCAGCACCTCTCGACCACGCAATTCATGGGTAATGTTCTCTGTGGCTGCCGAGCTCAGACTACCGAGGTTGTTCGACGCTCCTACAGGACGGGCGGCCTCGTTGCTGCTGCGTCCCCACGAACCCAGCGTCCTTCCGCCACCATACATTTGCACACCCGACGACGCGCCACTCTCCGGCGGGTGTTGCTGTTGCATCACCGACTTGCTTCGGCGAATCAACGAGTTGAAGGTGTCCGCGGTGCTCACCTCCAAGTACTCGATGTGCCCATTATAGTCGCCGAGGCACATTCCCAAAACTGGGGCACCGCTCATGGGGTCTAGCAGGGTGGTCATGGCCACCACACTCACCGACTGCAACGCACTCTCTTCTCCGGCGGCTGGAAGCGAAACTCGGAGAGACTCGGGCATCATCTCGACAGACTCATCCAAGAATGGGCTATTTTCAATGGACGCGTTGAAGACTGCTTCGTCAAAACACGGACTTGGACTGTTGCTGCTACCGCCGCAGCCGCTCGACGAAACACCCCTGCCCACCACAACCACTCCTCCCCCAGGAACACAAGACGAGTGGTTAGGCGAGGAACGACAATCCGATGCGGCGGCTCCCACGGCGGCGATTGCAGTGGCACTGTTGCTCCAGTCCTCGTCCTCGAGCACAGCCCGGGGGGACATCCCGGTTGTGCCCTCTGTGCAGGTGGGAGGGTTGTTGCTGCTCAGGCGTGGCTGCGGAGACGGCTCCTTTGGATCCCTCCACGAAGGCATCGATTCGCTTAGCGGTTTGCCATCACGCAAGGTCGCATTATCAGCCATGTCAGCCTCCTCGTCGGTGTTGGCGTCTTCGAGGGGGTAGTGTAGTTTATGTGCGAGGTGGAACGTCGTCGTTGGACGCTGCACCGTACGGTACATGCGGTGTTCGACGTTGCGGATATGGTCGCGCACCCTTTGCGGGGCTGTGACACCGCCATGCAGCACCTCTCGGTGACCCACTTTCTCTGGAAAGCTAGCCAAGCCACCAGCACGAATGAACCGCAGCGCAGCACGACTTGCCGTCGATGTCGCCATCATCAGCAAACTTTGCTTTGCCTTTCCAGGTGTTCGCTTCGGGGACGGTATTGCCGGCTCGTCATAGCCGCCACGCTCTGGTACCTCGCTCCCCGCACGCGAGCTGCGCGCCGAGCGTTCCTCACTCAGCTCCCACGCTAATCCACGGTCAGGTACTTCACTCCCGGCTCGTGAGCTGCGATAGGACGCGTAGGTGTCGCGACGAGTCGCACTAGTGGGATTCACTGCCATCGGTTCCCTCTGCGGAGTCTCGCTACCGGCGGGGGAGTTTTGGTAGGCCGCCATTTGCGCGTCCGTAAAAGAGCCGCTGTACGGAGATGCTAAGCCCGGGTCCGAGCGCGCCTCGCTGGTGGCGCGGGAGCTGCGCAGCGACTTTAGCTGTGCATGTTCACTAGTAGGCATCTCCGGTGATGGGGAGAGCTTCACATGCGCTTTTTCCACGGCCTTTTGTGGTTCCATTTTGCCGAGGGTTGAGAGGGAAGGGGGAGGGAGAGGGGGAAGGGGGTGCACAAATGCAAATGGTTGATGATCAAGTACAACAAAGATCGAAAAAGGGGTTGGGGGAGTGGGGGGGCAGCGAGCGCGTCAGCCAGTTACACTTATAACCAACACTCGCTGGTGGGCTAGTAGGCGCTGCTGGGGAGATGCCACCCACAAAGCGCTTTCAAAGAATCTAGGGGAGCCTATAAATGGCACCGAGGAGAAGATGCAGCACTTCCACGATCACACAATTAGAGGGGGGGGGGCCCACTGGCAACACGCGATCTGAGAAGTGAGTAGGGGGGGGATCAAAAGAAGATGAGAAATATGGCGCGCAGGCGTCGTCTACTCGAGGGAGGGGAGGGAGGGGGGGTTAGACATATGCGCATGCTGTGTAACACTGGAGAGCATGAAAGGCTCTGATCAAATGCGTTGGTAATCATTGCTACCAAAGTGCGTGGAGAGAGGAGGGAGGGAGAAGGGAGACATCAGGGTTTGTGCGACCTCCTCCTCAAGTGTGTATTCTCTTCAGAGATAGAGGCCGAGATGACCATGGGTAACGCTAAAGTCCAGACTTGAGACATACAATTTTTTTTTTTTGCAATACAGCAACCGCCAAATGACATCCCACAATCTTCGAAAATAGTGACGCACACTGACACAAGCGAATGCACCAAAACACGCCAAATGGAACCAGCCGGAAAAAGAGGGGAAGAGCCACAGCCTCGACAAGCCTTGATCTGCATCTCCCTGCTAGCAGGGTTCCTACTTGCACTTTACTCAACTAAACCCCGATATATTCGCGACTCAATTTGGTTCCACAAAAATGCTGCCCTGCTGGTGGGTGTCGTATACAGCGTACATGTATATATATATATATATATTACAAATAAGTATATATATATATGTGTGTGTGCGTGTGTATATTACTCGAAATCAGCAGAACCTCTCGCGGTTGCATTGAAGTGAATGAGGAGTGCATTCCAACAAGCACAGAGAAGAGTGGGGGGGTGGGGGGAGGGGGGGGGCAGGAACGCCCCGGCACAGAGACACCGAAAATGTACACAGAGAGGCGATTAAATCTCCCTTCTGAGCTACTGAACAACAACAACACACAAAAAAAGGGAGATCACCGGGAGTACCAAGAGTAGCCATGCCCAGCACTCAAATGCTGCACAAGCCCCACCGAGAAACACATACCAACGCGTAGAGGGGCAAAACAAATCCCCTCGTAAGGGTCTGTGTGTGTGTGTGTGTGTATGTGTGTGTATGCGCAGTGGTAGACTCAAACCAGGGAAACGACACCAAATAGTGTGTTCCGTTGGCTGGAGTCTTTCACCATCTGCGTCTTCTATAGGAAGTAAATCTAATTGTTTCCAAGCTTTATATTCTCTATGAGAAACCAAACCGACGCACAAAGTCCCAGCAAGTGCACGTCGGTGCTATGCATAGACCAGGGGTAAAGGCAAGGGCTTATCGTTTTTTTTTACGGGCCCTTCGCGTCGACCGTACCGCCCCCGTCCACTTCCCGCACTCCAGGTCTCGGACCATGGTGGTCACCTACGGTGGTGCGCATACGTGAGCGGCTTTACGCCAGGTCAAAACTCAGTGTCCTGTTGGCGCAGTACACCAAAGCTTCTCGCCATTTTTGAGACATACGCGGGCTTCTTTGTGATCTGCGGACGGAAGGTGCACTTGTCCACTTCCGCCTGCTGGACTTCTTCCTGCTGCTGCCTGCGCTTTGATTCCATCAGTAGTCGCTTTTCATTCAAGAAGGCCTGGTAGGAATCGTAATTGTGGGGGCTCAGCATCGATTGGACGCCGACGTTGCACTTTGCATTCACCGCTGGCCGGAAGGTCAGCCCCTCCACTTCCTCCACCTCCGCGCGCTTCTTGGCATCCTCGCGGCGTTTTAGCCTGCGCTTTTGCTCCATGTGCAGACGCTCGAAAACGCTCGAGCGCTGCTGTGAGACCGTTTGATCGATGGCCCCATTGAGACGCCGCTCTTCCTCTTTAGCAGCGCGGGCGGCGGGTGATATGTTGGGATGAAAAGTACACGGGTTCACGTACGGCGATCTGTGCTGCTTCACGAACGACGATGTAAACGGGATGCGCTTCTGCTCCCGCTGCGCCACAATGGAAGACGTCTCTGGCCCCATTGTCTCATTCAGGAGCGATCTGGACACCATTTTCTGCACCAGTCGCGTGCTCGCATCCGTTGTGGTCGGTGTAAACGCAGGGGTGATCTTCCGCTCCAGTTCACGAACTGTTCGAGCACGATTCAAGTAGTAGGCGTTTTGTCGCAGAAGAAACTCATCAAAGAGGGCAACACGAAAGCTTTCCTCTGTGCCGCCAACCGCATCCTCCTTAGTATCATCCCCATGCTGTCCGTGCATTTGTGCATCTCGCCTGGAGTGATACTTGCGCTTTGCACGCTGCTCCTCCAGCAGCGCAACGGCCATTGGCGACCGGTACGATGTCTGCACTACGGCGAGCCGCGTTACATCGCCTCCTGGCACGCGGTGCTGTGTGTGCGACGACGATGCTGCAACCGGCTCTAGCGTCACTTTGGCCACCGTGGCCTCCTCCTCCCAGTCCGTCTGTAAAAAGGTACACATAAAGGAGTGGAATGTGTCGCGCGTGCGTACAGCGCCCCCGCCACCGCGGGATCTGTGAGGCACAAAGGATGCCGCTCCACAGTGACTTCGAAGTAGAATGAGCTCCTCTCGAGCAAGACGGCGATATTCCATTTCCTGGTCCAGAAGTTGCCGACGTGAAGCCGCAGCAGACAGCTCCGCTGGATAGAGCCGGTCGTAGACAGTGTGCAGTGTTGCTCTCAGCGTAGAGGGGTCTAGCGGCGGTGACGACGACGACTTTGTTGGCGTGACCGTCGTATGCGTTCCATCCATGTTAGACGCAACCGCTTTTTCCTCTTCCTGTAGTGTCCTTTCCAGTTCACGCTGCTGGACGAGCCGCACCATCGCCCGCGTTCCTGGCGAGAGTAGCGGGTGAAAGGTGCACTCTGCCATCTCTTTAGCCTCCATCTCCTGCTTGACACTCTGCTGACGCCGCTCCGCGGCGCGTGTCAGTGTTGTGGAGTCATGGGACCGGGTGGCCACTGACGCCTCTGCTGCTGAGCGGTCCGTGTGCGGTGGTGCTTGGTGGTCCGAAGGACGCCGCCTGCCCACCTGGGACGAATCTCGGGGGCTCTGCCTTGTCTGTTGCACCATGGAAACGCTCGGGTCCGCACGCAGCCCTGAATCAGCATCACGGCCGTCGATGAAAGCGCTCACTACACCCGAACGTCCAACACGCTCGCTTAACGGCGACGCATGATTGAGTAGGCTCTTGTGAGTGGTGGTATCCGGAACGACACGAGCGTTAATGGGAGTCTTTTCCATGGAATCAAAGGTTGTTGAGGGCGCTGATTGCGCCGTGCAAAAATCTTCTGTAGCCTTGTCTGGCGATAACTCCTGCATCGTCTCCCAGGCGGCTTGAGAAGTCCGTCTACGGTGTCCACCAACCGCAGGCGTAGTGGTCGTCAAACTTCTCGGATGCGCTTGTGTCGGCGTCTCCGTTTGAGGTTTAATATCCAGCGTGTTGTAGAGGTCCGCTAGAAGCGAGGACGCATCGTTCTTGATGGGACTGATGCCACTCACATCCGTACTCAGTGCAGGGCGGAGAACGAAGCGACTACCGTTAACACTTCTTCCGATCACCGAAAACTCTGCGGAGCACGCCGTTGTGCGCGTCGGTGTGTGAATCGTCTCACTGAGCAATGCGCGACCGTCCCCCTCGGTGATATCGCCAGCGGTTACCTGTGTTTTCTGTGGTGATGACTGCCCGCTAGCGGAGCCGTTTCTGCTGATCCAGGAATCCCCAATAAGCTCATCGAGAATCGTCGCTGCCGTTTTCGGTACGGGGAGGGGAGGTTTCGAGCGTCCCTCGAATGACTCTGACCCCTGTAAGTCGTGCGCACGACCCATCACCGTTTCGGATGGTGAGCACCGTACTTGGACATTCTCCAGCGCATGGCGAGCAAACCGAGTCGCCGATCGACGCGATGGTGCAGCAGAATCAACGGATTGTGAGCGATAGTTAAATTTTGCGCGCAGCTTCTCCAGCGCCGTCGTGCGTGTTGCAGCCCACTCTGCGGAGTCCGCGTGCCGAGTGGACATCGATGAAGGAGCTGCAGCTGAGGCGACTCCCAGCGTGGCCCTGTCAGCGCTGACGTTACCGTGTGTCAACGGCGGTCGTTTTCTCGCACACTGTGTTCTTTCCGTCGTCACCGCTCCCCACACCCCAACCGATGGGTCGAACGGGGCATTCGACCCGGCTTCCACGCTGTCATGGGAAGCGCTCATAGACCTTTCAATGTCTTCTTGCCCCTCTAACTCTACTGGGGCCGCGTCATCGGTGAATGGCACAAACACCTCTATTGTAGTCTCTCCCTCGGCAACAGCTCCATTCACTGCATCGATCAGCTCGCTATTGTCAACAATATGTCGGTCGAGGCCATGGACGTTGACCGAGTCCCCATTCCTCTGGTATTCGCCCTCGATGCAGAATGAACGAGATTCCGCCATCCCCGGCGACCCCGCGCCCGTCTCCATCGCTTTGGATGACACGGCATCCTGGCAGGTGCCTAACTGCAAGGCAGCGCACCCCACGGGAGCCAGCGCG
This sequence comes from Porcisia hertigi, assembly GCF_017918235.1. Classification (NCBI taxonomy): domain Eukaryota; phylum Euglenozoa; class Kinetoplastea; order Trypanosomatida; family Trypanosomatidae; genus Porcisia; species Porcisia hertigi. The sequence goes on from NC_090591.1 coordinate 662,347, forward strand.
GCGCTACGACAGTTTTGAAAGGCGCTGCTCGCGATTTCATCGACGTAGTCGCGTGATTCGGCACTGCTGCTGCCTCGGCTGTGATGAGTACCTGCACAGGCCTTGGTAAAGGAAGTGCAGCACACTGTTGGACGCCTCGCGAGTGTCGAGTCGATCAGCACATTCGTCTCTCCCCTCTGCAAAAGTCGCGAATCGGTTGGGGTAACAGGGGTTGAGCCTGAGATAGACTGGAATGGTCTAGACATTTCTGTCGAAGAGGAACGGGTCACCTCGTTCAGCGATGGGTTCGGCTGCACCTCCTGTGAGCTGGGCCCCAACCTCGACGCCACCAATAAAGATGGAAAGGTATGGCGATAAGCGGTTTTGTTTCTTCGTGACCATAAATATATATATATGTGTGTGTATGTGTGTGTGAGTCGGCTTCCCACTTCTTCTCTTTTTGTTTTAATTTCGTTTCCCCCAATGTGTGTTTTTTTTTGTGTGTGTGCACCCGTAGATGTGGGGAACAAAGAAAAACTCTATTGTGTGTGTGTGTGTGTGTGTGCAGTGGCACCTCACATGTAGAGTCGATGCTGGTGCCCACCGATGCCTTTAGAGAGATTGTCGTACGACCCAGGTAGAATCTGCGAGGCTGCGAATTATGGGAGTGTCTATGTGTGTGGCTGGTGCATCTGCATCTTGAGAGTAGTAGCAAGACGACGAGGTAGAGACCGGTCGATTAACGAACGAGCGGGTTCAAACAGACGGAAGAAATGAGACACGTCAATCAGTGTTAGTGCGAGTTACATTCCATCGCAGATGGTGAGGGTGAAAGGGAGGGAGGGAGAGGGGGGGGAGAGGGGAGAGGGGGGACGAATGAAAAAGGTTCCACTGTTGCGGGGTCGAGAGGCGAGAGGCGAGAGAAAGATGGCCTTCAAGACACACCTCGCCCTACTCCCCTTCCCTCCTACCCTCTCTCACATCCTTTTTATCCCACACAATGAAGTCTATCCAGGTGGGCTTACGGAAGCCCGTTTTCATTTTTTAACGCAAAAGTTTATCTCACGTTTTACCTGTGTGTGCACTTGACCATTCGCGTGTGGCTGCGATGCACCAACTGCGGAAGGCGGACCTGCCCCTCTGGCATATACACAGGCGGGAACTCCCGTTCTTGCAATGTGTCTTCGCTTGCACTCAAGAGCCCCGAACCCCACTTCACTCACTAAACCCGCAGGTGCCGGCCAAAGGTCTACTGTCCAAGAGCAGGGCATTGGTAGATACGCACCACATCCAGGGCGAGCACAGTCACCCTGAGCAGAACGCCTCTGGCCCCACCTCTACAGAATCATCCCGCAGCGTAGGCCACCTCAGAGCCGTCTTCATTGTGGCCATCGTCAACAGATGCATCGCTCGTCAAAGTACAGTAAGACCCAGGGTGAAAGACCGCCGCCCGCTGTCGCAGGTTGCCCTGACGTGGCGCCATCCCGAACACGATGTGGGGGTCTCAGGCTCGCGTTGTAATGAATTCAATCCCTATAAGGCCCCGTGTCGAATGCGCTGGTGACCCTATTCACCCCCACCAGGGATCTGTGATGGCATCCGCAACGAAGAGGACGGTACTTGCTTTTTGTTTCACAGAAGAAACCAGTAGACCCTTCGTAGTCCTCGCTGAGGTGAAAGCCCTTCGTCTTCAGAGAGCCAAGGGAAAGTGTGCAGAAAAACAAATGTTCAAAACAAGCTCACCAAGTCAGAGAATTTATACCCGTCCCTTCCAAGAAAAAAAGAATTTTTTTTTTTGGACAGAGACAGAGAGAAATGAAAGACCAAAAGATGACCATCGACAGCCCGTAAACGGGGCACAGGACTGCGGAAAGGGAGCGGTGCCTTCAAGTGGAACAGAAAAAAAACATCTAGACGAGATGCGTGGAGAGGGGGAAAAAGAGAGAGAGGGTCAGGGAGCGAGGGGGACGGCGGCGGCGCATAAAGTGCAGAGAGTAATTATCACCCCCCCCAACAGAAGTAACCACACATCCTTATCCGCTTTCATACCGCCCTGCTTCGTCAATGTACGAGGGGCCAGGCGCTCGAATACAAAGTGAGAGATCCCTTCCTCACAGGTTCACTTGGCCGTGGAGTTTGTGAGCGTTGCGGCTGTGGACCAACTCGCAGGCGGCAACGTAACGCTCAAACTGGTTTCTGGCGTCATCAGAGAGTCCCTTCAGAAACTCCAGCTTTGATGACTCGCGCTGCTCCAGGTACCACCCTGTGAAAAGCTCTACAAAGTCGTACGGGAATCCCAGCTCCTCCTCATCTGTCTGTGCTTCCCAGAGGTCAGCAGATGGGGCAGCATAGCGCGTGTTCGCCGGCACCCCAAGCTCTTCGGCCACCAGAAAGACCTCGCTCTTGTGGAGGTCCGAGATGATCTGCACATCCACGACACCGTCCCCCGCTTTGCAAAAGTAGCCCAGGTAAAAGTCTTCATCTTTGTTGCCAGTCCCCATAACAATTGCCGGCGCCCCTTCTTGGCTGAGAAGTTGAGCCACGTAAAACCCTGGTGGTGTACGCATGTAGCTTCGCAGCTGGCCACGCGCAAAGTTGCTGCCTTTGATACCAACCGCCTTCTCAACCAGGGCTGCGAGATGTACATGGAAGTCGGTTTGGTCGACAACAACCTCCGTTGCGCCGCAGGCGGTGATGTTTTCCTTTCCCCGCCGCAGCGCCCACTCACTACTGTGGATTGGTTGGCACAGTCCCACGTTTTTCTCAATGGGACTGTCGTGCGACTGCATTGCACGTGCACATAGCGCGAGCACGACTGCCGAGTCGATGCCACCAGAGACACTCGTCACGCAAGCCTTCAAGTGGCATCGGCGCATGTAATCGTTGAGTTTGGCGCACTTCATCTCAATCCACGCAGTCGGGTCAAAAGAACGGGCCTTGCGATGCTCTTGGAGAACGCGCTGCAGCTCCGGATGGAGGGGTGCCACAGGCATTTGTTCCCGTTTATTCAACAGCGTGGGGAGGGGGAGAAAAAAGGAGCAATGAGTAGGGGGGTTACGGTGTTTGAAGTCCGCGACCGCTTTTGCACAATCGACGTGCAGAGCGAGCGAGCGAGCGAAAGTATGCTAGCGGCAACGGTTGAGGTGTGTGGGGAACGCACTAGTGAACTTCTACCCGGTCGTCAGCAGTGGGCCGAAGCGACACAGGGAGAGAGCAGTATAGCTCCCTTCTCTTGAAGAAAAAAAATTGAATAAATGGTGGCGTGCCGTAAAGTTAGCAAAATGGGCGATAATGAACCCCTAATCAAACACACGCAGATGCACATATACCTATATAGGCACAGAGATCACAGCACCCACATATGCACGAATCAAAGCACAGGAGCCTGAATATGTGACGCGCACAAGGCGAGAGAAGGGAGAAGAATACAGAAGAAAATCAGATTTTTTTCCTTCATCCACTGCGAGCTCCGCCGGCAGTTCGTCATTCTCTGAGCAAAGGAGGAGCGGGGGTATGAGGAAAAGCATTGCGGATCTTACAGGCCCGCCCGTGTTGAAAGTTCTCGAGGTAATCTGGATCTGCCTCGTCGTGACTAGCCTTCCCCATTGACACGCCAAATTCGCCAGTTCTTGTGACTTGATCGCCGGATCAGTAGAGCCAAAGTAGGTTCACATGGAATGTACACGCTCCCCCACCCCCCTCCTTACCTCCTCAAGAGAGCATCGCGATGTGTTTGAAAGTAAGCGGGTTGTTCACCCACATATTTTTCTCTTGTTGTTTTTCTTTTTTTTTCCCATTCGAAGTGAATAAATTGACCTACATATGTATCAGCATAGTTCTCTCCTCCTCCTCCTCTTTCCCTCCCCCCCCGCCTTGTTGTCGGTGGTTGGGAATGGCGTTCTTTCAAACACCGCGAATCGTGGTATTATTTCCTTTTTCTCCTCGTGATTTTTTTTTGTCGTTGCTGTTGTTGTTGTTGTTGCGCACATCGTGCCATAAGGCACTGTTTTTTTTTGTTAGTTTGTTTTTCACAGAAGAAGAAAAGGCGAAGAAAAAAACGGAGAAAAATAAAAAAGCGAAGGGCGGAAAAAAGAGGCGAGTATTTGGAGGGGGGAGGGAGGGAGGGAGGGAGGGAGGGCGGCGGTACCCCCCGCCCCCCCCCTCCTCCTCCTCCTCTTCCTTTCTCCACACGCACACACACAAAACACGCGTTGCCCCTTTGAACACTATCACACATATGAAATCAGCCGGAGTAGAGTTCGCTGCCAGAGAAGTAGTCTCCGTCGAGGACATCTGAAGAGGCGTAGAAACGAAACAACTTTGACGAAAAAAACAAAGCAAATGAAGTCACCGGGCCCTGTGAGCGAGCGGCTACAGAAAAGACGACGACGACGACGAATGGAATAAGCAGGGAGACGCAAAGAAGTAAAGCAGAAGAGAGAGACTCCCCCCGCCTCTATCCCCATTCAGACCCGTGACTGCAGTGGGGATGGAACTTGAAGAGGGAGAGAGAGGGATCTTTGGTGGCAACACCCTTGGTTGAATGCTCTCTTCTCTCTGCTCCCGTGTGGAGTTTTCCCCCAGCTCTTCTGCACACTAGAGGATATCAGCAGAAAACCAAACGTAACATCCACATCAGAGCGAAGACGCACAACAACAACAGCAAGAACAATAATAATAATAATAAGGAAGAAGAGAAAAACCCTACACAGTCCCGAGGAACGAGAGAGACTCAATTATGTACAAGTGAAATCTGCTATTGAACATGTAGGTGTTAGCCGAGGTGAGGGAGGAGGATGGTGTCGACGTGTGCCCAACACATATGTGGAAACAGGAGAGGGGAGAGGGGGGAAAAAAACGGTCGCGCGGCACACAAGCTCGGCCCTGTGGCGACTGCACCACATTTTGTTTCTTTTGTTGACCATGAATGGGGGTGGGCGGAAGGAAGGGAAGGGGGGGGGAGGGGGAGTGATGTTGAAAGCACGAAGAGATACTTGTACATGGAAAAAAAAAACAAAGCACAAATTCGCCCACGACAGAAATGAGAAATGTGGTCACATTGCATCCGCCGCATTGGTTTCCCCTGGATCGCCAACCTTCTCCTCATGCTGTTCCTTCGCTTCACTAACACTTTTAATGGCACGTGCGCGGCGATGCTCCCCCATTAGTTTCTCCCGGTAGGACCGGGCCGCGCTCGCATCTGCAGAATGACTCTCCTTGCGGTATGCAGCCATGAACTGTTCTTGGTATAGCATACCCTCCAGAATGGGATCGGGGTGATAGGTTCCCTGGCGCTGCTTCTCCACAATGTACTCTCTCAAAATTTCTTCCTTGACGCGCTGTCCATTCTCTGTATCCACAAAATTATCCATGCGAACAATCTCCGCGTGTCGAATCCATCTGTCATCTTGCAGAGGTTGTAAGAGGAGGTCGGCGAATTCTTCTGAGGGCATTGTGAGTATCTGAGACTCGCGGCCAGCGGGGATTACTGTGAGCGGCATATCGTCCTTGTCACCTAATGCCTCCATGGTGAATACCAAATGGGAGAGGATGAGGGAGAAAAAGGAAAGGTGAGGGTGAAGGAGAAGGGATGGGAGAAGAAGCTAAAAGTAGGCGGAGAGGACGCTGGGGGTGGGACCGTGAGTCAGTGTGATTTTAGGGGGGCAAGGGAACGAGTTTGGTGCGTCCGTGTCTCTGTGTGTGTGTGTGTGTGGGTGGGTGTGTACGGAATCCTGTGAGATAACGGAGGGGGGGGGGAGGGGGCTCGCGATGAGAGCGTCAAAAGTGTGCTGTGTGAGCAGAGTAACACAGGGAGGCAAAAACCCTGGGAAAAGGGGAACAGAAACACGAAGTGGTTAGTCGGGGGGAAGAGGGGAGGGGAGGGAGGGGAGGGGAAACACATATACATATATACATATACAGTTTTTTGAAAGTTATATCAGGGAGTGCACTTTTCGAAGCTAAGTGCGCAGCGAGGATTGGAAGTCACGGGAGGATACTGCCAAGAAGCTGACATCACAGAGAAGACTCGCTGCATCGCGCAACTGTGGGGGCGATTTCCAGTGAAGATCTTCACCAATACAGAGATAATCACACCCGCAAGATCATGTTCATTTGACGCTTCGAGACAATCTCGTCGGGACACCACCTCGTCTCACCGACTACTCTCTTCTCCTCGTCACTTCTTCAACAACTGCGGAGAGGGGGGAGCGAAGGGAACGCTTTGGTCGCGTCCAGGCCGTTTGTCATAGTCCATTCTCCTCTCCCATTCTCTCCATTCCCTTTGAGACTGTGAAAGATTACGCGCATTGATGTCTCCCATGGAGTTCATGTTTTCGCTTTTTTTTTGTGTGTGTGTGTGTGTTGTGATGCGGCTGCTCTTGAGGCAAATCATTAGGACAAAAGAAAAGCATGCGGCCATAAAAAAAAAAAGAATCACCAACGTCGGCGCTCACACATACACACACATACATCCATACAAATATAAACAGATGAAGCAGGGAGACGAGGACAGAACACCACACCCTGCTGCCCCCTAACTTATTTCACACATGGAGAGAGAGTCGAAGAGGGGGGAGAGAGGTTAAAATAAAAACAATGAGGCGTAAAGGTGACATGTTCATGCCCACAACAGAACTACGGCAAGGCCAGCTGCTAAACTCACAAGCACACATTAGCCGCAACAGGGAAAACATCGACACGAGTCACACAAGAGCATACGTACTCAAACGCCTTCATCATGCAGGACACGATGAAAGGAAAGGGAGGGAAAAAAAAGAAAGCGGAAGGCCACTCATGGGAACACCCAAGATTGACGACCCCGAGGCAGGAAGATGATATCCCCTAGTCTGAAAGCGTGCCCTGCTATGCCCACAAAAGCATATTGGCCAAAGCTCACACGACGATCGCGATAACTTGTAACGTGCCCCCACCCCTTGGTTTGCGGCAGCAGTGTGCACCCGCGCGACACTGGTGGCCAGCGCGGCTATTTCAGGACTCCCTCCGTCCCACGCTCTGCGCACCCCATTTTTTTTTTTTTGAAAACCCGCCCCCCGCCCCATGAGAGCTACTCCCGCTATGACGGTCACCACCTAATGCGTCTGCCGGAAGGGGTCAGGGTCCTCCATCGGCGGTAAGTGGGGTTTGGGTGGGGTACTGACTATTACAAGTCCCTATCCCGCTACGCCATTCGGGAAGTCACTGTGAACAGCGCCAGCGATCGATTGCTCTGTTTTCCAAATGCCGTAGGTGTTTCACTTGATAGCAACCCAATGTGAGAATGGGAAGCAGGATTGCCTGACACGGACACGGAGTGTGTGGTCAGTACACGCTGCAGGGGCGCTCCCATACACGTCACTGCCGCCGGAAATCACGAGAACCAGCAGAAAACTCTGTTGACACACAACAGGAAATCCGTCAGGACGCGTCCAGCGGATACAGCCACTCAATTACAGAAAGATAAACACACACGCACACATGCACATGTAGACTAGGGAGAAAAGCAAGTGAGGCGAACAAGCAAAAACAGCCACGGAGGAGAGCTCGCAGAATCAGACGAGCAGCAGCGCGAGAATGGGCGACAAAAGCCCCTCGCAACGGAAGGTGTGCCCCCCACCACCACCACCATGTGCGTCTGTTTCAAGCACGACGGACTGGGGCTAAACGCGTAACGCGAGAATATGCACTTTTGGAGGTCATTTGGGGAGGGGGGGGGCAGGAGAGCTCTAATGTGTGAAACGTGTTTGCCCGGAGTGAACCAGCTCCTCGGACTGACTCGCCATCAAGCAGTCAGCCACCCGACAACAAAACCTGAAGAAAGCACATTACCGTTCAGGAAATAAAAATGCCTTCGTTGCTCCGCTCTGTGATTTGTTCTTCGAATAACAAACCTACAGGACTCTCTTTGGGGGGAAGAGGGGGGAGCCAAACGTGGTGTTCCTCAAAAAAAAAAAATGCGCCCTGGTCCTTGAAATGGATGGCATATGTGTTTTTTTTTATCGGTGTATGGATTGATTCACCTTCAGTCATCGTATACTTGTGCCCTCGTATAGGCGGGGGTTTCAAAGCACACGATACACCCATGTATATGTCTAAATACGCATGTATATATTTATTTGTATACATATACATATATATATATATATATATATGTATATATAACTGAAGCCGTGGACAGGACCACAGCGAGTCCCGCATACGGGGCGAGGTAGTTCACCTTCAATCGTTTGGAGAGGACTACCTCATCTTTTTTTTTGTTTGTCATACCGCGCAAACAAGACAAAGACGAATATAGGGCGTGCGAATCTACCAGAGAACTTTTGTCCTCCCCCTCCTCCCTGAGAGACTGGCGGGGGGAGGACGGAAAGGGGAGAATGACGGGACGCTCATACTACCAGAGAAGACAGAACAACACCCAACAACCAATCAACCACAGAAGTTTTAAAAAAACACAGCACACACACACACACACACACACAAAAAAAAAAATCATAAAAAGCGTTAGAGAAACACAAAAGGGAGGGGAACGAAAACAGAAAAAAAAAACGAGATCCAACAACATGGCGAAAAAGAGAACAACACAGAAAACAACAACAAAAAAAACCGATCGGGAGATGAAAAGCCAACAACAACAACACGCACACAACAGCGTGGCTCTGCGAACCCGCTCTTCTCGCCTGGCACTCCACATCGTGGACCTCATCACGTTATCGCGAGATGTTCACACGCCCGTCTCTTGAATGCGGGATACTCGTGGAGCGCCGTATGTTTTGCAGAGAGCACCAATTAGGCATTGAGGTGACGACGACTATTGGCCTCTACACCCCTGCGCCTCATGTTGTGATCAGTGGAGGCCTCCGCACGGGGAAGTGCGTTGGGATTTGGGCTCATGAGTATAGGAAACTCAGTAGGGCTGTTTTTCCGGCTTTCACTGCTGTTCACGGCACCGTCACGCTCATGGCTGTCAGAGATTTGGATGCCCGTAGCCGCCAGTGCGTAGGAATCCGGGATCGACTTCTCAGTAGAAAGAATTACGGATACTGGAGGTGATTTGTTCGACCCATCGCTGTCGCTTCCCTCTTTTCTATCGCCCAGTGGAGCCTTTTCGCTCTCCAATGGGGAGCCTACTTCTCTGGTATCGTCAGCCGCCGGCATTGCCTTGTGGGGCATCGACAACACGTCGCCTGGTGAGTCGTTATCCTCTCTGCATGAAGCAGTGGCATCCTCATCCGAAGTGGATGAAGATGCTACTGGCGAGGGCAACGGCATAGTTGAAGAACCGTTGGTGGTGTTCTGGGCTACTTGATGAATCCCGCCTTGAGGGCCGCGCTTGAATTTGATGATGACGACCGACATGTTGTCACAGCCGAGACGGAAGGGTTGCGGAGACAGACAGGCATCCATGAGCTCCTCACAAATCTTTCCGAGCGGCATACGCCCCTGGATGCGCGGCCGCACAAAGTCTACCACTTGTTTGCTGGACATGATGTCCCAGATACCGTCGCACGCCAGCACAGCAAACTCGTCCTTGTCACGGTTTAGTTTCGTCACACGCACCTCGGGCGCACTGGTGACCGCTTGCATCTCCCACGAAATTTGCGTGTTATTTTTGAACATGAAATCCCCAATGGCGCGACTAAGGGCCAGCATGCCGTTCACGCGGCGGTTCAACACGTAGCATCCGGCGCGCTCGATGCGCATCTGCTCGGATGGCAGAAACGGCTTGTGATCGGTGCTGAGCGCATCAACGCTGCCGTTGCGGCACATGACACAGCGACTATCGCCGGCATTGGCACAGTACACATCATCGCCGTCCAAGTAAAGGACGACAGCCGCACACCCACCACGCTCAAAACTGGGGAGAGAGTGCAGGTACTTGTCGATTGCAATGAAGCCGTCGTAAAGGGCTTTCGAGATCTCGCCCTTCATGAACGCCTTTGTCTGATGCACAAACTGAAACATGTACTCACCGCAGTACTTCGCTGTTGCGGCCCCGCTGTGGCCGTCATAGACTCCAAAAAAACCGCCCTTCTCAAGCAACAGAAGCGTGTGCGCGTCCTCCATCGAGCGACGCCACCCCTGCATACTACTTGCGCCATACTCCAGAAATTCGTTTTCCCCAGTGACGCTGTTTTTGGTCCTCATCGGCTGACTCATGATGTCAGCGCGACGGAGCAGCTCATCGAAATTTGGCTGTCCAGCATTACGAACCACCCAAGTGACAAAAATTTGAACTATCTCGAGCCATCCCACCAACCACCCGAGAAAAAGAACGGTAAGGGCCACGAAAACACCGAATAAGTGGTAGACGTAACCCGTTGTTAGTGTGAGGGCGACAAGGAGCGCCATTGACCGCACAAGGTGTATGCGCCGGTAGCGCGCCTGCTGATGCAACATACGCGTCACTTGAACCTGATGCTGTGCCAAGTAGTGGACTTGCTTTGCGGAGGACATGGTCAGTTTAGGGGGGGTTCTTCGCGGTGTGGCGCGCTTTTCCGACAGCATCACGAAGGACTAATATGAATACAGATGTACACAGGAGGCACGCGGGAGGGGGTGGAGAGGGGTAAGCAAACACACGAGAAGAGAAAAATGTTCAAAGACTTTTTTTTCTGGTGAACTTCGCTGGTGAGGTACGCCCTCCGTCAATGACGCTCTCACAAATATGGTCCGTATGTCGAAGACAGCTTTCAGGGAACCGACCCATATATATGTATATATATATATATGTATACAGACGCACACACACACACAGATACACACACACAAGTGATTTCGTATCTGTGTGCCACGTCAGGCCACACACCACGAATACGCCTCCCCGACAAGAAAAGGAAGAAGACAACGCAATTCACCCGCACCAATGAGAGTACAGACGGCAACAGCAGCTGAGAAAGGGGGAGGACTCAGTAAATATGAAATAAACCAATAAGTAAAGCACACAACCTGTTATTTCCTAGCCAAGGGGGGGAGGGAGGGAGGGAGGGGGAGGGGCGTGCACATTGATACACCAACGATATAAGGGGCGAAAGTGACGAGGATAATGTTATCAGTGCCAGAGATCAAAGTGGAGGTGGCGACGAATATAAAAGTAAAATCGTGGGTGTTTCTGCTTCTCCCATGTGACTCCTCGTGGTGTTTGGGGAGGGGGGAGGGGGGAGGAAGTGGAGCCCACCCTAAGCAAAAACAGTGCAATGAGATCTGGGAGAGCAGCAAAGAATGACAAGTTAGCCCCCCCGCGATGGCCGTTTGGTGCGAAAAAGAAAAACAGGACGCCAGCCGAGATGGTGCACCGCGGCGCTATGAACACACAGGACTACAGGGCCTGACAAAAAAAAAAGCAGCACTGTGACACTGTAGCGGTGTGAAGCGTGCACACAACAAACGCGGTCACGAACAACTCCCTATTGCGAATCTCTACGACCCTTTTTTTTTCTCGGTGCGAAGAAGCCGTGACACTCCAAGAAGAGAAAACGACACGAGCTTTAAAAAGAAAAGGAGAGAAAGAACAAAACTGCAGTTTCCTCTTTTCCTTTACTTTTTTGTGTCTTTGATATGAACGCCTTTATTTGTTCTTTTCTTTTTCTGTGTGTGTGTGTGTGTGTGTGGAAGGCCAAATGTGCTTCCCCCTCCTCCGCCTTTTTTTTTCCGATAACCCCCCGCGCAGCTCAGCTCGCTAGGCGTTTTGTCGGCTAAAGGGTGAACTCGGCAGGTGAGACGAGCTCCGTCTAGCAAAAACTACTATCTAGACTTGTCGCTGAACTTCTTGTCAACTAAGCCACAACAATGCCAAGACACGCAATGGCGCGCACACATGCATACAGAGATGAGAGAGAGAGGGCGGTGTCACCGATAAAGCCAACGCAGCTGAAGACGAAAATAATATATCAAGCGGAAGAAAAAAAAATAAACGAAAAAAAACGTTTTTTTTTCTGTTGTTGCGCCTGTTGTTCTTCCGACGGTGGTAGAAGAAGAAAAAAAGACAGGAAGCGATGGTAGAAACACCCCCACCGTATAAAATCAAACCGACTGACCAACAGTGGGAGAAAGCAGAAGCGGTGGCACCGGTGACACTATCCACACCCATACCAGCCCTTTGGTGCGGCAACATACATGTGACACAAAGAGAGACAATATATAAAAGGTGTGTGTGTGTGTGTGTGAAGCAAAGTGAGACGGGGTGGGGAGAGAAGGGGGCAAGGATTAGATGACCAACTCCGACAGAGACGTCTATTGAGTGTGCAGTAGGAAGATAGAGGGCTACCATACAGACAAATCACCACACACACACCCCTCTGCACGAGTGGTGCCTTCGCTTGGAGAGGTCATGTCGAAGAGGAGGCCACCAATGGGGAGAGAAGCGATGGTACGTGTTGTACTCCCAGTATAGGGAATGGCGTCAAGGTGACCATCTCTCCACGAGCGGGCGAAACGCTCGAGGTGTGTGTGGGAAGGGGGAGGGGGGGAGGGGGGGGGCGGCGGCCGTGTCCACTCACAGCATGTTTCAGCTGGTACTTCAGATCCCATGTTTTGTAGGGCGGAATCATGTATACAAATATGTATGTAAACCGTACAGCCACACATGTTCCTCTGTTGTTGTTGTTCCCCACATGACGCAGTTCTGTCCTTTTCTCTTTTTCAGTGCCGTCTATTATACACGCGTACAGTGCGAACAACAACAACAACAAAATTGAGATTACACCATAACAGCAAAACAGAAAAAAAAAAAAGAAGATCCAAATACACGCGCTTCAAGCGGGTGCCGATGGCACCACCACCCGCGTGTCCCTGCGACCTAAACACTATCCTTGTGTTAGGAAAAAAAACGCCAGGAAAAAATGACGAAGAGAAGGGGAGGGGAAAATGCTGTCGCAGGCAACAATGACGCAGCGGCAAGCAGTAGCACACAAAACCACATATACGCGCGCACACGCCATAGCACACCCATCCATAAACAAAAAAAGAACAAATTCTGTGGAATCAAAACGCACAGAGGCCGAGCAATTCCATAAAAGAAGTGAAACGTAGAAGAGTGCCGAGATTGGCGAATGAGGGGGCCAAGCGTGCGTCTCATAATCGAAGAGAACTTTATGGCAAACAGAAAAGAGTGAAGGTGGGAACCCCCACCACCACCCCAGCAAAGGGGCGGAAGCGGGCAGTGTATTTAGCGGGACACACCATCCAAGAAGGCCTCCATTTCTCAATAATCAACCTCCTCCACCATGCCTCTCCACCCTCCCCCCCCCCGGTCCCGACTGGAGACGTCGTATAGCAAGAAAACCACTGTGAATGAATGACACTCCTCTTTGATCTATTTATATTTGCTTTGGGGTTTCAATGAGGCTCTTACCGATACAGACCGAGAGATCACATGTGCACACCAGGGGAGAGGACTGTAATTCACCCAAGGGTGGAGGAGATCACCAAATGTCGGAGTCACATGCCGGCTGCGCTATGTGGAAAAATTACAGAAAAAAAGCTTTTTGTCCACCAAGCCCCCTGCGAGACAAACGCTCTTTTCGCAGGGACGTCAGAATCATCAATGTCTGCCGCACACGCCAGACACCTCCGCGTAACAGCAGCACTCAGTGACCATCCCTCCTACTCCTCGCCGACATGCACAGGCACAGGGTATGACCGCTTACGCGGGTCGCTGGTTTCCCAGCTACGCCGCGATGACAACTCTCCCATTGGAGGCGAGCTCGGTAGAGTGCGGTGAATCGGCTGCCGAATGCTTGGCTTCATGGGGGTGTGTACTTTGATGCTGTGGCGTGCACTGCTGCTCGTCACGGGAGTTGACTCCGACCCTACCGATGCGCTTGGGCCGAGGCTTGTATCGTGGGCATCCGTCGCGTCCGTCACTGTGCGCTTCTGGGACGTGGGCACATGGAGCATCAGTGAAGCATCAGGAGACGCTGAACGACGCTCAAGCAGACGCTCCGCCTCCGAGGCTAACTCGATGAAGTCACATGCAAAAAGGGCGTGTTGGGATGTGTGCCGAAGCGCCTGGAAGAGCGGTGTTTGCCGAAGACGCACAAAAGACTCCAGGAGCGACGCAAGCTGGTCCTGGTTCCCGCGGTGGTGGGTTGGCAGCGCCAGCTGTGCGTCGATTTGACCATTGCGTAGGGGCGTCGGAAGAGCATCAGCTCCTCCCTGGATGACGGTTGTGACACCTAGCGATGGCTGCGGGACCTCCGCTCCTGATTCGGGGAACTGCGTAGCTGCAACGCGCAGCTGCAGGGTGCTATACTTTTTGATGTGTGCAGCGAGAAAGGCCAAAATGCAGGTGTGCCTTTTTTCTTCACCCTGAGCTGAGACCTTCTTGTCGACTTCCTCGTCTCTGAGAAGAGGGGATGTCGTGGGTAGCGCAGGAGACGGCAACTGAAAACCAACAAGGTCGTTGACCTTGCCGCTGTCCACCACCTGACACTCGCGGGCTTGGCAGGAGGCCTCGTCGAATAGTCCCTTCACATACGCCGCGGTGGAACCCCTCGACTCGAAATGGAAATCAGGATCAATAGGCGTGCCGTGCTCCAGCAAATGGAGTACCTCCACCTCAAGGCTAGGGCATAGATCTGCCTTTGCATTCTCGTCTAACATGTCCACCGCCCCCTCCACACGGTTGCCTTCGCAGAGGGAGTCAGCCTTTCTCTTTTCCAGCAGCTCCGCCACGGTGGCTGCACCGCAGCGGTCACGCGACGCCAGAGATTCACGTAAAAACGGAGGTAGTTTGGAGAGGTATACGTAGAGGGACATCCACGCTTGCTCACTCCACTCGTCCCGTGTCACAACATCCACGAGAAGGCGCAATTGATGCTCCAGCTGCTCGAGGAAGTACAGCGGGACCACAGTCGGCACCGCCGTCTCTCTCTCTGGAAGGCAGGCGTCGCTGCCAACGAGCTTGTCTACTCGCACTACTCCACTCATTGGTGTTTCAGTCTTCTGCAACGGTATCGATCCCAAGTCAGCCCAATTCGGGGAGACGGCATGTTTCGCCTCCTTGGCAGGAGGCTGGTGAGTATTCCTAGTGGTCCAAGAGCAAGGCCCATTGGGCTCCACCTCTGCCTCCATCTTGGTGGACCCCGGCGCGGCGCTCGTCTCTGTCTGCGTTCCGCCGTCTTCGCAAAACCACTGCGGGTTCGTCTGAGTCGCGGAACCGTATTTGCCAAGCGGCGCCGTACTTGTTTGTCTCTTCGGCTTTCCAGCCACAGACACGTCCTCCACAACGGCATCGGACACCACTGGCGCAGGGGCGGTGGTGGGTTGTGGTGCACCTTTCTGTTCCACCTTCGCGCTGCCATGGTCACCGGTATCCTTGGGGCACCTGCGAAGTGATTCCGCAGTCGGTTCGGGCGCAAGGTGAGGCGACATCTCCTCCGCGGCGTTTTCCATCTCTGGAGGCGCATTCTCCGTGTCCGCAGCTTCTGCCGAGATCGGTATAGTGATCGACGATGCCGGATATGGAGCTTGGCTACCCACCGTCGCCGCGTTGGAGGCGCTTCGGATGTACCCTCCCTCCTCACCGCTGCGGCTGCCTCCGTTCAAGCGGTAGCAGGTGCTCGAGAAGCCGCGGTGGCGAGCGGGGATGCCAGCGAGTTCCTCATCCTTGGGACCCTGGAGCGCATTGGCGGTGCCAAGACTCTTTTTATGCTGTGCGACCGCATCCACGGTGAGCTTCTGCGGCGGGTTCGCGTGCACGTCTTCGGAACAAGAAGTGGCGCCACCCGGCCCTGGACCACTGCTGCGAGGGTGGGCGTGGTGCCGATGACCGTGCGCATGAAGGGGTTCGTGCGTCTTTGAAGCGTGGGAGCAAGCGAAAGCTGTGGCTGTTGCCAAAACGGCACTGTTGTGCGTGTGGCTCTTCGGCGCTTTGTGAGGACGACTCGAGCTGCGACTCCGTGCACCAGCACCACCGTAGCTTGCGGAGCGAGCCGCGGTGCCTGAGCGTGATGCCGATGAGGGGGCGCGGCGTCGATGGCGTGAGGGAGTAGTTGCACTCTGAAGCACTAGCACCGTTCCAACGAGCAACGTGGCACAGGAGACGAAGACGATCGTCTCCTTGTAGGCACCAATAGTCTGCATCCTCAAGGTCCCGAGAACACTTTGGGGTGGGGAGGAGGGTAGAACAACAAGGCCCCCGCACGGAAACAACGTGGAGGTCAACAACACCGATATGGTCTATAGAGTATCTATAAATATATATATATATATATATAGATGGAAAAGGGCAAAAAAAAACCACACCTTCGTTACACCTGTTACTGATCTCGTTCTCGCCCTCCAAACGATCCGCACAGCTCTATAGGTTTTTTTTTCAACGCACGGCAGTGGCCAGCCCCTAGTCCGCGTGCCTGTTTTTAAAGCAGCCGAGTTTCCCTGCCTGCTCCCCCACCCCGTGTCCTGGCACCGTTCGAGGCGAGTAGCTGGCAACAGAAAAGGATCTTGACCTTCACCCCCAGATCCAGAAGTTGACCGTGTTGTCAGAAGTCACAGCCCCGGATAGAGACTCGAGCTGCAGAGAGCAAACACTGGGAAGATGCCTCCCTGCAAAATGGGTTCCGAATTGAGCAAAGAGGCCTCCGGTGTCACCTCAAGGGGGAAGGGGGGGGGGGGGCTATATTTTTATGTGGGTTCCTACTCAAGTGTTGCTTGTGTCTATGCGTGTAAGTTATTGTATGTGGAAAAATGCAATGCTGGAGGAGGGGAAAAAAACTCACAAAGAAGGCATCTACACCATGCGTTCGTGTGCGTGAGCGTCTGTGAATAAATATATATATATGTCTACTCAGCTCTGAGGAGTTCCACGCAGTCCGCCAGCGATCCACTAACAACGGCTATTGTAGGGGTTGTACGGGCAGTAGACCGACGCGGAGACTAATTCTCCTCGGTGAGTGCTGATGTTTCTGTAAGGTTGCTGTATATTTTAATCATGTTCCTCAGTGCTCCCCTGCAGATGAGCGTCATAGGAGTAGTTAGCCGGTACAATAAAGGGAGGGAGGGAGGGAGGGAGGGGAATGAGAGAGGCACGTTTAGTGGGGAAACGAGGCGGGAAAGTTATCCCCACTTCCCCATCCCCCCCCAAAAAAAAACAGAACGCCAGGAGAGGAGGGGCATTAATAGGGTATACAGTCGAAGAAGTGAGGTTAAAAATCCTTTTTCGACATTCAAGATAGACTGCTTCTTTTCTGGGGAGGAGGGACGCGGGCTTAGTGAAACGAGCCCTGGGCGGCAGATGACAGAAGTAGGCCAGAGACCGTTACAGGGAACTGGGCAATCTATATATATATATATAACTATGCGCTTGGACATGTTATGGGCGAAGGGAGTCTCACGAAGCAGGGGTGCCCCCTTTGCACATAAGAAACATTATCGACACGCACTGCTCAGTGTATGTGTGTACTCGACAAGAAACACACACACATGCGGGTCCTCTACAGGAGTGCACAATGAAGGCAGCCTCACGCGGTGTTCATGGTCCACACCCCCTTGTGTCAATTTTTTTTCTTTGTCTCTTTCCCCTGAGGAACGCCCGTCCCTTAAAATCTGTGAGATACACACGCTCGCATGCTTATGCACAGTCGCTCCAAGAAAAGAGGAAGGGCTGTACGACACCGTACTTTCAAGACCCCACGCCCCTCCCCCTTCTCTGTGCCATCAGAGAGCAGCTAGGCGTGGGTGCAGGACAGCAGACAGTCGCTGGAGTGCGATGCCGCTTGCCACTTGCGACGGAAGACCGCGATGGCCGCTCCGGTGATCATCACCGTCAACCGCGGCGTACCTCGTGCGTTCGCCGAAGTGAGCTCCTTCCGGTAAGATTGTGAGGATACCTGTGCAGAGCCTCATCAGACCAGGGTGTGGCAGCCTGCCCTCCTGAGGCACAAGCAGCATCAACCCTCCCTCGGTTGCTTCCCGCAGACTCGCCTCGGTATCGCAGAGAGAGCGGACTTTGCCGCTGGCCTTTAGTCCTCGAAACGTCGCCAAGGACAACGGAGAAGATGCAGCCGTGTCAACCTCGCCGGCGCTACACAATCGCTCTGTCTCAAAAGTTGATTGATACAAACATTCGTGTCCGCAATCAAGCAGCCACCAGTTTCGAGGAGCATCAGATCCGTACGACTCTTGTACCTTAGAGTGTATCTCCTGCGCCCAGTCTTGCAAAGTGTTCACATAGGCTGTATCGCTTGAGAGTGCGTCAGGCGATATGTCAGGCAAGGGCCCGAGGTGCACTGGTGGGGTGTAGTGATATGAGCCCACGGCCCCGACCACGTTGATCTTACGCCGGCCAACGTAAAAAATGTGGTCCACAAGGAAAGCGTTGGCGCTACGAATAAGGCCGCCAAAGTTGCGCTGGTCGTACTCATTTTCGTAGAAGACAGAGAGACCAAAACAAGGAGACGCTGACGTCGGGGATACGCCGGCCTCTCCATCTGGCTTTCCAGGGGCATCAATTGGTCGACCGCCGCCGCTGTAACGCAGCAGGGCCTGTCGGTATGCCCGTTGCTGGTGCTGTATTTCTTCGGTATTGTGGAGATAGAAAACTGGATGAAGAGGTCGCTGGTCCACGCGAGGGGTTGTGTTCACACTGACGTCGTGAACAGGTGAGTCTGGCCCGACGCACGGGGACTGGGTGGCCGTGAGGATACCTTCATTCCTGGAGCCCACGGGGGCAGGAAGAGCCTTGGAAAAGAAACCTTGATACTTCTCCAGAGAGCACCGCAATTCACGAAGGTTGCAGTACGAGGAGCGTTTATCGGCTGGTGCATCGTGGGGACCCAATCCAGATAGAGAGTCTTCTGAGTAAATCTCTCGTACTTCTGGACACACAGCATCAACGTAGCAGTAGAACAATGCGATCCCCAATGAGGTGACTACGTTGAGTGAACTAATAGTGCCATACTGCGGTATGTACAAAACCATGTCTGCAACTGGTCCAGGAGCGAGCTCGACAGTGCCGGCTAGAGCGGTTCTAGCTGTGCTATCGTGTCCTGAGATCTGCATCTCCTCCGCTTTGCATCGCAACAGACTCTGTCGAACACCCCAGTTTTCGTGTCCCACAACGAGGCGAAGACCCCCTCCTCCTCCTCTTCGAGCCGAAGCAGTTGGGAGGCGTGTGCACATGATGCTTTGCGCATGATCGGCGAAGTTCTCCACTGCTATCAGCGGTCCCTCAGTAGGCGGCGCTGCCGCGCCTTTGCCGTCGACGCAAGGCGGATCACAGGACTTCCGGAAGAAGGTGCCCTCACCAAACACAGCAATGCCGTCGAGGGGAGAATCCTCCTCGGCTTCTGGATCTTCACGACCGGTGGTCCCGCGGTCTTGCACCGAACCGTCCATTTGCGTCTCCTTGAACATGCCTCTTTTCTGTGCCTCGTGTGCGGGGGAGGCAGAGGGTGCGGCATTTCGCACCTGCATGTGCTCAATGGCCTTCCATGAGGCCGCCGTCAAGAATCTAGGCGGCGATGCTGTTTGAAAGTACAGACATGTCCGTATGGAATTCGTGGCGTTAAAGGCACTATGGCATCCCTCTAGGCCCACGTGCACGTCTGTCATTGCGCCACCCAAATCGGTCCATCTCGGCAAACGCAGTGACCATCTTGTAAGCGGGTTGGTGGCGAGTGGAATGATCCTCTTGGGTGGATGTAGTGTTTGTTTCTGGAGACAAGCAGACCGACGCATCCTGCAAGGCAGGACCTGCACTGGCACAGTGTGTGGGGGGCGCGCAGGGGGGAGGGGAGGAGGAGGGGGGGATGCATATAAGCTCAGTGGGCAAAGGTGCGCATTGAAATGTAAACCATGAAAAGGTGACCCAATAACAGCAGGCTAAAACGGCGTGGTTAAGCATCCGTCTGTGGGGGGGGGGGGGGTCCGAAGAGGAGGAAGGACTCGGTGTTGGGAAAAACACTCTTGTTCGCGTTCTTCACCGAGTGCACGCGACGCCATAATGACGCTGGTAGCCTCGAAGGTGTGTGTGTGTGTGTCTTTTTTATATTTGTTCTCTCGCGCTATAATGAGGAATCATCGGCGTCCGCGTGAGCCTGGCGTTGCTCAATGCAACCATAAAAGCGTCCAACAGCCCGAGCAAACCCAATACCACCGGCAACATACACACAGACGAACAAAAAAAAAACAGCGATCCCATTGCCTACAAATGCTCTGGGTAGTT
The DNA here is from genome assembly GCF_017918235.1 of Porcisia hertigi. Taxonomy (NCBI): domain Eukaryota; phylum Euglenozoa; class Kinetoplastea; order Trypanosomatida; family Trypanosomatidae; genus Porcisia; species Porcisia hertigi. The sequence continues at coordinate 682,487 of NC_090591.1, forward strand.
ACCGCTTGAGAATAGACGACCATATGCATTTTTCAAAAAGCATTCACCTCCACCTCTCTCCTCCTCCTCCTCCTCCTCCTTCTCCCGATCTTTTGACTATCGCCCACACCATTAGTAGAGAAGGCACGTGGGCAACAATTAGAAGACGGTTTGGCAAGTGATCTAGCGCGCACCCCAAAACTTCAATCACGCAATGCGGAAAGTTCGCAGTACAAAAAAAAATCGTCAGACGACAAATAGATGAGCGTGGTGCTCGGACATTCTGTGGTGTGTGTGAAGCCGGTGGAGATGCGAGAACAGCCAACCGGGAAAGTGAAGGTATCGATTTAGATACGTTTTTTTACGCAGTAGAACGAGAACGGACGAGAGAGGTGTATTGATGTACGTTCATGTGGGTCCTTTAGGCAAGGAGGCCTTGCTATTCCGTCCCTACCCTCCCTCAAACCACACGTTTTCTGGCCTTCCAGATGAACCATCTGAAGCAGTATACTCATGCACCTGCTTCGAGAGACCACTGGGGCTGAGCTACAAAGTGACGCGGCACCTAAAGAGAAGCGAAGGATGCAGTGTGACGCGGCTATGTTTTTTCACACACACACGCACACACACACACACACAGTATCCGTGTCTCTCTTGCTCTACAATAGTAATCATCGATGCTGAGATTACTGCTTTTGATATTTGGCTGTGACTTTGTCGTGCGTTTACTTCCCGCCGCCTCCCTCCCCCGTGTGTGTGTGACATTTAAACAGAGGGGCGTGCTTTAAAAAAAAAAAGAGGCTTGTGTGCCATTCTACTGCTCCCCATGAGCGCTAGTTTGCCACACGCGGCCGGGTAGCCGAGCCTGTCGCGCGGGACCCTCCATCGATGCGCAAACACATCGAACATTAGTGCGGGGCGCTTATCGTCTCTCTATAAACTTCTATGACCCTTTCAATAGCAAAAGAGAAGAAAACAACAGGATTTACAAGGCAAACGACAGTGATCAACAAATTGCGAGAGTTTGTGAGTGATGAGACTCGAGAGAGAGAGAGCATGAACGGCTGAGTGCCACAAGCTCCGGGTTACTTCGCACGGCCTCTTCAAAATCTTCCCGTGTCAACTTTGCTTCATGAGAACACTTATGCGCTGTAGATGTGGAGCACACCACACGTAACGCCGTTTGCAGGAGTGGCGCCACGACGTAACACGAGGTCCGTATTTGGTATGGTCACCTCCATCACGCGCAGTTCAAACTTTGGGGACGAGCGCGTCGACCAGACCTCCTGATTTGCTACCAAGATGCCAGACGCACGGTCCGTACTGTCCAGGTCGGGACCGTCGACCTCCTCGCTTTGGTGCGTAACGAAGGCAAACTGTGGACGCGTAGAGGGGAGGAACATAATGTGAGGAAGATACTCTGTCTGCGGTGAAGTTGTCAAGGGTGATGCAGTGACAGATACAGCTGGTCCCGGTGTTGCATCCCCGTCCTCGGCATCCCCAACCGACTTCTCCAGCTTGATCCGCTTCAATTCCTGCTTCGGAGAGTCCGCCACCGTGGTGGAGCCTCCTCCTGCAACATCAAGCACGGACTCCCAAACCCGAGAGGGGTTGATCCCCGACCCGCCGGTGGTGAGACTCACGCCGTTGATGCCACTACTGTGTTCGCCCTTCGAGGCACCGTTACTCCCTAGCGCAGCGCCTGCGCGGCTCATCTCGAGCAACTCGTTCGCCGGCGGCATGTAATGCATTCGAAGGTGAGGAAGGTGCTTCAGATCCGCTGTGGTCACGGGAAATCTATAGAGCGGGGTGTAAAGCCGCCCGTTCACCAACGCCTCTACTACACGTCGCAGGCTCCCCTCGGGAGTAGGCCACCGCTCAACCATGCGCTCGCGCATGTCACCTACAACATCCTCGTTGCAGACACTTACATGCACCCCATTCACTGAAAGCCGACAGGGATTGGAGCGGACGAGAATGTCGTCCGTGTCCGCGATAGCGTACATGGTGGTTGGCAGCACAGGGATTTGAGTGACGTCGCCTCTGTGGGACACGAGCAGCACCTTTATGTGCGGCAACAGCTGTCTAGTAGCGTAGTAATTTGTGAGTGTCTCCTCCAGCGTGTCTACAAAGCTCTCCATCATCTCGTTGAAGGTGGCGCCGAGGGACGGCAGCAGGCCCCGCTCGAACTCGCTAATGAAGGGAGGAATAAAGGGACCCCCAATAATGAGGACATCTGCACCTCGGCGCAGCGCCTGACTCGTCACTGTGCGCAGCAGTCCCGACACATCTCGCCGTGGAAACGGGCCACTGCAAAAGTGAATGCGCACCGCAGCGCTGCCCCCTCCATCGGGGTCGGCCATACGAGAATTGGATGCACTTGACAGAGAAGGCAGTGGACGATCCACTCGCCATGGCAATACCGGCCTAGATGGCAAGACGAACTCGCGGACAAGAACACCCGTGAGAACGCCACGGGCGCTGCGTTGAAACGGTTCGCCAATGACACCAACGGCCATGCCGGGGTACAGACCCGTGAACCTGGACACCTGCCTCGTGTAGAGCGAAATGCGCGTTCCATCGCGGGCAGCGGCCTCCTCCTCGGCCTCCGCAGCCGTCTCCTCTCGAGCACCGGGCATCGTCGACGTCCCTGCCGCTGCTGCAGAGACGCCGTTGGTGGCGCACTCCTGCCTACCAGCAGTCGATCCCGAGAAGCGTGTATGCGATGCATCTTGGAAGAGAACAAAGGAGCTACTTGGCGTGCAATCCGTCTGTGTCATCGCATGCAGTGCGGGTAGGTAGCACTCATCGTCGTCCACGTCTTGCACCACGTGAAACTCCCACGGTGTCTGCTGAAGGGACAGGCTCGCTGCTGAGGGATCATGCACCTGCGTCAGAATCCCAACCGCGCGGAATAGCGGACCAAAAGAGACACAAGGAGCCCCTCCCGCCGAGGGGGTCACCCCGTCCGCGCCGCCGTCGTCATCCTGCGGCTCTGCCTTCACCGCCGCATCTCCGGCGGTAGGTTCCAGAGATGTCTTCACGAGTCCTCGCCAGATGGGAACTCGGTGTAGGATCTCTCTGTAGTACTCAATCACATTCCTTCGAATCGCCGGCGCGGTCTTGTCCTGGAAACCGCAGTACGAGGAGCTCCTGAAATTGGCGGTGTTCCGTGCTTCCACCACCACGAGGCCAGAGGTGTCGGCGCTGCGCTTCTGTGGATTGAGCAACGCCTTCTCCAGCCGCGCAGGTGGGTGCTCGCGGCCAAGAAGAAGATTCAAGTTGGCCGCAGCCCTCCAGTTGCCCTCCACTTGCATGATGGGTTCCAGGCAGACGTCCCGGTCAGAGAAATAGGGTGGGAACTACAGAAATGGGCGAAGCTAGGCGGGGAGGGAGGGACACCGTCAGAGGCTATCGCGCAGGAGAACAGACCACGGCCTATCGAGCGGTTCCTTCGTGAAGTACCTGTGTCGCCCTCACTCTGAGGGCGCACACACACAAAAAAGAAAGTGGATTGTATGGGAGAGACAGAAAGGGGGAGAGGGGAGGGTAGGCAGCAGCACGTTCGAGAGGGGTAAAAAAAAAGTGCGCTGATCTGGGGAATCAGCAAAGCAACAAAACTGGGGTCAAGAAATACAGTACACGTGTGTGAATGTGAAAACACGAAATGGGGCGGAGAGGTCCACTTCCCCCCGCCTCCCCGAAAGCCCACAAATTCGCGCCGGCACCGTCACTTATGATCGATTCACGTAGCTATCCTGCGACGAGCCAGCCGCCACCGAGGATAGGGCACCTAAATTTCTCCGTATGGCTTACACACGTGCAGAGTGATTCGCTTATTCGATACCCTAGTCAGCCACAATGTCAGCATTACAAACCACACACACACGCACGCATTCTGATTGAGCGTTTTGATTTTCACGGGGATGTGCTCATTGCGGACCTGTCTCTCTTTTCTTTTGACGTATTTTGTTTTTTTTTCAAAGAAATGCGGCAAACTTTTCGCAGACGAGTGAAACAATTTTGACGGAGTGGGATGCACAGCAGGGGCACGGCAGAGACACGCGCTAAATGCACCTCAACAAGGGGGGGGATATAAACATACAGACGTTTGAGAGAAAAATACACATACACGTGTGCTCCTTGTCCCACAACCTCCATGACACCCTGTACCCTCCTTGATCAGCTCGGAATCCACCAACCTCAAACCACAACGCGAAACACACTACCGAGTGGGTGGGGGGGGGGAGGGTGAACGACCAAGTGGACCCTCAAAGTCCCCCTTGTGATGCTTTTTTCGGGGTGTTTTTAATCACTTTAGTCATCATATAATATAACGATGCCCATGACCAGTGCCACTATTCGCTCATCCGTCTTCCTAAGCTCGGTGGCATTCTGCGTGTGTGCGCACACGCGCAAAGGTGCTGGTGGCTCAGAGAGCTCACCACCACCGCTAGATTTGCACTGCATCTCGCTCCCAAAAGAAGGTTGCGGGGGTGCCGACCGCCTACTATGATGCGGGGCCGGGAACGATTTGGAGGTGCAAGATCCTTGAACAACATCCTCCCTTCAAACTATAGCTGCCTGCAGCTATGCTTCCATCATGAAGGCGCTGATGGCCTCGTCGAGGCTACGCTGCTTGGCCTCGTAGGCTTCGCCCCACGCTCCATGGACTGTGACAGCTTGCTGGATGTAGCGCTCGGCGCTGTCGAGGGAGTTGGACTTGTGGGAGCTGACGATGGCGAGGTTCACCAATGTGGCCTCATCGTTGGAACGGACAGCAAGAGCATCGAGCAGTGAGCGCTCTGCCGCGTCGTAGTCACGGAGGCCCATGTGCGCCAGGGCCATCAAGTTCGACACCATCACGCTGTGGCCGCATCGTAGCTGCACTTCCTTGAAGGCTGACACCGCAGCGTCGTAGCTAGCAGCGTGGGTGTCTCTGGCGGCCTGATGAAGCGCGACAATGCCGCTGTAAAGCATGGTGACAATAGCCTCACTGTCAACCTGCTCCATGCGCTTCACTTCCCTGGCAGCCTCATCCGGACGGTTCAGTCGTAGTAACGCCTCTGCGGCTATGCCGTGAAGCTCCACGGTGTAGCGCCTGACGAGCGCACCCTCGGGCTTTGGCAACTCGCCCAACCACTTCTGTGCAAGAGTCAGCGCGCCAATCACGTCTTGCTGGTAGAGCAAAGCTGCGGAGGCAAACACCGCCTTGTATACAACATCCGCCGCCACGTTCTCTGCATCACTCTGCAAGCACCGAGTCGCGTTCATCGCAGCATCGGAGAAGGAACCGTGGTCGCGCCTGGCACACATCAGCTCCGCCCACCTGCGGATCGTCACGAGCAGTGGATTGTTCTCTGCGCGCAGCTGACCAACAACCGCATCGCCTTGCCCCAGACCAATCTGACCCAAGGCGACCACGGCAGTCTTCTCCACGTTGAACGCTGTTACCTCAGACGCTTTGCTCGACAGCGGACGCGCGGTGCTGCCATCCGCGATCGCCTGGTGGTAGTTGCCCACAACGAGGGCGTTGCGCACGTCGAAGAGGACGTCTGTCATTTGTCTCAACTTCGTTGTTGTATGTTGCGACGAAGCACTGGTGTCTCCGCTTCAGTCTCTTAGACACCCACCCGACCTGTGAGCGATTGAGATGCTGTGCTGCTGCTTTCCTCAGGTGATGGCTAATGGAAGGACAAAAAGAAAAAATCTGCCCCACCGCTTCGAAGTCTAGAAGAGCGCCACACAAAACACAGAACAAACCTCCAGTAGGGGGAACAATTGAGGTGATGACTGGATCGCTACGTAAAGGGTGGCGCAACTTTAGTTCCCGTCCGTGTATGTATCTGTGTGAAAAAAAAAAGGATGAATGAGATTTTTTGTCAGAAAAACAAGAAATACATCCACTTCAATTGTATTGCTCTTCTTCCCGCTCAGGGGTGTGCCTCGGTAAATGGGTGCGTGTTAGTCGCCTGTACTGGCAACGCTGGTGTCACATGAAGAACGGCGGAGGGAAAAAAAGAGCAACAACGCATGTGCTTCTGGAAGGAAAAAAGAAGTGACAGCGCATGCGTGGTGAGCGCCCGCAGAAAAAGACCAGATGTGTGCGCCAAAAACGGGTTAAAATGGAGCGAAGGATGACAATGAAACGGAGAAAAAAATGTGCATGTAGCGCGATGGGAGTGGAAGACGAGGGGATTGAGAGAGGACCCTGCGTCGACACGCTAGAGTAACGCCTGGGCAACGCTTTCACCTGACTCAAGCAAAGGCATTTCGCTAGCGCGGTGTTCGCCGAGATTACGAGCCGAGGCCTCTAGTTGCTGGCACCACTTTTCACATGAAGTGCATGGAAGAAACCACGCAGAGTCTGGCGTTGGCCACCTGTGTCACTTACAGAGAAAATCCATCGATGAAAATAGGGCCGTTTCCATTGTCTGTCTCTCTGTGTCTGTGTATGTCTGTGTCTGACTGTGTCTGTCTGTGTGTGTGTGTGGTGATCCAGTATTTTGTACCAATTCTGTTAGTCTTAGTAGGTTATGACAGCTAAAAGAAAAAAAGGGGGGCGAAACGCTAAAAACAAATGAGAAAATCAAGAACATTCAGAAATGTAGAAGGGTTCGCGTGCGCCTGTATATATCCCCGGATGAATGACAGTTATGAGCGCGACTTGGAGGGAAAGAGCAGATAGGATGTAGGCATGCACCGAAAAGCTTTTTTTTTGAAGGGCTTCTCCTTTTGTATTTAGCACCTTATTCAAATCTTTCTCCTGCAATAGCCTACGCCAGTGGTGTGCCCCCCCCCCCCCCTCCTCCCTCCACTCTGCATTCCCCCGAACGCGCACCGTTTCTTCCTGGGTAGTCCTCTTCCCCCTCCCCGCGGCCGTCGTGCGCTACCAAAAAAGTCAAAAACTCTACAGAGATGCATCATGTAGTCAACGCCCCCTCCCTCTTCGAAACAAGAGAAAAAAAAAGTGAGAGGCCAGCCCACGGCCACCAATACACACAAAGATGCCTCTTCCGGTGGGTGAGAGGGAGACTCCCCACCACCTCCGGAAAGGGAATGCCTTGTCTGCAAATCGTGCGCGACGGTGAATAACTGCGGAAAGGAAAAAAAGAGGGGGCAAAGTTGCGCCTCTGCCACAAAAGAAGATCTGCACCGAACACATGCGCAGCACACGCGGACGGAGATAATAGGCGCTCAGAGACTGACAGACAGCGACAAAGTCAAAAAGAAATCGGTATATATATACATATATACCGATATATATGTTTATATATGTATGAAAGGGGCAGGGGGTGGCGGAGAGAGGGAATATGGAAGAGTAAACTCGCTTGTAGGGTTTACCATTCGCATTACCTCCTCTGTTTTCTTTCCACTCCCCCCCCCTCTCCGCGCGCGCGCGCGCCACTCCTCTCTCTTTCTCTGTTCTCTACTTTGAACGAACAACCGAAAAAGGAATAAAATAAAAAGAGTACAAATTTTGCATTTTAAAAAGGGGGAAAACAAACGTGGCGGATGAATGGCCAATCATCCAATACAAATGAAAGATGAACGAAGAAGGTGGGGAAACACCCCGCCCTCCCCCCCTCCCTGCCCCCACACTCACAGAAAAGTCACCACACGACATGGAAATGAAACGAAGAAGGGGAAGGGGGAGAGGGGGGGGGAGAAGACCAGAAGAGGGAGTAAAAACAACAAAGAGACGATAACTGGTCATACACGCGCGCAGGAATACATTTCTGTAAGAGACCCCTCCGGTCCCCAGTCGCCTTGCACACGCAGGGGTTCAAAAAACAAGTGAAAAGAAACGGAAGAAAAGTGGGAAAGGTGGGAAAGGGGAAAGAGGGGTTTAGGACAAGTCAGAACGCACGTGGGGAATGAGGGGGGGGGTGAGAGACACATGAAAACAGACAAAAAAACTGTCAAGAAGGCGGACAAAAAGAAAGATGCATTACGGAGAGGCTATCTTTTTCCCTCTTTTTTTCCCCTTGCTGGACCTCTCTTACTCGTTAGATGTTATGAATCAAGAACCGATCACACACACGCACACGGGGCGGGGGAGGGGGAGGGGGGGAGAAAGAGAACAGACACACACACCACTAAGGCTGGTGCCCCAGACATCGAGGAATCCCAGCAGCACAACACATACTAATCAGATAAGGGGGGAGGGAAGGGGGAGAAATACGCGTACAACAGTGACTACCACATGTTGTTGTTGCCAGTAAAACTTTATGCACACCCACGCACACCCTATAAGCCCGGAGACACACACGCACCTCAGCCCTCGATGTTTTTTTGTGCTTGTGCATAGAAAAACGGGACGTGCTAGGCCGCATAGCCTGAGCAACATAAAGAGAGAGAGGCGCGTGTACCCTTTACACCCCCCCAACAACAAACAAACAACAGAATACATCACTACATCCACACGGGAGGGGGAGGGGAGGGGAGGGAACAACAAAAAAAGAAAAGGAGAGAGACCTACGGAACAATCAGCAACGCGCACATTCTGTTAAACAAAAGTACTGAACAACAATAACAAAGAGACGAACAAAGAGGGATCCCTTAGAACTTACTGGATATGTAAAAAAAAAAGACACACACACACACACACAGAGAGACAAAAAGACCACAACCAACGAAGAGCGAAGCCAAAGATCCCAGCGGCGGAAGGCGTACGTGTGTATGTATGCACACCGCAGGTGTACTGGCGCGCAGCCCCCCCCCTTTTCCGTCACTTTGCTCCATCAAGCACAGCACGCGTTAATGGCGAAGGAAACAAAACCAAAACCAGAAAGACATTAAAAAAAAAAAGAACATTGAGAGGAACCAAAGGAGGGGGAAAAACTGGAGCCCGTATCCAACCGTGATCTCCATCCCTTCCCAATTCTTGCTATCCCCACCCCACCCACTCCACACCTTGGAAATACTCATAAGATGATTTAAATCGTTAAAAAAGAGTGGCCCCCGTAGCAACAGAGCGCTGATTTGCACTTGCGCAGTCGGAGCTTCCAAGTGTGTGGGGGCTGTGGTTTAATCTTTCTCTCTACCGTGTAACACCGACAGCTATACGCACACACACACACACACAGAGAGAGAAAGAAAAGAGCTGGAGACTAGTGAGCAGAATCTCAGAATAAGGATAAAGCGAGGATATAACATCAAGTAACTAGAAAAACAGAGGGAACGAAAAAGGGGGGAGAGGGAATTAGGCATTAGGCGAAGAGATACACAGAGGATGCCGTTTTTGAGAGGGAGAGCTAATATATATATATATATATATATCCAACACCAGAGCAGATGAAGAAAAAACGGAGAAGCAGAGTGGCGGGAAGACAATGTGTGCACAACATGTACTCTTCGTTTCCCCTTTTCTTCTGTACAAAACTTCTCCCATCTTCACGGATCGCACATCTCATCGGCTCCCTCCCTCCCTCCCTTCCCCCCTCCCTTCCCCCCTTGTTCCCTTTGTTGTGTTTGAGTTTGCTTATGTCCTTATGGTTCCCCCTTATTTTTCCTCTATGCCCTCTCGTACTGACGCGTCCCTCTCCAGACGTTCAGGTCATCTCTCGTCTTGGCTGGTGTCCTGTGTTCTGCCAACGCTGCGTACGCTTTTCATCATCAGATTGCCTGTGATACACAAGAAAAGCAGCGGGAAATGATGCAATGATCGTTTTTGTTTTCTCTGAGGAGGAGGGAGGGGGGGGGGGGATACTCGCCGGGACTCTCACCTACTTCGCGCCATTTTGTGCGTCGGTGGCCAGATTAAAGTGAGGATGCGTTGAGAGCTCCTCCGAGGAGTGGGCAAAGGCGCAGTTGGCACCATATGAGCACGTGCCGCCGTTCTCAATATTCATGCACATTTTTGTCTTGACCTTGCTGCGGTCAATACCCCGGCGCTGGCGCTGCGAACCACGGTAGGCGACCATTGGTTGCTGCATGCTGTACTCTACAGGCAGTTGCCAGTGAGTAGTACGGGTGTTGTGGTCAATGTAGTAGATCTCGCCATTAGGAGTGTACGCCATCTCCCATCCAGGAGGCATGTGCATCGGCGGCGGCGGCGCCATCGGCGCGAAGCCGTGGCTATGAGGGTTAAATCCAGCAGCGTACGCGTTCATCTGCATTTTTTCTTTGTACGGAATGTCGTGCAGTAGTGCGAGGCTAAAAGCAGACGCGAGATCACGAAAAGGGATGCGGCGACAGGAGATATCCTACACAAGTGGGGGAGAGAGAGGGGGGAGGGGAGAAAAATCTCGAGGGCGGTTTAGAAGGAAAGAAAGAAGACTTGTGCTTTAGTCGCCTCCACAGATGAAAGCAAGAAAACGAGAAAAAAAACAAAAAGGCAGAAGTGGCGGTGCAAATCCAACACTTCAGCCGCAACTCTTCCGGGTGACAAAAACTACAAATGATGTGATTGGCCACACAAGAAGGGGAAAAATGTGATGTGATGTGACGACGTGTGTATTTCTTGTTGTTTTTTTTTTTTTGCGAGGGAGGATGAAAGGGAGGAAAAAAAAGGGACAGACGACAAAGGGGAGTACTAATATAAAAAAAAATGAACAAAACAAAAAACACAAAACCACTGAACGGGCACCCACAAGAGAAACAAACAGTAGAGAGAAGAATGTATGTTGCTTTTTTTTCTATTTTTTCTTTGAGAAAGAGAGGGGAAGTCTTTCCAAGGCGTACACGAGGCGACAAATCGAGCCAAAAGCAACAGACAAATGGGAAGAAGGGGCAACGTAAACTATACGTGTCGGCGTGTGTGTGTGTGTGTATGTGTGTGTGTGTGTGTATTGGGGTGGGGGAGGATAAATGGAAGAGCAGGTGTTGTACACACACATATGTATGTATGAGTGTAATTTGTTTGCATGACAAACAAAAGTTGTGCACACCACAGAAAAAAAAAGAGATGACAGGGAGGTCGTGATGAGCAGTGCCGGCGGAGATGTTGGTATGCGAATCGGGATGTGAAGCGTCGTGGGGTGCCACGAAGAGCGTGTACGTATCACGGGATCCAAAGGAAACGTGCGAAGAGAAGCGTCACAAGAATGTCGAGAGAGAAAGAGAGAGAGAGAGAGAGAGACAGAAAAAAAGGGAGAGGATAATGCTGTGAACAGTCGAGACATGGCCGTTATTCCCGAAATAAAAAGGAAAAGAGATAAAAGCTACCAAGAAGTGGATGTGGTGTTGCCTGAATGTTGGTACACAGGAAAGTGTGCTCATCACGATTTGAGCCCCACACCCCCACCCCCTCTCTCTTGTCCTTTTTGCGTTATCGTGAACCTCGGAGGGATGCAACACACACACACACACGAGGTAAAAAGAGAAGCAAGGCTCGAGAACTCCTCCCACGAAATGCAAGCGGGGGACACCCCTGTGAGCGGCTACCATGCGAGCTTGTCGAGCCGAAAAATAGAGCTGACCTCAAGCCGGCAGTAACCGCCCCCCCCCCATCTCTGCAAGAATGTTCAACACACAGTCAGCCAAAGTGGAGCACCACCAAAGAGATGAGAGACATCGTGGTGAATGCATACCAGCCTCATAATCGAGTAGTGGTTTGTCCTTCTTTTTTGCTTACGAATCAAACTGTGTCGTGTGTTTTTAGCCTTTACAATGTTATACGCTTCAGTTGTATCGTTGTGTCTTCCCTCCAAAAAAAAAAATCATCAGCGACAACAACTTTTATATTCACTTTTATATGCTAAACAAGTCGAAGCAAAAACAAAAAAGGGGAATCAAACAACGAAGGAAAAGGGGGGAGTGGTGCGAAAGAAACAGAAGAAACACGACCAACTTGCACACACACACACACACACACACACAAACATACACAGCCGCACGACGGAGAATATAGATACAAAAAGATGATAGGCGCAACTGCGACCATATGCGTAGCTGTTTAGATCCAGAGGGGTGGGGGGGGTACACAATGAAGGTGCCCTTCGCGCAACCCTCACGTCCGCTATGAGTTGACCACACGCACACACAGTTAGAAGGGAGGCGGAGGAAAAAACTCGGATAGCGCAAAAGAAGAAAAACCAAATCGGCTCTGCCCGACGAGACGGTGAAAAGAAACGGGAAAGGGAGGGAGGCTATGAAAATTCAAGAGGAGCAGCAGGAGCGACGCGACGCGACGCGATCAACCCCTCTCCACCACAACCACCCCCTCTTTCCCACACAATCCCTTTATCCTTTCCGTTGTTGTCTCTCTCTCTCTGGTCATCCTTCCTAACCCCCGTCTCGCTCTACAATCTTCGCTGCGAACACCACTTGAATGCCACTCACCCCTGCGGACAAAAAGAGGAAGTGCTGCCCCACAACAAGCACGAAACGGCACGATGACGTACTCACACTGGGACTGAACACCCCCAATAAGCGACATTTCCTGGCGCAGAGGCCCCCCATCTACTTCTTCATCGATCGGAAGAGCTTCTTCTTCTTGTGAGCGGGAGTGCCCTTCGCCTCGGTGCTGCTCGACTCCTGAACATCTTTCTTCGACACCACACCCTTGTCAATCTCCTCACGCTGGCGCTTCAGGATGTTGCGAAGTGTCGGGTCAACGCCGTTGCCACGGCGCTTCTTCTCCTCAGAAACGTCGGACAGCCACTCCTCGGCACGCATAAAAGCGACGCTTTTCATGGCTTCCGAAAGCTGCGCGCTGCCTACAGTCATCATCGTATCCAGCACAACCCCACCCGCCCACGGCGAGACAGCCAGTTCAAAGACGTGTGGCTTCAGCTCGTTCATTAGAAGTCGGCGCTCGCGTTCTAGTTGACGTGTGCGCACCTCCCGCAGAAGAGCCTGCACCACGTAGCAAGCGTGCGAGTGCAAAGCGTAAGAGACAAGCGCATGAGACAGAACCTTGTAGTGCTTAGCCTTGTTCACTTCCCGTTGCTCCTTTCGGCTTAGTGGCTGAGCCTCCGCCTTCTCATCCGTATCTGCCGCATCCTTTTCACTTGCAATCTGGTCGCCGCCGCCGCTAGCAGACTTTTCCTCCGCCATCTCCTCCTCCTTGGCAGCCTCGTCAATGAGCTGATTCACCGTCCGCACCACAGTAGCGTCCGGGGCGTAGGCAAGCAGCTTCTGCATGACACGCGAGCCCTGTGCGTAAGAGAGGGCCTCGTGCAAATTTGATGCGTAATAACTCGAGAGCGCTTCCACCAGGGGCGCCCGCACCTCCTCCGGTGCAAACTGAAGGATAGATTGCAGAAGAAACGATGCCGCAGGATGCGTCACGAGGCTCGCAAACTCCGCGGACTTGAGGAGCACCGTGACAATGGCGTCGGCAAACTGGCCGGAGAGGTCCGTCTCCACCAATTTCTGCAGGACAGGCGAACTTACGGAGTTCTGTGAGAGCGTGAAAGCCTGGTCAATCAGAAGCTGTGCATCTGTCTTGGTCACGGTGTTGCGCGCGACCTCAATGAAGGCACGCAGAAGCACCGACCGCACCGGATCTGTAGCGACGTCCACAATAGAACTCTTGGTAACATCTGTGCTACTGGATGACGGCACCGCATTATCTTTCGTGGATGTTTTTTTCTTGGAGCCCTTCTTCTTGGGCGTCGAGGCAATCAAGGGGTCAGGAACACTAGCCGTGGTAGGGCAGCTGTCTTTTCTATTCGACTGCACAGCAGCAGACGTCGACGACAGCAGGGCATCAAAGAGTTTCTGACGTGCAGCCTCAACGAAGCGCACAGCTGCCACGCCGATGAGCACTGCCCCTTTCCTGTGCGTGATGGCATGAAGGATTTCAGCGTTGGTTGAAAGTGCAGCCCAGATATCCGCGCGCTGTACATTGTCACCGTGCTCCAGCATCGCGCAGTACAGGTGGACGTTAGTAGGCATATCAGAAGCCACCGCAGGTTTCTTGTAGCTCGAGCCGGTGCCAAAGTCAGGCAGCCCATACTCCTCGTCAAGACACTCCTTCGTGGCACTTTCCTGGGGTGCCATACCAGGCAACAAGTAGTCCGCTGCGTACTCGCTCAGGTGTGCAGCAATAGCATCCTTCACTTCCACCGGTGTGCGAATGTGACGCAGCAGCGCTGTGAGCACGAGCGACTCCTCGGCGGTGCGGAAAAGATCCAGGACGGCTTTGTCCATGGCATCCGAGGCAGCCACCTCAGTCTCATCCCCTGAGGGGTCTGCATCCACGTAAGATGGGAAGAGCGCCTCAACCGTTTTGTTGCACCCATCAGCGACTGATTCGACGTATTTTGCCACCACGCGCATGCCATACGGATGCAGGCTTAGGCTTCTTAGGTGTGGCAGAAAGCGCGGAAGCACCATCTCAGCGCACTCTGGTACCTCCATCAACTTCTGCGCCACATGGTTACCAAAGGGGTGTTCGCAGAGGCGCTTAAACTCGTCTTCATCCACGTTCAGCACGAAGGCCTCGGCAATGTCCTTCTTCTGGCGAACCGGAACTTTTTCCAGCATACGCTGGAGTACCACATTGCCCACCGACGACTGCGCCAAATCGAGCAGCTTCCTACGTACATGGTAGAGCATCTTTACTCGATCCAAGTTGTCGCAGTGGTCCAGCAATGTGAGGAGGATGTGATGCGTCGTCTTGTTGAGCGAGAGTCCGTAGACGGCAGGAAGTAGCTTCTGTACCACTTTCGCGCGCTGTGCCGGCTTGCCGTACAACACCATTGCCTCTACCTGCTTAAGTGGCAGTGACTTCCCCGTTGCGACGCGCTGCGCGGGGTTCTTGAGGAAATCTAACTTCAAACCAGGCATAGTGAGAACGTGCGTGTGCGCGTCTTTTTTCGGTAAATTAGAGAGGGGAGGAGGAGGAGGTAATTGATAGCTGAATGCAGGAGACAGCAGCAGAAGGCGCGGTTTTGCGTGTGCGGGGCGTCGATGCGTTTTTTTTTGCTTTTGAATAGGGTAAGTGTGCGCTCTGGGTGAATGTCAACGGTGATACACCTCCCCCGGAACCGTACAGGAGTAGCGAAGAGGATGCTTTGAGAACCACAGAGGAAGCAGCCCTCTTGAGTGAACCGGATTCGGGGGCAAGCGATCACTCCCGGAAAGAGAACCTCATCCGTGATCACACATCCTTGTGGAAAAGGATAGGCACTGGCTGGTGTAGGGGAGGTGGAGTCCTCTCGACATGTCGCCAACCACCACCACCGCCTCCTCCCCGCAGCCTCGAGTTCCTCTGACATAACCCCCCCCCCCACACACACACACGCACGCCGCCTTTCCTTTCCGCTTCATTTATCGATAGCAGCACCCCCAAAACGTGTCGCCTTGGAATCCTTTTCCCTAAAGGAGTGCAACTTGTCGTGGGCGTGCGTGATCCATCCTGCTACTCTCTCTGTCCGCTATTTGAACAACAACAACAAAGGCAAAAATCCCGCTCCCTCTGTAACGACTTCCCCTTACCGCTGTTTGCGTCCATAGACGCTCCTTCTTGAGTCATGACTGCCTGCTTTGTTTGTCTCCAGAAACTAGTGAGAGTGAGTACCTCTCTCCACCACCACCACCACCACCAGTCACCCACACTCATTCTGTTCGTCATTTCTTTATACATGTGGTTGAAGCATTCGCACCACTCTCATCAGCGCTTCACATCAATAGTTGGTCTCCAAAGCAGAACGGGGAGGGGGGGGCAGGGAGAGAGGCCTCTCTCCCCCTCTCTCCCACCGCTACCGGCCACCCCCTTTCCAGAAAAACAAAATGTTTTATGCATTTCAAAAAATAAACGGACTACACAGACTACACAAGCACACACACACACACAGACACTTACACCCACGGGCGCACGCAACGCCCCCCCCTCCCCTCCGTTCCGCTTCGTTATCAGGAATCCCCGTATTCAGGAAAAGCAGCGACTAGGACAGTCAGCACGCGACAACTAGACATCCATACACAAATGTGCATTTCACAGATGTAAAATATGTATGCCTTCCATGTGCCGCGAGAAAGAACGGGAGCACATGTACGCGAGGTGACACGGTAAGGGGGTAAAAAAACGTGGGCAGCAGAATATCGGGGGAGTCGTGGGAAAGGGACGGGGCGGGTGCATGCCTATAGTCCTCAACACTAAAATCAAAGGGGGCACACACATACAGAAACACAATCTCGGTACAAGAGTTGAGCCTATGCAGGGCCATTCACTCATCAGTCGTTCGGGAATCACACACAAAAAGAAGACGTTTCAAAAAAACAAAAAAAAACAGACAGCGAAAGAAGGCAATGCGTGAAAATCTGCAAGGGTATCTCAGAACGACGACACCATGCAAAAGACCGTCATAGCAGGGCAGTGCAATCAGTAGGAGCATGACGAACACCCGTAAACGGGGAGCCGCACCTGCCTGACCCCTTCGATCAGTTCACGTTCTACTGTACATATGGCATTATCGAGGGGCAGGAAGGGAAGGAAAGAAGGATAGAGACAACTGAGACGGTGTGGATGTCCATCTTGGCAGTAGCCCGTATATCGTCCACAGTGCGGGGAAGGAAGAAAAAAATGGAGGTGGTGAACAGCCAATTGTAGGGAGATACAGGGGAGGCATGGGAGCCTAAAAAGGAGAAGGGGAAAAACTAAAATACATCTTGACCCACGCTATCGAAAAAGTTTGTTGTTACCTAATCTTCTTCTCGTGAGACGCCTACACACACGCTCACAGAGCAACCTCTCTCGAGAAAAAAAAACATCCACTGTAATCGTATTAAAACGGGGGGGGGGGGGCTGTGTGTCATGGCACTCGACAACTTCCGAAAGGGCGGGAAAATGGAGGGGGAGGTGGTGGTCTGAATTACGTGTGCGTGTTGGCGTACAGTTGATATGTGATATCCGCTTTCACGTCCGTCAGGCAGAGCTCCAAGTCCATCTCCAAGCACACGTCCCCCCCTTCTCGCTCCCCACCCCCCACCCCCAAAGAAAAACTAAACACGATGGCCGTTTCCTCGCCGCTACCTACAAGGGTCAACCCTTCACCGAGAGTCACCCTCATCCGTCTCGTTCGGCTCATCGCTTGTCAAGGCGGTGAGCTGCTTACATTTGTTCTGGTCCGTGATCGCATCTGTGATGTGACGCAGATGCGCCAAATCGTCAGCGGTGACATCACTATTTAGCGCCGTGGTTTCGACGCCCTGCTGCTCCGAGCCCTTTGAGCGCACCGGTGAGTCGCTTGTTGGGGACAGGGTGTCGGGTACGGTGGAGGCAGGAGCTCCTGCCTCATCGATCGGGAGCTCGACGTCCTCTTTCGTGCTCTCGTTCACAATGCCCTGCTTCGCCTGCGATTCGCCACTATCGCCGTGGACAGGCTTAGCCGCTGACAGCTCGCGTTCAAGTAACACCCGCTCCTTGAGTGCGTGTTTTTGCGTTTCACGCTGCGCCGTGGCGACACCCTCGAGAGCCTCGCGCTTCTCCCGCTCCCGTTTCGCCTCCTTCGCGGCGTACAAGCCCTCCATCGCGAGGCGTGTGATTTGCATCCAATACATCGCCTGTTCTGCCAGAATGTACTGGCGCGCATCTGCCCTTTCCTTCTCGAGGCTCTGGAGCTGGCCCATTCGGCGCACGTCTGCGTAGCGTAGATTCTTCTCTTTTTGCAGGCGCACCTTTCCCTCCTCCTGAAAGGCCAATTCGTGCTCTAACAGAAGCGTACCGTCCAGCAGCGTCACTGGCGCTGCCTCATCCTTCGCCGCGGTAGTCACCAGCGGGGCGAGCACAGTGACAGGAGAGCGAATCGATTTCCTCTTCAGTTCCAGCTCAGCCAGGTAAACACGAGAGGTGCGCACAGACGAGCGGTTTGAACGCTTCCAGCGCGCCGATCGGCTCCGTGAGGAGCTCCTTCGAATTGCTTGCTGCCCAGCGTACGTGAGCCGATAGTCCTCTTTCGGTATTTTGAGAGATTTGCCTCCCCGCAGTGGGCGATTTTCCTTGTGCCAGCGAAATATCTCCTGCAAGTCGGCAGATTCCTCACGAATGATACACTCGCGGCCAGCTTTGTGGACCGGAAGCAGCGCTTCGAATTGAATGGCAAGAAGCTCCGAACCGCGCTGCATTTTCAGCCGCAGGGACACTTCCTTTTCGATTCTCTCCATCATGGCCTGCCGCTTTTTCGCCCGGTCCTCTGCAGCCTTGATCACCAGCACTGCGTTCTCGTCCCCAGAGATCAGCTTGGCGCGCCCTTGCAGCTCTTGTATAATCATTTTCGAGAAAGCAACCTCCTCGCCGGCAATCAGGTCGTTACGCATGGTTTCCTCTGCGGAGACATAAAATTGACGCCGTGCCTCGTGGAATAACAGCTCAAAAAAAATCTCGTCGCCGCCAGTGGACTCTGAGGCATCTCGGTGTTGTGAAATAGCAACGTCCAGCGCGCGTGTTGGAGAAATGCAGCCTACCTGGGGGGATTTGGTGGCATGGTCCAAGTTCGAGATGGATGCTGCGGCGGTGGAAACGGCTCTGGCTGCCACGCGCATGTTCTGTCGACCGCGCACAAACGCCGCGGTGACGGAGGCGCCATGGCTACCACCTTGAACATGCTTACTTGGCTTGTACGGACTAGGTGGTGTTGGACACGACACATTCATGAGGCTGAGGGGCTTCCCCGTGAAGGTGTGCCCTCGAGAACCCGACCTCTTTCTGCCAGGACGTCCCTCTGCGGCGGTGCTGGGCATTTGAAGCATTGGGGCGTGTGAAGAAAAAAAAAAGTGAGGCAGCCAAGGGGCACAGTATCCTCGATTGACCGCTTGGTGGAGGCCGGAGTGGATAAAGTGAGGCAAAGAAATAGATGCGTGCTGGCTTGCCTTTTGAAGCCGTATGCCAAAAAAAATAGACTTTGGAGAAGGTCAATGCCCCAACGGCGCGTGAAAACAATGTGTGCGAGTGTGTGCAGGCACAACTCCCCTCATCATCCCACATCCCCACCCCCGTCATCAGACAAAAAGATGAGTGCGTGTAAACCAGGCGACAGAGAATCGCAGGAGCCCGCGAATGAGCGATATCGAGGAGCGAGAGAGAAAGATAAAGAGAAAGAGCATGTTCACGAGAGAAACCGAAGGAGATTAATTGGAGTATTGAAGAAATGATGGCATCGTTGCACTCTGCCTCTTTCTCTCATCGTGTTAGACCCCCCTATAGAGAGGAGGGAGGGAGGCAGGGAAGGAAGGGGGAGGACGTGCCCACTACATACATACATACATATAAATACACATATACATACGTGGGTGGTGGGTGGTGGTGTGCCGTGAGGGGCTCTATCTAACCACACTTTCCTCTCCGCCGTGGCTGACATGTAACGCGAAAAGGAAAAGGAGGCGCACGGATATTTGGGGTTCGGTAAAACCTCTGAGTTTATGTTGCGGCTGTCTTGACTTCAACACTCAGATACGACAGGTCGACAACCAGACAGGGAGGGGGAGGGGAGGGGAGAGTGGAGCGGGGTAGAGAGCCGCTGGGCTCTTTGCACAACTGATCCGCTTTCACGCACCCAGGAACACTTCATGAACGTCAACTCCGGTTGTTACCCTTAGCCCTTGAGAGAGAAAGAGGGGGGAGGGATTATATCTTGGGCTAGTGAAGGACACCAAGGAACTCCCGAGCATGTCAGATCGTCACACCGCGAGGAAAAAGAAAACAAGCTAGCAGAATGGAAAATCAGCGAGATGCTTATCTGCCACTTTGGCAGACAGGCCGTCCCCCGCCCCCGTACATAGGATGGCGACCAGGTAAGAAGCCATCCCCGCTGTCATTGCGACGTACTGGGCGGACCGCCGTTCTCCGCTTACAATCACACTTGCTTGTCTCTCTCTTGACAATGCCACACGGTGGCTGCTGCTACCATACCACACCAGAGCAACGAGCCGCAACCCAAGTCCTAACGAGCACTGTTAGATGTGCTCCCGAGATGGGCAGGCATCTTAGTGCGGATACACCACAGGTACACCGTTGGCCCCCATAGCCGTACGTCGCGACCACCCCGCCCCATGTTGCATGCTCCCATCCATGGTTCGCGTGGGCAGTGCCTGACCCCAGAAGTTCGGGTCGTCACCCATGTTCACAGATCCATCCGGCCGGTGGCGTGCACGCACGCGTAGGCTCTCAGGTCGCATCGCGTGGAACTCTAGCAGCGCCTCTATTTCTTCATCGACTGGTGCGGCTGGCTCGGGCAACCCCACCTTTTCGTAGTACTCCTGAACTTGGATGTCCCACTTGGTGGTGAAGAAGGTGACCGCGCTTGGGTCCGCTGGGATCGCCTCCTCGACAGTGCGCAGACCAGCCAAGCACGCAGCCCGGCCTTTCGACGGTCTCCTTGTTTCCATCCACTCACTGGCTCTGTCATGAAGACGGTAGTTGCTGCGCTGAGACAGGGGAAAGTACTGTTGCTCCTCGGCTTCTGACATCGGCTTCAGGTTTGGCACGTGGCCGGTTTGCTTGAAGAGAAGGCACAGATGCCGCGTCGTGCCTGCATCCTCTGTGGGCAGTGGGGCGACGTAGGGAACAACAACGTCGCCCTGGCTCTGCAAACCCACCGTGTTTACGACAGCGCCATTCACGGTGGAAGGCGCCTGCGGGGCGCGCAGATTGGCGACCATGTAATTCAAGAAAAAGCCGCGATTAGGCCTCTCTCGATCCTTCGATAACGGCAGGCGATACGGATAGTCAGGGGAAAGCATCACAAACGTGTAATAATTCAGAGCGCCGGTGGAGGACTCTCTGTGAACATCACCAGGCGCCTCCTCAAAAAAAAACACGCTCGGTGGCTGTTGAACATCTGTGAGCTCCATGTAGTTGCCGCAGTGAGCCGTGAACCAAAAGTTGCGGGGCGTCAACTCCGTCGGCGGCGGCGGCGGTGGAATCGTGTCGCCGTTCTCGTCAGTGAGCCGCGCGCGTGTATTATACTGGCCCGGAAAGACGACCGAGAGGTTCGTGTTTGCGTGGACATGCGGGACAAAGTGCGGTGTGATCTCGTGCTTCCGCAGATACTTCAGCAGGCGAGTGCGATGCTCAATCCAGCGTGAAGACTGCGGCGATGGCACCAGCGTGCGGTGGTCATCCTTTGGCACCGCGGGGTAATTCGTTCGATCGAAATCCATGGCGTTCCAATAAATAAAAAAATCTGGCGGGGGAGTCAAGTTGAAGAGATGCGGTGTGTCGAGCTCAGTCTCATATACGGGGTACTCGAACATGCTATCCGATAAAATCGTCTTCTCGTGCGGATACTGAAAGTCGTGCAGTGCCTCGGGGCGCGGAAGCTTCTCAATTTGACGTGCCTTACGGTCCATCTCGCGCTGTTCACGTGACCGAGCATCCTTTGTGCTAGACTGGGTTTTCCATCCTGGCATGTGGTAGCCGGTGGCAGCGCACAGTAGAACGCGACCCGCAGAGGACCCTACCACAGAGCTCGATGGAAACCGTCTCATGTCTGTCACCGGTGGAGCTTCGGCCACTCAGGCGGAAGTGGGGGAGAGGGGGGAGGGGGAAGTGGAGTGGAGTGGACGATGTGAAACGGGCGAGGAGTGAGGAAATCCTCTGTAAAGAGGGCCGACAGAGTAAAGATGACCGAAGGAGGGGGGGGGGAGTTGATGCCCAATGGAAGCGATCGCCATGCGTATCCCTTGGTCATCAGATCCAAAGAGACAAAATAAACACACAACGGATGTGTGTGTGTGGGAGGGGGGGGAGGTCGACACAACCGACAGCGATTGGCAGGAAATCATACCTCAGTAGTCCCCTCTGCAAATAAAATTAAAAAAAAATAGATGGAGGCGACATTCGCATGACAGGACCATCTCGTCCAGGGAGATTGGTGCAAGCAATGACCATACATGTGGTTCTACTCGCTTTGGTGTGTGTGGATACAGATTTTTGCGTGTGCCCGTAATGGTCGGGCGAATAGACACCCCACACCTGGAGGCAGCGCAGCCGCGTGTATTCTGGATGGAGCGGCAAGGTGCAGGTGTGTGTCGTGTGTGTATGTGAGAGAGGGGGGAGGAGCAGGAGCGATTCGACGCTTAGCGCACGCACACACATATACAAAAAAAAAGGGCAAGCAGGTGAGTTCAAACAATTGCCATCACGATGATCAACGGGTGCAAAGTTAAAACACAACTGAGCACCTGATGTGATACCCGTGTCGGTACAAAAAAAAAAAACATACTGTTTACATCAAAGAAATTATCAACGACCATTCAAGACGTATTGCACAGCACCAATTGGTGCGAGTCCTTCAGTTTGCACTAGACCGTCGGTTTCTTGCGTGCCTTAGCCAGGAACGATTCCTTCTGAGATGTCGCAGGCATCAACATCCCGCCGTCCGATACCCCTGGCGCATTTCCATCGACGTAGCGCTGCCGCTCGTACTCTTTGGCCGTCTGTTTTCCGAGGAAGGTTTGGCGTTTCAGCCACTCCGCGTCCTCAATGTACCGAGTCATGCGATTGCGGAAGAGGCCAAAGACCTTATCGTCCTGGTCGCCATAGTAGGCGCGCACCGATGCCTCTGGATGGAACGGTCCCAATGTCTCCATGCATTCCTTGATGTCCGCCTCATCGATGTCGAGGGATCGCATAAACTCGTAGAGGGCCGGTTCTCCGTCCGCCACACGATTGCGTCGCTGCTCCTCGCGTCGTGCCTCAATGATGTGAAGCGGTTTCGTCTTCGTCTCCGTCGAGGTGAGGAAATCAAAGTAACCGGTATAAAGCTT
Organism: Porcisia hertigi; assembly: GCF_017918235.1. Lineage (NCBI taxonomy): Eukaryota > Euglenozoa > Kinetoplastea > Trypanosomatida > Trypanosomatidae > Porcisia > Porcisia hertigi. Next base: position 705,125 of record NC_090591.1, read on the forward strand.
GGTGACATGTGCCTTGAGTCGACCGCTCCCAATCTGCTCATACTCCGCCTCTGCTTCCTCCACCAAGTTAAGCATCACGGCACCACTTGACCTCTATGCAAACAGAGATGAGCACCGAAACCTAGAAAGAGAGTGATACACGCGTGATGGCACCCCAAGCCTTTACAGCATGACACCCACCCCTCAAGAGCAAGACAGAAAAGGGCAAAGGTTCAGTAGGAGTGGGAAAACAGAAAAAAGTCCCCCCCAAAAAAAAACGAAAGTGAATGAGGGTGGCGAGAATACGAGCCGTTCAAAAAATGCCAGTGTATGGGAAGGGAGACTGAGAGACCACTTGACCAGGTACTCTGTGTCAGGGCCGCGCGTGCCGCCACATCGGCCCACTGAGAAGCATGAACGGATAGGAGAAGCACTACTCTCCTTGCCTTTCGTCGGCAGGCGCAAAGATGGGGGGGGTAAGATGATGGCTTTGAGACTGTGTCGCCATAGCACTATTTCCCTTCGTCAGGCCGAATAATATCGACGGAACGACGGCGTACGACTGTGCAGCGTGCTGCACGTCTTTTCCTTTTTTCCTTTTTATCGCTGAGCACACCATTAGCGTTACACGTAATTCAGCTTGCATGCCATCTCCGAAACGAAACTCAAAAACAATGGACAAAAAAAAAGAGGGGGTGGGGAGTGGGAGGGATCAAAAGACATGGTTCATGGAATCCTCTCCTCTCTCCCCTCCCACCCCCCCCCTCGCCTACACACACACACACACACACACTGCGCTCTTCTTCTCTCAGGCCCTGTCCCCTGGGATAAGTGAGAGAGACCGAAAAAGGGGCTACGGTGTGTGAGGGCCCCCACCCCCTCTGCTGAGCTTGGAACACGAAAAGAGTGCTGTCGTCGAAAACGTCAAAACAGGTCATCAAGTATCCCGTCTTTGGCCGTCTTGCGCGTTCTTAGGTACGCCATGAGCTCCTTGGGCCTGGACTCCATACCCTTCATGTCAAAGTATTGCTGAACCGTTGCGTCCACCGAGCCCTTCTCGCTCCCGTATACAGGGCGGCAGGTCAGCGGGGGATACACCACCGGCAAATACTGTGATTTTTGCTGGAGAGGAGTGAGTTGGGTATTTAGTGGATAAATGAAGTTAGGGACGCGAAAAACACAGCCTGCCTTTGGCCAACACCAGCTCATCTCCCAGTACGCCGTCAGCCATTCCTCCATGGTCGCGGGAACCTCTGCGTTAGATGTGGCGCGGTACGGTGCGCTTTGAAGCACTTTGCGTATCTCCGGGTTTCCTCCGCCAAGAAGATCGCGAAGTGAGGCGCGGGAGCTGTCAGAGAGACCGTAGTGTTTCTCGTTTGAGGCCAGCGCGTAGAGGGACAGCGCCGCACGCCGGCGCACTGCTGCGTGATAAGACGTCGCCTCGCTGTGCTCGTCAAAGACGCGGATCAGGTAAGGCACAACCTGCCCTGCAACGAAGGTCTCGTCTTGCAGGTTCTCCTGGAGGTACGCATAGATGATGGGGTTTGTGTGCCAGCGAGCGCAGCGGTGCAGAAAGTAGGACACGTCGTCTAACCAGAGGTTCGAGATGCGGCGCTGCTCAACAACTACGCAGTCTTGCAGGGCGATCGAAGTTTGGGCGACGTTTGGCGGTATCAAAATAGGAGGTCCACCACTCTCAAGAATCGCAACTGTGAGAATCGGTAAAAGGGCGGCGTCGCACGGTAGCGCCTCGTCTGGTGTTTGGAAAATGTCCAGTGCCACCACCTTGCCACGTATACTGGCCTCGTCATCATGCACGACCCAGTCATAACCGCCTTTCGGTGAGCAAATCGTCAGCATCGCAGGGACGTGAGCACTCTGAGCTCCAGGTGACACAGCTGGTCCTGCAGCTCGGTCGTGAAACAGGTGAGCGCCAATGCGCATCGAAGTGGGGCGGCTCACTGTCTGGGAAGACGACGAGGACAACGATGCGAGACCCTGGTCTGAGATGCCCACCTCTGCATCCCTACCATGGCACCGGTCCGCCGACAAGGGCAGGGCGGCTTGCATGGCGAATTCACCCGAGTCGTTCAAGTGCCAGTGCCGCAGCATGCCCCGCTGGGAAACCCACGTCGCCGTATCACAGACGGCGCCGTCGTCGACGTAAGACGGCCACAGAAGATGTTCGCCAAGGACAGGCAGTGGCGGACAACCATCACCTCGGTGAAAGAGCTGCAGATCGAGCACTTCCTCTGGCCCGAAAGCGTCATTTGGCGCAGATGAGGTCGTAGCGCCCACCGCCTCCAGCTCTTGCTCGCTGAGCGGCACCTCGACACCGCGCGTGTGACGGAAGACTTCGTCGAACGACGAGATCATCTTATGAAAGGAGGACTCGTGCATATCTGTTCCAGGTGTACCCCAGCCGCGCCGCAAGGCGATCTGCGGCTTTGGAAATGTATTCCAACGCGCGTCAGTTAACCAACGCAGACTATCCGAACCACATGCTGTATGGGCCGCTTCTGCACGCATCTTGCTCGCACGCACGGGGATGCCTGCCTCCAGATACACCATGAGCTCTTCTTCAGACACGAGCAGACTCTCTGGTGACGCCGTGGCTTCACGCTCCAACGTTGGCGCCAGGACGCACCTCCACATGCTCGAGACCGCCGACGCGTCAAAAGGCGGTGGCAGCCGCAGTTGACTCAATACATCACGAAGCGCAAAGACAGGAAGGCCACAGTACAAATCTGTCGCTGGCGCTCCTGTTGCGGCCTCAGCCATTTCTACAGGAAAATGTAGTGTGTGCCAACTGCTGTGAAAAGCAAAGCCTCAGCGATGGATCGGGTTTTTTTTTTGAAGGCGCTGTAGAACACAGTGTCTCTCTCTCCCCCCCCCCACAATCCCCTCTCACGTCGATCTTCTTCACGGTGTTCAAAATGTCGATGACCAGAAACATGAGCGCCGCAAATGAGACGGGCTCCCTGGTCGCAGGATGGGAAACCGTTTACCTTTGTTCGAGTCCCCGAATCGCTTCTCTGTAGAAAAAAAAAACAGGGCGACTGTGGACAGTCGCGCAGGTACCACCCGCTGACCTTGTCAACGAGCACAAGAACAGCGGCAAGAGGCAAGTAAGTGGCGAAAGGTTGGCAGGGGGGAAGAAAAAGACAGGCATCATTCCGCTCCCGCGTAAAGCAGAAAGAGAGAGAGAGAAAAAAATGGGTCAGAAGTCACGAATCCGGGAATGTCCTCACATGAACAACTCGGTGGACTTTGGACTAGACTGTGTTGCGCTTGCAGTGATCTTTGAAGACAGCAAATCGCTTCAGGGTGGAAGGTTCGGCTGTGTTATGCCTGGGGGTAACAGCCAACGCGACTGACCCCAAAACCAAAAGTTCGCGTTCTCCATTGTGTCTTTCTCGGACGAGGAGGAGAAAAGGCAAACCCAAAACACCACAAAATCACCTTCCTCTTCCGCCCTTCTTCTTCTGGTGGACCAAGGCAGTGCGGCCAACCCCTTTCCGAATACATTGCTTTAGAGACCCACGCACACGTGTGACCCGCGGCTAAAAGCTGAGAGAGAAAAAAATGTACTTGAAGATAAACATACCCTTCAAAAAAGTTTGATATCCAATGTTTTACCTTCAATTATCTTTTGAATTCACCTTATGAGTTCTCCCTTCAGGTAGGGAGGGATGGGGAGGGAGGGGGGGGGGGCTGTATAGGTACGTGAAGGCATTTTTTTTTAAACGTTGCGTGTAAACAGAAAAGACGCCACAGAGAGACGGGGGGGGGAGAGGGGCGGCGGTCTACGCGTATGCCTGAGAAGAGAGGGAAGAGTCTCTGTCTGTGTGAATGTGTGGAGACAGCGCAGGCCTATCTGAGAGAAACGTGCTTCGTGATCGAGAAAACAAGACGACCTTGGTATGGAGCTTGACCTGCACGGTGGAACTTCAGTGCTGCAACAATTCCTAGTACAGCATCCGAATGGGGCGGGGCGGGGACCACAGCTGTTGCTGTTGTTGTTGTCGTTGACTCCCCGGTTGATGCACACACACGACAGATCCGCAGCATCGTCCTCATCGCAATCAGTAGAGGGAGCGAGTGGGCACTTTTCGAGACCTATCATGGATGCGGGCGCTGCTACGTCTGGTGTGACGGTCTTGAACCTTCTGATCAGTGCACTGCACGGCGCGCTCACCCTTAACATGGTGCTCCCCCTGTCCGCGGCGACTAGCATGATTGTGCTGGTGCTGGTGACCAGATGCAATGTTGTCCCGTTTCCCTGGCCATGATGCGTTGTCGTTGCCCCGACGATGGCGGCGACCCGCGCCCTCAGCACCACCACCACGTGCAGAACTACCTCGCTTGCGCTGCGCCGCACGGCGTCGAGAAGTGGCGATATCACCGTGCACCACCCCTTCGCCGTCATCTGCGCCATCCATTTCAAACACACTGTCCGCTGTGCTGCCTAGAGTCGAGGTGCCGCTGTCATCATCGTTGTCTCCTTCACCCTGTTCCGGGCCCCGACCCTCTGCCGAGGACCTGGCCCCACCAGGTTCCCCAGAAACCTCCTGCGATGACTCCTTTGCCTTCTCCGCGGCCCGCTCCGCCTTGCGGCGCAGGATGTACGACTCCATAAGTGCTGACATGTGGCTCTCCTCTTGGCCAGCGAACTTCCGTGCGGTGATGCGGCCCAGGCGTTTTTTCAGCCGAATCACACGCTTTGTTTTGGATAGCTTGGCTTGCTTCTCCTTGCGCCTTTCAGAGCGCGACTTCATGGGGTCGAAGCCCCTGCTATACGGATTACCCCGCATCGCACCACTTTAATTTTTCGCCTAAATTGGATACCCCGAAGCACGGCACACCACACAAAACACACAGTGCAACTACACTGCTGTCCCCACGAGGCGCGACAAGAAAACCAACAACAACAAAAAGACGCAAGGGATTGTGCTAGGAATGTACTTGCCTCAGAAAAGGCAGGCGAGTCGCGGCACAGACGGACCGTGGGGGGGGGGGGGTACGGCTCACCATACAGAGTCGTTCAAGACGTGCGTAGACCGAGAGAGAGAAAGTGAAGAGACCTCACGGAAGAAGACAGGAGAGGATCCGGGGATGGCGCCCAGCTCGAATGGGGGCCCTGCTACACGCCATCCACAGAGAGCCACTTCTTTGTCATAACGATGCTCATGGCGCACCATTCGCAGGAAGGGAGCGTCGGGTATACGACAAGCCGCAAGCAACGACTCGGTAGTGAATGGATAAGTTGGGCGGACGACTGCCAACAGCGAGAAGCGATTCCTTACCTACGCAGCACTACTTTTGACGACACACAGTGATCCAAGTTCCAATTTGTTTTTCATTGGCCTAGGCAGACTTTGCTTACCTGTGCATGGGCGAAGCTCAGCGCACGGGATGAAGGAGGCACATACACACCTGCTTCAGAGGAGAGGAGAGGAGTGAAGGAAAGAAATACGCACCGACTGCAGCACTCTCTCTCTCTCCCTCTCCCCTCCCCTTTAACAACAAACAAACAAAAACGACGTGTGCACCGATAACCTTCCACCAGCATACCACGATTAAACAAGAGTGAGAATAGAGCGATTGGAGCTCATCCCCCACCATGCTGAGGAAGCCGCTTCAAAGGAGGCAATCTCTGGGAGAGGCCAGAAAAGGCGAGACCCCTCCTCCCCTCCCCCCTCCCCACCAATCCCGGCCTGCGCGTGAGCACGGCGCAGGCCGACCCCCCGAAAAAAAACAACAACGCCATATGTTGCGCGTCATCGATGTCGCTTTCGGGAGGACGTTTCGGATGTCTCTGCGCGACCAATATAGCGTCCAGCCTCGAATCCAGCATTGTAGAAAGACTGCACGAGTTTCGCAACATCCTTTGGAAGCTCATTCAAAATCGAGCAGCCACGTGGCAAAAAGTCACGATTTGCAGAACTCCTTCCACGCTTTGATGGCGCATCTCCCTTCGATGAAGATGTGCTCGAAGACATGGCTGAAGCGGCGATGCGCTTGCCTAAATTCGATTCCTCGCTTACAGCTGATAACACTGAACTCTCTTTGTCCTCCGTCTCGCTGTGGGTGTCTCTGATAGCCCCATTGTTGTCAAGCTGCTCATTGAAGAGCCTCAGGAGATACGCATCATCCCACAGTGCCTCATCGGCGCGGGAATACGTTTCCCCCGTCACCGGCTTACTCTTGCGACAGCGCGACCGCCGTGAGCTTGACATGGACTAGAAAGGAGGATACCACGCGGAAACAACAACAACAACCAAAAAGAAGAGAGAGACCACTTGCAAACTGTTACGCTGAAGAATCGCACATCAACGAGAGGCGGTGCCCTCGTCACAATCGCACACTGCGGCTGCGAATCAAAGAGGTCAACGGCGGATAGCCAGCAGAACCAGGCCAGAAGCGCCAACGAGTAACAGTAGCGCAGTGGTGGATGAATGGGGGGGGGGGAGAACAGCACATTGGTGTACCATCAGCGGAAGGGGCAGGGAATGAGCGAAGGGAAGGGAAAGCAGTGAAGATACAAAATATTCGCATAACCTTTACTCATTCTTTCATCACAGACCGTTTCTCATCTGGGTCGAGCCCTACCCGCGCCCATCAACATCAGCTGGACGGTGAGGAGGGTAGGGAGTGAAACGAAACAGCAGCCACCTCTGTGGATCAGCAATCGTGCAGGCGACAGCTTCACTGCAGGCACAACAGCACTAGAAAGGGATGCAGAAAAAGCTGAAGAGTGCCACCGTGAACCCTAATGAACGCTTCTGCACGATGGACACGAGAAGTCTTTACGTGCATGTACACAAAAAATGCCAGGAAGGAACATGTGCCACAAAAACGGAGCGCACTTTTGGAAAACAACAAAAAAAGAGCCAAACGCCACGATCCTTTTCTCTTTTGAAGCCCGCCCTGTATAACGCTCAAGACGGACCCACACGCGCAAAATAACCCGACTAATACTTTCACACACAAAAAATCTCATCACCATCACCCCGTCTCGGCCTTTGAGTTCAGTAAACACGTGCAGACACCTTGCACTAATTCAATACGACGGTGAACAAGCCCCCGAAAACAACGGCAACAACGAAAAAAAAAAGGTGACATGTGGGCCGCACACAACCCCCCCCCCTTCAGGAGCCCCTGGACTGATGCAAAGTCGCAGACAGCAAAGCTGGCAAAACTCATTTTGTTTCGAACTATGCCCCATCTCCCACAAACGCGCTGATGAGTGAATGCGCGAAAGCAGTCGGTGTTCACCTTCCTGCGCTGAACCTCGGGCATCTCCGGGCAGTCGTCGACGAGGCAGTTCTGTAGCAGCGCCAGGCCATGCCGCTCCGGGAGACTTCATGTCCTCGGACCCACCCCCTTCCTCGCAGACGTGCCGCGTGAGCCGCGCCACACGAGCAAGGACGGACTACACACCTCCATCCCCGCGCGCGCTACGCCCAGAATCTCGCTCAAGGGGCCACACAGTGGCGGCGGTCGCTCCGGGAAGAAAGGCTGGTCTACACGAGTGCACAGGGAGCTCCAAAAGTGCTTCGGCGAGCGTCAGCCCAGGGGCCCTCAAAGACCCTCACAACTCGCCCGGCGACCAGATGCCTTTCTGAGTTGCCTCAAGCACATCTGCCTCCGCGGACACTGGAGAGAGCCTCCGCATTGCGGACTGTTGAGCACGGTGGCCTTCTTCGGCGAAGGGGATCCGCACCGTGATTCCATCACCTCTGTTTGACCGGCCCATTCGGTCGGATATATAAAAACCACAGCACACACCACACATACGCACAACAGTTGCCTCCATCTGTTGATATTCTCTGCGTGGCCACTCAGCAAGCCTCAGAGCTCTTTTCGCATAACGATGCTTTCTTTAGCTGTGATACACCGTGTCAGCCGTGACCGGTAGCGCAATTTTCTGACGGCGGCGGCGGCGGCGAGACGGGAAGGGAAGGGACTCACTGTCCTCATCCCCCGTTGCCGTCGATTCCATGAGGGAGAGAAAGAGAGCATATAGCTGCAGGGCGTTCGTGCCCACACCGCGGCCGATGGGACGCGGCTATGCGCTGGCAGGAACAACACAAGCGATCCACTTTCACTCCAACACAATCGGCTTTCGAGAGGCGTAAGAGGGTGGGAAAGACGGGCGCACAAGCTCTGCAGATGCACCGCATGAGATTACTAGACGATTAGGGCACAGAGTCCACAGTCAAATGAGGAACGCAGGTTTTTTTTTCACGTGAATATCGTAGTACTTTCAGAGAACCTGTGACATACTCCTCAAACAAAAAAAAAAAGAAAGGCGCAAGCTTCTCCGCCTCCCTCTTCCATTGTTTTTCCCTTTCCAAGACGGACAACATGCAACCAATGGTGAAAACGAAAAAAAAAAAACGAAGAAAGAAGCACAGAGGTGAGGATATCGTGAAAAAGGTGCGGCGGTGGGGCAGCTCTCTCTCTCCGAGCCCAAAAAGCATTCTGTCGAACATGAACACGAGGGAGGAGGTAGAGAGGGAGGGGAGGGTAGGGAGGGGAGGGGGAGAATAGCACCAACCAAACACACCAAAAAAAAAATAGAAGTGGATTTCACACTCAAGAAAAAAAAATATTCTGAGAAGAGGCACAGACACACACACACAAACACACGCACGTACATACATATATACACACAATCACAACCACAACTCAAGCGTGAGCATCGCTCTTTCGCAGGGCGGAAAGCTAAAACAAATACACGAGAAGCATTTTTTTTCCTGAGCGCCGTAGCAACTTTTGAGGAGGGCCGTCGGGCACACCATTGAGAACACTTGACATACAATCGTTTGTGTATATACATATATATGTGTGTGTGTGTGTGTGTGTGTGCGTGTGTCTGTTTAATGAAGCTCCTCCTCGGAAGGTAAAAGGGAGGATAGTGCACTCTATCAAAACTACAGCATTTGAAGAAACCCATTAGACCAGACGGCTTCTGCCGGGCAGACGATGGCGGAAGCGAAGAAACATGGCGGTATGATTTTATAATCCATCGATTTTTACAAAAAGCCAATACCAGCACACACACACACACACACACAGAGGGGGGGGGGGACAAAGCAAGGGAAGGAGGGAAAAAAAACGGGCACATCATGTGCAAAGAGGAGCGAGGACAACATCGTCTTGCCAAACAGAATCCACGACAAGAGCTCTACTAGTGACAAGCACTAAAGGATCCATCATTCCAAATAAACGATCTCGAGAAGGAGAAAAGTGGCACGTAAATCGGGGGTGTGAGGAGAAGAGAACGAGGCGTGAAGGACACGGCCTTGTACGTGCATGGACGAATCCTTAAAGATCCGCATAAGACAGGGTCTTTACATGCCCACATGTAAGGTGGCTTTGTTTTCACGACTCCATATACTTCAGACCCGCATGCATTCTGCGCGTTGGGGGGGGGGGGGGAACGAAGGAGGAGGGGCGAAGAAGGGAAAGCGCAAGAAACGATGCGGAACAGTCACCACTACCGCAATAATCATCGAAGTAAAAGACAAAAAAAAGATCCATTGTTCTCGTGACGGGGAAGAACAAGTATGGCTAATGATGTCGAGGTCCCCTCTGCGTTCTTATATATACACACTCAACCCCCTTCAGATGGTGAGAAAAAAAAAGAAAAAGGTTGTTGCAAGACCCTGAGCAACGCTTAAAAAAAAACAATAGAAATGAGGGAGAGAATGGGACAATACACGTATGTATGCGAGCACAAGCACGGAGACGTCAATCCACAACGGCAAAAACACGAGGACTAGTCACGCTATTATGAACAGTGGTGAGGTGCAAAGAAAGGAAGACACACACAGACACACACGCGCGCCCCTACACAACCCACTGTGCTGTGCGGGATTACAGGAATGGCGCGCCATCACACACACACACAAAAAAAGGGGGGGAAGGGCGTGAGAAAAACCATCAGAGCGACTGAGGTGTAGAGCCGCATCAGACGGTAAAAAAAAAAACGCTGCTGTCGTGATAAGCGAGTGCCTGGGCTCGCACTAAAAGACCACCACCAATGGGGGAGAAGGAGGGGGAGGAAGGGGAGATGTGGTGATGGAGGAAGCACCACTAATAAACAAATGCACGAGCCACAAGCCAAATCCTTTGGGTAAGAGGAGGAGTGCGCAAGGATTTGTAGAACAACATACGAAAGGGTTTTCAAAAACAGAAAAACAGTACCGAGGTGAACAAAACAAAAAAAAGCTGCAAAAAAAAAGTGGGGAAGGGGAAGAAGAGGGGAGGGAAAAGGTCAAGTAAACACAACAAACAACCAAACAGCGCGTATTAGACTACCAAAGGGGATACAAGAAAAAAAGACAGTTAACGGCGACGTCATCTCAGCGGCAGCACTGGGAGAAAATACCTCATCTTGTTTCGAAGGAGGGGGAGAGAGATTTGTGGAGGGAAGGGGGGGGGGTAACGGGAGAATGGAGAGAGAGCTCAACTCAGACCAGAGGTAAGTCGGGGTGTGCCTCTTTGCCCGACCAGCCTCGAAGCGGTGCGTGAAATCCTGCCGCCGACACCAGGGCTATGCAGCAAAAGCACCGTGCGCCGTATACGAAATAAAGACATAAATAAAACAGTTGTGTTGAGGTGCTTGACGAGCGTGCGGGGTCATCTGTCCTTCCACTCTCCTGCCTCATCGAGTAGGGAACCTAAAGGGCACGCATGAATGGTGCTTGCTTGCCCTGTACGGGAGGCGACAGTTTACGAGGGGGGGGGGGGAACCATAACCTCACCGGCCCCCGATTATCGACACAGAAAAGGAAATGGAGAAGCGGCAAGGGCAGAGAGAGATCCAAACATATCACTTCCAGTGAGTACACAATAGAGCTCAGGCTGGTCCCGTATCTCTGCAATACGTTGCGTCCTGAGGAAGTAAAAAAAAAAGTCTGCCAATATTCAAAAGTGGGGCGCGCCGGACGGCAATTCCCCTCCCCTCCCCCCCCTTCTCCCGGAGTGGTCGGCGCACTCGCTTGCGGATTGAAGGGAAGCAGAAACAGAAAAAAGAGGTCGAGGTCGAGGGAGAAGATCACCCACACCCACTGCACCAATCACACCTTTCATTGTCGTATTATAGAGAGAGGGAGAGAGAACCCATGTCTAGGTGTCTATCCCTTTTGTCACCTGACACACACACACACACACACACTCCGAAAAAAAAAGCATTTAAAGGGCTTTGAACGAGGAAAAAAAAACGATAACAACTATTTTTTTCTTTGTTGTTGTTGGGGGATAAGAGTCAAAGAGATCATTGAAGAAGGGGGACGCAGAACGGCAGCAGGAGGCGAAAATTACCCTCCTCCCTCCCCACCTGCGCCTTGTCGGGGGGGGGGGGTCTTCAGCGCCTACAAAACTGTGAAAGTAACCAGCTCGGCGTATTCGCTCGGTAGAACAATTCGAGTTGTCGACTTTGGCACCGAGGAGGCGGGCGAAAAAAAAAAGGGAGCACACACACACACACACACATCTGCCGAGAAAGAGAGAGGGGGGGGGGGGCGAAAACAACAACAAAGACGACGCACAAAGAGAGGGTTAAGCTCGGATATACCGCATCTCCACAAAATGAGGTGGAGCAAAAAAAAAAAAAACAGCGATGGGAAGAACAGTCCTGACGGAAACGCCTACAAAGCGAGCGGTCGCCCTACGGACAGTCGAAAGCGTGTTGACGCGGACCTCCTCTTGGATGCGAGCGCCCCTCGAATAAAAAGCGGGCATGATTTTTCAATTGGACTTGGTGACCTCCTTTATTGTTCTTCTGTCTTCCCTTAATATCGCAAAACGACAATTTTTCCTCCAGTCCGTCTTTAATCGATCTGCAGAGCGCGCATAAGTGCCTGCATCCAGTTGTCCAGCTCCTCGTCGCTGGCGACACCAAAGGCAATCGAATTGGAGCTCAGCATTGCAATGGCAAAGGCGTATGGTGGTTTGTAGCCCTCGGTGGGGGACGCCGCAGCGACCACACGCACGTGGACATCCTCGACCTCGCAGGGACTCACGGACTTGATAGAGGAAAGTGGTACTCGCCTGCTGCGCTCACCACCGCTAACGGCCTCCTTGCCTTTGGAGAGGGAAATGGTGAGTGTAGACCCATCCAGCGAGAGATAGCGCTCCTTCCAAGTACCGTTTCGGTTGTGCTTGTACACCACGCCCTCATACCGTGGCACGGCACTCTCAGACATGGTACGCCTCGCCACATGCGCAATCACCTCCTTTCCCTCAGAAATGCCCTGAAGCACCAACTCCTGGTCCGCTGGGTCGGGGAAGTAGAGCTGCTGTCGATCCATCGCCGGGTTCGCCGCGAGCGCCGCGGCATCGGCGCTAATGAGCGACTGGACGTATTTCTCAAACACATACAGGTAGTGCTGCATCACAGGTGTGTGCAACAGCTCCTCAGCGCTCGGTCGCTTCTCTGGTGATTTCTCAAAAATCGAGACGAGAAGCTCACGCATGTCGTTCGAGAATCTGGTCTGCCCACCACTCGCGTCTTGCGCATCGTCCTTCCCCGACGAAGGTGGTCCCAGAGGCGGAATAAACTCCTTCTCCACAACGCAGCTGCGCAGCTCCGGCAAGCCGTCAGCCTCGAAGGGGCGGCGACCACCCATCAGCATTTCGTAAAGCACGACACCGGCGGCCCAGATATCCGCCTTCTTGCCATAACGCTTTCCTCTCCACATTTCAGGGGAAAGGTAGTACGGGGTGCCGAGGAAGGTCCCGGCAATCGTCTCGCTGCTCACAGTGCTCTCGTACTTCTGGGAAAAGCCAAAGTCGCCGAGTTTAAGGAACCCGCGCGACGTAAGCAAGACGTTAGCGCTTTTGATGTCGCGATGGATCATTCGACGCGCAGAGATGTGATGCAAAGCCAACAACAGCTGAACAAAATAGGTACCCGCATCACGCTCTGTCAACAACATCGACGCACCAGTGGCGCCGGCATTGGCATCCCCTTCGGCATGGCCTCCCATGTCGAGAAAGGGACGCATCGTGGTGGCATTATACAGATTTCGACGCAGGTCTCCGTGATCCGCAAGCTCTGTGATAATAATGACCGTCTCATCCTCGCTGTCGAGAACGTAGTGTTCGTAGTAGCGGATAATAGCGAAGTGGTGCGTGTGTGCCAGACACATAATTTCTGTTTGTGCATACTGGCGATCCTGTGACACCATAGTTCGCAGGTCCATGATCTTCGCCACATACAGTCCGTTGGCGTGCGTAGGGTTCGCCAGCGCGTTACTCCGCACTTGCGCCTCCAGCTTGGAGTGCGCCTCTGGGTTGTACGCCGGGTTGCGCCTCACCACGAAGGCCTCCCCGTAGGCGCCCTTTCCAATCGATTTCATTGTGATGTACTTACTGTTGCTGTTCGTGTCGCTGATAATATCTGTCAGAATGACGTAGTCAACGTGCCCCTCACCATGACGGATGGGAATGGGCAACGCATTATCGTTCATCCCCGAGGTGCCAGAGTGGTTTCCACCGTCATGACCGCCGCCGTTGAGGATGCCACCGGTGATGGCGGGAGAACCGAGCGTCTTCAACGTGTCTCTTGGCGGCATTGCCGACAAGCTGGTGACGTCCGCTCGTTTCTGGAGAGACACTTTGCGTTCCCACACCTTGTCATCCACGGCTGGCGTGCTCGGCGCGGATGCGGCGGAAAGGGCACAGCCGTCACGGCCATTTTTCGAGACGGTGTAGGAAAATGCTGCATCATTCACACTCTGGTTGTGAACCGTGATACGGCTTCTCGACAAGCCACTGCCCATGATTACGCCTGGCAGCGAAGGGGGCTCGAGAGATGCGGTTCGCAGTCGCTCAGTCGAACTCTGTCGGCTCGAAGCCGTTACAGATCACCACAGCTACAAAATGTGAAACACTCTCTCGCACAACTGACTCAAGAACACACAATAATAATAATAAGAGATGGAAAGAAGAGGAGGGAGACTGTCTCGTGCAAAATGGAAAAAAAAAGAAGCAAGATGATTACGAGTATTTCGCTGGAGGGAGGGGAAAAAAGGGGATGAGAAGAAGGAAAGAAATGGGGAAGCGGGGGGGGCAACCGAACAAAAGGGAGAAAATCGGGAGGGGGACAAGAGGAGCGCGTCGAACACAATACAGTTAAATGGCGCGGAGGTTCAAGTAAACCAAAAATAAAAAAGTAACAATGTGTGTGTGTGTGTGTGTGTGTGTGTTGTTCTTTTGGGAGTCGGAAGGGGGGAACGAAAGAGGACAGATCCGTAAAAAGGGAAATAAAATAATTAAAAAAAAACGGTGATATGTGCAGGGAGGAAGGGTGGGAGGGGAGAAAAAAAGTGTCCTTCGACTCGTGGGAAGAACACCACTAACCCCAAACCCGACAACAACAAAAGAACGATGATAGAAGGCAACTTTGAGATATTATTTTTCTTTCTTTCCCAGGGATAAGGGGAGGAAGGGGAAGGCAAGAGCCTACGAGAGCGTTGGGGATGCAAAAATAAAATGAGAGAACCCCGTGAATGCACACGCGGTCTCTTCAGGGTACGCACTTCTCTTCAGAGGTATAAACACCTCAGTGGAAGAAAAGTCGAGAATGAGACGATCGCTCGTAGAGGTAGGAGTCAAAAAAAAAACAGCAAAGAGGCCGAGATATAGCAGCGAATTCAGGTAGCAACAGTGACTGTGCGTATCCTACTGATACCCTCCGAGCCGGGGGAAGGGGTGAGGGAGAGAAGAAGATGATGAGATAGGGAGAGAGGAGGAAAGGAGAGGGGAGGGGAGGGGATGGTTAAAGCGTTACCACTCCGCTGTACAGCAGTGAGAGTCACAACCTTGCACGATTCTAGACACCCTACCGTCCGTGGCACTTGGGAAGGAGTGAAGGAAACGGGACACGGTATCAGAAAATGCAAAAGCACGAGAGGGGAGAAACAACAACACGCAGGTGCGCAAATAATGCAGATCAACCACCTCGACGAGAATAAAAAGCAGGAAAAATCGGAGAAAACGAAAACCTACACTCACCTGTGAGCGCCGTCTTGTACGCGTTCGGCAGTCTGCGCGAGTCGCTGAAATCGAAAGCAATAAAAAAAAGAAAGAGAAAAAAGGGGGAGGTTTTTGTTGTTGTTTTTCCAGAGATGCAGGCGAGCCAAAGGAGGGGAGAGGGGGAGAGGGGGAGAGGGGAGGGGAGAGGGGGGGGGGGCTGAAAAAAGGTTCTTGACAGTGCCCTTTACAAGGGAAAAAGAGCGAGAAATGGGAAAAAGAGAGGAGAGGGAACACACGAAAAAAAAAACACACAAGAGCTCGGCAGAACAACGGAATTAATTTCTGATAATAGACTCAGGAGAAGAGGGGGGGAGGGGGAGGAGGAAGAGGAAGAGGAGGAGGAAACACAGGCAAAAGTCCAGCGCCGCACACCCAGGCTCTCCTCTTTTTTTTGTCCTTTTCTTGATTGCTTTTGTTGGTGTCGCTTTGCTTCATTCACCGAAAGTAGATCCAATGCACAATTCGCACAAGTACAGCGCAGCACAGAACCACGAAGAGCAGAAACTCCCCCAATATATGTGGGTATATACTGTGCTAAGAACAAGAGGGGATTTTTAAAAAAAAGAGAGAAGGTTTGGAAACAAACAGCTGTCGGTGACAGCAGCAGCGCAAACGGTCTTTCACGAAAAACGGGGTAGGAGGTGGTGAGAAGGGCAGGGCGGGGCGGGGGCGGGGGCGGGATGGCTGTGTAACTCCCCTTCCCCAGAATAGATAACAGGAGGTCAAATAGGTAAAGAGATACCGGCAGAGACGCCAATGTGACTTGAACAGAAGAGTACCCCCCCCCTTCCCCCCAAAAAAAAACACGAGGTGAGAACGTACCGTGCAAAAGAGAGAAAAAAGAGGGCGCACAACCGGCTAACCTCTCTCTCTCCGTTTCCCTATCGTGCAACTTCCTTTGATCTTGTCGCCAACTTCGTTGAAGTGAGGTCGTTAACGGTTACTTCTTGCGTTGTCCTTTTTTATATAAAGTGGATCCCTCTGTTGTATACATCTACAGGCGAAAGACGATCGTGCAACTTTGATGTTTGGTAATGCCCTGTTCCTTTTATCCCACCACAAATGTGAGAAGATCTAGCGTGATGGAAATGATATGTTGAGCGGCGCGAACCCTCCGCACTCATCCAGAGCTCGTGAGGAAGAAAGTCAAGAGAAATAGAAGTGAGTAAGGGCTTGATTGATGGAAGGATAGCAAAAAAAAAAGCATGGCAGACATATAGAAAATAGACGTGCCCGGGAACGCATACATCCTTATGCCCTCCTGATGAGCCGCTGTCGGCCTAAACAACGAGTATATTCCTTGCCACCCCAATACAATCCTCAGCTTCATGATGAGAGGGTGCGTGAGACGTCTGGAAATGGAACCACGCCCTCATCCCATACCTAAACCCACGGACCACAACTCTCGCGCGGCAACAGGATGGCCAAAAAAAGATGGCCTCCTGGCTTGCCGTGAGTCGATCGAGGATGAGAAGAGTGTGTGTGTGTGTGTGTGTGTGTTTGTGTGTGTAAGTGTGTGTGTGTGTGGATGCGGATAAGAGGTGAAAGCGGAAACCCACCAACGTAGGCGGTCCTCGGTTTGTTTGTTTGGCCCCTCCCCGTGCACCTGTGACGTGATTAGACTTGAAATGCCTGCAGGGATATTGGAGTGGCCGCTGGGTGTTCCTCTTGTTGCCGTTGCATTGAGAGCTCGAGGATATGGGCTCCTGGACGTCTGCCCTCAATGCGTATGACCATTCCGTTTTGTTTTTTTTTCCCCACTCGAGCATCTTTCCACACGAATAGAGCGCTCCACTTCAGCGTCCTCAACGGAGCGCCTACATGTGATCGATACTGAATTAGAAAAGCGTAATATATAGATACATATATAGATATATATAAATATAGATATAGATATCTATAGATATATATACACACCTATATCTATATATCTATATGGATATATACGCACATGTGGAATAAAAAACACACCCACCCCCTCCCACACCCACACCCACATACACACACACACACAAAAAAGGAAAAATAGAGGAGACGAGATCTGACGATTAAAATATGGCGAGAGAAAAAGAAAAAATGTGCTTTTTTTTGTTGATCAAGACGCACAGACGCCAGACAGGGAGACGTGCTGCGCTCTGTAATGAACAAGATACGGACACACGCACGTCGAAAAAAAGAAAAAATGAATCCTCATCACAGTGTGAAAAGCAAAGTGGTGTATACCTCCAAGCCGATACGATGGACAGCGAAATAGCACATGAACAACGACGAAAAAAATGTTCCGAGCCAGGACGACGTATAAGGTGACGGTCACCCCAACACTCCTGCTTACATGAAAGCTCAGAGGTGCGTGAGTGGGGATGTTCATAAAAGAGAGGAAGCACTTCGACAGAGGCTACCGAAAATGGACCTATGGTTGGGGGGAACTTCACAGCTGACCTTTTACCTCTATCTGGCCTTCTGCCAACCGATACTCTGTATCCGCCGTATGCCGGTAAGAGCATTTTCGTATTGCTTTTTTCCTCCTTCCTCATTTGTGCTCGTCTGCTGACTCTTGGTCTCTGACCCCCACCCCCACCCCCACCGTCCTCCCTCCCGGAGAAGCCACGCGCGTACGCTGGTCTACGTTATGCACGCTCGCTGAGAAACAGAAAACAAGAAAAAAGGGAACACACACGAAAAAAAAATGCCCCCCTTTTTTTCCTCCAAAAAAAAATTCTTCATGAGCCGCCATTTCTCTTTTGTTTTCCGCCGCCTCGGTAGCTGTTCATTCTGTGCTGTTTGTTGTTGTTTCTTCTCACCCTCCTCCTCCTGCTCCTCACCCTCCTCCTCCCCCCCTTCTTCCCCCCTTGATAAAAAAAAAAACGACCGGGAAGCATCGCGTCAATGTCAGCGCGTGTGGAAAGGGGAGGGAGAGAAGGAAGGAGAGGGGAGGCCTTAGGTACGTGCAAGCACACCAGCCAATAGCGGATATGAGATTTGTGGAGCCGGAGACATCGCAGAAAAATATCGGACTCACAAGTATAACATGAAGAGAGAGAGAGAGACCCATCCAGAAGCCGCAAAAAAAAAACAGGCAGCAGCGAACACCGGACTAAGGAACAAAGAGAGCTACACAGACAAGAAGCGCGCAGGGTCTCCAATTCTCTGCAGCAACTTCACACCACTGACACGATCTTCCACTATCCTTTGGCTGCGCGCTTGCGGTTCGCCTCCCTTCACCTACGCCATGTGAGGAGCAGCCCGTCACTGCCCGTGGAGTGGCCATGAGGTGCGGAGTAGTCGCCGGAGATGATAACGGAAGGTACGCAGGTGACGCCAAAACAAGAGAGGAGAATGACGCAGTAATCGAATGCACACGCACCTTTAGACACGGAGGCAAAAGGAAAAGAAAAAAGCGTGGAAGGAATCCACAGTGGCTGGAGAACGAAGGAGTGCCTCTTCTCTCTTTTGACCTTCGAGGCTCCTTTTTTTTGTGCGCACACCTTCGAACACCATCTCTAGTGTTTTCATGTCTCGATCCTAACTTTGTCACTCACGGCGTGCCTAGACGGCGATTCCGGGAACCCCCCTCAAACAATCACCCTTCCTTACCCTCGTGTCTGGGTATGAGAATGACAAGGGTGAGTAAGGAGGAATAGGGGGCGGCTTTCTACACGGGTTCCCCTTCTGATCCCCCCCCCCTTTCTTTGTGTCTCGTCGCAGTTGTGGCGCACACGTCTTTTCTATTTTTTCCCCTGCTCGGACTCGGATAATCGCGTGAGTGACTGAATTGAAAAATGAGAAGGAAAAACAAACCAAAAAAGAAAGAAAGCACCAAAGGCAGAAGAGGCGGAGGAAATGAAACCCAGAAATTTTGAAAAAAAGAGGGGTAACAGAGAAGAAACAACGACACACGGTGCCAGTCGAGGGGGGAGGCGGGGGCAAATAAATATATATAAAAAAAAAACAGAAATCAGAGCTTCATACATGAGACTTCAGAAATACGAGCATACATTCTTCTTCTATTAGCGTGTGGGTGTGTGTGTGTGTGTGTCTGAGTGTGTCTGTGTCCAAGTGTTTGCGTGTCTGCGCAACAGGACTCTGAGAATTGTACCTGATTACTACCCTTCTTCCTCCGCCACCCTCACCGTCTACATCCCCAGCCCCTATCCTACTGCCTTGTTTTCACCACGCTCTTTTTTTTTTCCATCTCGTCCTCACTAGGAACCAAGTCGAGCAACTAAAGAAGGGAGTACAACAGAAAGAGGCAAGTGGAGTGCATCAAGGGAAAGTCGTGGAACCCCTTGTAGATTGAAATAGAGGGAAAAGGGCACTCCTTCGGGGGAAGTGGGGCGGAGAAACAACGCGCCAGAGACACACGAACGCAGCGACCGGGTCACGCACGGGCACACAACCCACCAATAAAAAAAAGCACAAAGAGAGCTTCACAGCGAGAAAGAGGAGAGGGAGAGAGGGAGTGAGGGAGGAAGGTGGTAAGGTGGTAAGGAGAGGACCCCGACAAGACGCGTGACGTTTGTCTTTCCGTGTTCATCACCATAATAGTAGTAAAAATGAAAAATAAATAAATATTAAGCACACCCTTCCCCACACCCCCTCTTTACCCCACACCCCACCCCCGTCCCCCTTTTACCCCGTTGCTGAATAACTTGACCAAAAACGAAAATACAAAATAAAAAATCCGATTCCCCCCACCTCTCTCTCCGCTGAGAAGCATGTACGGTAAGGAGAAAAAAGGGGGAGAGAATCGGGGCGGGGAAAGGGGAAGGGGGGGAGGGGGGGAGTAAAGGGGGTAAAGTGGGGGGACAAACGCCTTGAGACCCCCTCGAAACATACAGACGAGGGGGGGGGAAGGAGGGGTGGGAGAGAGAGAGACCAGCTCTGCGGGGAAATACGAGGCAAGAGGTGAACTCGGTACGTAATGAAAGTACAAAACACGGCATAATAATTTCTAATAGGGAAGAGGAGGGGGATATAGGAACCCCTGCAGAGAGCCAACGAAGAGCGAATGGTGCTAGAGGCGCGGCAAGTGCTTGTGTCTCCTCCCCCGCACGCACACACACACACACACACACACACGGGCCCCCTGTGTTAGACCCTGCGAAAATGCTGCCGTCGGTGTGGGTGTGAGGAGACAGCACGGGAGAAAAAAGGAGCGATAAATGGTGTGGACCAGCAAAGACTCGAGAGCAGTGCGCCTTCCTGCACTCGTCTACCAACGCACTCACGAGTGATATCACAGGCACACATTGCAGCGTGGTGACCCGTGGTGCCATGTGCGTGTATAAAGAAAATAAAAACGGGAGAGCGCTGCGTAGAGATATCACTACCACTACCACCATCACCACCGCGCTCCTCTCATTCCCCGTAACTGAGTCTTACACCACAGGTAAAGGGGGGACTTATATACACAAACGCATACAGAGACGAAGGTGGGAGACAAGGACAAGTCGAGGAGGGGGGAGGGTGGCGGGCGAAGCAAAAGAAAGCAAGCACGAAGTACACATATGGGTGACGTCTGACCCCGGCGCTCCTCATACATTCCGGCGCCTTCATGCCTACGTATATCTTTCCTTTGATCGACTCCGCATTTGTGGCCTCCTAATCCCATACTTGTCCCCCGTGCACCGCCCCCCCCGGAAAAGGGGGGTGCCATACGCCTCATTACCAGCTTGTCTTCTCCCTTACATCATCCCCACCAAAACTCATGCAGGCCCGCTTAAATCTGGCTGGATGCATGCGACCAGTTCACCAAACCCCACCACGCATTCAGGTACGCCGCACGATCGTTCCTGTAGTCGATGTAGTACGCGTGCTCCCACACGTCACACGTCAAGATCGGGGTGAGGTTGGGCTCCGTCAGCGGGCAGCCGGCGTCGTGAGTCTGGTACACCTTCAGCTTGCCGCTCGACGTGTCTTTCACGAGCCACGCCCAGCCGGAGCCGAAATGGCCGAAAGCCGCATTCGTAAACTCCTCCTTGAATTTCTCGAAGCTGCCGAAGCTGTCCTTGATGGCAGCAGCCACCTTGCCTGTCGGCTCGCCACCGCCGTTCGGCGACAAAGAACGCCAGTAGAAGTCGTGGTTGAAGATCTGGGCCGCAGAGTTGAAGACGGGGCCCTTCTCCGTCTTGATGATCTCCTCCAATGACTTTGACGCGAGCGCCGGATTCGACTCGGCGGCAGCGTTCAGCTTCGTCGCGTACCCCTTGTGATGCTTGCCGTAGTGGAAATTGATCTGCTCCTCCGAGATGCCCTTGGAGGCGAGATCGCCACACCCATACGGCAGCGGCTGCACACTGAACGTCATGGTGGAGGGGAGAGAAGGGGGGTCGGAGATGTAAGAAGAAGTAGAAAAATCACGATCGTCGTGGAGCTGTGTAAAGGTGCGTAGATGTAGAATATATAGAATATATATGCGAAGATGGAATCAGAGATAACGAGTTGATACTCGGTGGTGAATGCGTAAAAAAAAAAAAGAAAGGCAGAGAAATCACAGAGAGATCCGAATAGCAATAACGAACGTGTAGAAGAGAGAGGGAGTGCGTTGTAACCTTTGCCGGTGGGGTTAGTAGGGGCGTGAGAGTTATGATGAGCACATATACACAGATATATGTAGGCGCATCGACCAGGTTAGATGCAAATGAGCGACGATGGATCGTGAAGCAACGGCAATGCGTTTGGCCGATACGAGCGCACGCATTCCACAGTGCAGTAGCAGAAATATAATGGCAATAAGTGGGCGCAAATACGTGAGACATAAAACACACAGAGAGCGCCACACCACAAATGACGTCAAAGGAGAAGAAAAGGGAGGACAGAGAGAGAGGAGCAAAATTCGTTCCACCATCGGTGTCTTGAGCGCAGTCTGTGGTGCAGGGGTAGGGGGGAGGGGGGAGTGACAAGGAGGAGATTTGGCCACATTTGCCAACTCCACGGTAGCAGAGAGCCAAAAAAAAAAAACACACTCAACACAGGGAGGGAGCGGGAGAAGACGTTAGCCAGCATACAAGAAAAACGCAGCGTCCGGCGTTCCCTGGCCCTTCCCCCAGACACCTCCCCTCCCAAGAAAAAAAAAACACGAGCTTTGAGGGGATGTTCGGGCTTTGTCTGCGCGTACATGAGCGCCATATCTCCTACAACTCTTTCTGCGTTTATCTACATCTGCTGGCACGCTTCCTTTTTCTTCTGTTGTGTGGAAATGGCACCGATTTTTGTGCCATGACGCGGCGAACCTCTCTCCTTCTTTGTGTCCTCGTTGTCCCACAACATAAACGAAAAGGCACAGTCCCGCAATGTGACGCCGTGAAATATACATGAGACTCAAAAACAATTCTAGCAAATGTATCGAACCCCTTCACTCGCACCCAAACGAATGTTCATCGAAAATGGCACAGCTTTCAGGAGGGGGGGGGGGGACCTTCGCACAGCGAAAAAAAAAAGGAGAGGCGGGAGGGAGGCAGAAGCAGAGCAGCTAAGATGAAAGCAAAACAAAAGAAAGGGAAACACACACACACACACATGCCCGCACCAACTGCACAGCACTACAGAAGAAAAGGATGGAAAATGCACGACAGATCGAGAGGAAAAGAAGAACAACGCAACGAGAGGGAAAAAAAGAAGACGCGCTAAGTGCAATAATGTTATTCTCTTGCTCTTTAATTCCAAGGGATGATTAGTTATCATTGCTGTAAACCCCCAAACACATCTGAACCGCAGTGCAGCCGAAGGAACCACGTCAGCTGGATACCAAAAAGACTTTGACGCCGGAGAAAAGTGACGCAGCCACACCCCTGCTCGAGTAGGGGGTCCTGCATTCTTTTGTCTCGCCCACGTGACCTTCAGAGTTGCTCTTCTTCTCATATGAATATGCGTCACGCAGCAGGTTTTTTCTGCTTTGGTGGAGAGCAAGTGAGGGAGACGAAAGTATAGCGCACAGTAGCAAGAGAATCACTCCGTCTGATACAACAGCAGCTCATGTGACCGCCACCCCTCCCGAGAGTGTCACACCTCGTTTAGAAAATCCCTCCCCCCCCCCCCCCAACGTTCTGTTCTGTCCCCATTGACAGAAGGCACGCCTCACAGCATGGGTAGGCAAAGTAATGCTATCCTCGTCGAGTGACGAAGCCCAAAGCCCGCTACCCCCCCCCTTCCGGACCATTGGCGAACCACCCCTGTGTGGTGGTCGCAGGGTCACGTGCCGATACGTCATTGAGAAGTCCGTGCGATTTATCGATGCTCACGTCGGCCCGCCGTTACTGGACAGCGTTGCGCCATCGCTATGTGCGACATGGGACACATATAGGTCACTTGTGAGACAGGCAAAGTGTCCGCGCGACTGGAACGTGCGTGTCACAGTGCCCTAGCTCTGTAACCTAGTGGGGGTGCATGCCCCCCCCCCCCCCACCTCACCCCACCCCCCGCCTCCCTCCCCTCGAGGCGACCGCTGCGTGGGGACAGGCATGATGCGAGTGACTGCGGGGCCGGCCGCGAAACGAGGATGACCGGTTTGACAGTAGGGAGGGAGACCGCGCAAAGGAGACCCATCTAGGATTACTGACGTGCCCGAGTAGCGCCGTCTGCGGTTTACGTGATGAGGCCTGTGGCAGTCCCGTGGAAGATGTGTGTGTGCGGGTTAGTGTGAAGGTTTCCACATGTGCAAAGGCACAAAAACACCGTCGATACGCTAAAGAAAGAAAAGACGTTCAACTGCGCCTGACATCCAGAGAGGAGAGACTCTTGCACGAATGGAAGTGATGACACAGAACGAATACACGCGGTTTGGCTTAGCAAACAAAGGTGCTCGTGCAAGCAAGAGATCACGCAAATTCAAAACCCAAAGAGGGGATCCACATTTAGGGGAAACAAACTGATAAGAAGCTCACAAAGCAGACGCTTTGCAGAGAAAAGACACGATCACGGCCGCTCCATATCAATTTTAGATGTGGCTTTGGACGTGCAAGGAGCCGCCAGCGGCCTTGTAGCAGCGGTTCGCGTGCGACCAGTTCACCAAACCCCACCACGCATTCAGGTACGCCGCACGATCGTTCCTGTAGTCGATGTAGTACGCGTGCTCCCACACGTCACACGTCAAGATCGGGGTGAGGTTGGGCTCCGTCAGCGGGCAGCCGGCGTCGTGAGTCTGGTACACCTTCAGCTTGCCGCTCGACGTGTCTTTCACGAGCCACGCCCAGCCGGAGCCGAAATGGCCGAAAGCCGCATTCGTAAACTCCTCCTTGAATTTCTCGAAGCTGCCGAAGCTGTCCTTGATGGCAGCAGCCACCTTGCCTGTCGGCTCGCCACCGCCGTTCGGCGACAAAGAACGCCAGTAGAAGTCGTGGTTGAAGATCTGGGCCGCAGAGTTGAAGACGGGGCCCTTCTCCGTCTTGATGATCTCCTCCAATGACTTTGACGCGAGCGCCGGATTCGACTCGGCGGCAGCGTTCAGCTTCGTCGCGTACCCCTTGTGATGCTTGCCGTAGTGGAAATTGATCTGCTCCTCCGAGATGCCCTTGGAGGCGAGATCGCCACACCCATACGGCAGCGGCTGCACACTGAACGTCATGGTGGAGGGGAGAGACGCACAGGTGGAGGGGGGAGAAGAGTGGGAAAAGGAGCGAGTGAGCAAGGAACAACTCTCGCAGTGTGCGCGTTGACGATGTTGGGATACACTTCAAAATGTATATATGTGCGTCTGAATGTGTGAAGGGGGTATGAGAGAGATGGGCTGAAGATGTGGAGCTTTTGTTTTCAAGTGTAGAGTTTCCCACCACCTGAACCAGAGGTAAAATATCATGTACACGTACGCAGGGAGAGAGAAAAGTAAAAAAAAACAGTAGAAACAGATATACATGAAGCAGACAGCCGATCGATAAGTGGAAGCCCCATGCGCCCCACGTCTCCTCTCATGTGCACCGTAATGGGGAGAGGCGAGATCAAGTATCAAACGCGAACGACAGAAAAGTTATTCGCGCAGGTAAGACCATTGTTTGTGTGTTTACCAGGTCGATTTGCGCGCAGCCCCACGAAGACTTTCGTTATTCCTACTGTGAACATTTTCTTGACATCTTGAACCTTCCCCTGTAGGCTACCCGACGCATTTCCCGTCGACGAGCAGTGCTGAATATATTTTTGTGATTGTTCTTTTGAGCGCATCCGTCGCGCACGGAGACGTTGTGACGACACCCCTGTGAATGGTTCCCTCTCCCTAAGCCCCAACATTGTTGTATTTATTGGCATTTAGCGGGCAAACAGTCGCGTCTTCGCTCCGCTAATACAACATGACTTCTTCCTTTTTTATTATTCGCTACTCTCTTCTTCCCCTTCTCCGACATCGTTAACTCAACCCCCCCCCTTTTCTCTGAGTATTCATTCTAGAAGGGGGCTGGAAGAGCCTCCTGTCTCTCCTTTTCTCACAGCGTCGTCATTACCTGTGTCCACCTCATGGCCACATGTAAAAAAAAAAGACTAGCCAGTATATGTACATTGAGAGAGATCACACACACATGTATATATATATATATGTGTGTGTGTGTATATTAGATAGTGGACATGAAGGCCTCTTTACACAAAAGGAACACCTCTTACTGCCCTCCTTCCTTCCTCTCCCTCCCTCGCTCCCAATAACGAAAACCAAAAAGACAAAAATATATATACACTCATGTCAAATACATACATATATATAAATGCACATGTTTATCTACGTGTGCAGACGACACAATGAGAAGAAAAGCAGAAGACCACCGCCAAAACAAAATGTTTCTGATAAAAACCAAGGACCAATACCTGCGAAGAGAGCAGCAACGAGGGCCATTCAACAAAAAGTCGAGAAGGGTATCACAAGAATGAGAAGCATGCCAGCATGTAGAGGCCGCCCAACGAAGGGGGGGGGGGAGGGGGGAGGGGGGAAAGAAGGGAACCGAGGTAGGAGTGAGGCGGCTCCCCTGTGTGCGGCTCAATCGTGAGGGCCCCTCCTTAGTCTCCCGATCACCGTACCTATTCCTTTGCTTCGTTTCCATTCTCCTATAATCCATCCTCGCTGCGCAGGAGGTACACCTTACGCGCACAAAAAAAAAACAACACCAGATGGCGGCCTTCATTTGTTCATCCACCTTGTTTCCCCTTGGAAGGTAGGCACGACCCTTTACTTGTAATAAAGTCTCCTCTGTGAAAAAAAAAACAGAGCCACTGTTCCTGCGTGGGTGAAAGAAGCTCACAGAACACCGGGAATCGCGCATCGCTGAGCACCAAACAGGTCCGCCAAGCACCACCACCACCCCCCTGTGCCGGAAAGCGGTCCAAAACAGACAAAAACGATTTAAAAATAGAATCGGATACGGCTCAACACATGCGAGGCACGCATGAGCTACGATGAGAGAGGAGGAGGAGGAGGAGGAGGCGGGGGGGAATACCACGACAATCTGCATCACGGGACACCGTGCTCACTCAGAGAAACATCCACGCGTACCATCACACATTCGAAGAAAAAAAAGAGCGCGACCGGCGAAAGACTTGGATAACTGGGCACACAGAGCACTTCAACTTCATTGGATAGAAAAAGCCAAGAGGGAGTGAGCCCCCCCCCAGTCTCAATAGACTTGTGTGGTCCTGCGCCGCGGCAAAAAACGACCCCTCGACTCTCCTCTCCCAGCAAAAAAAGGAACGAGGGAAGTCACACCGCAGTTGACCTCTGGCTCCCGTGCAACTCTCATGAACAACACCTGCAGGCAGCAAACTGAAATCGGGAAATCCAAAACGATCATGATGTGAAAACAGCGCCCGCAGCCGGGGGTCGTATGCGAGACAGGAGGGTGGAACAAAAGGGAAACGTCAGGAAAGAGCGTGGACAGGTTACAACCCACAGACACACGCACACAAAAAGCTCATGTGCACTACGATAGGGCACCATTGCTGTGTACACCCACCACTGGTGCCAGCACGAAAATTGCCCTCGGGGAACAGGAGGTGGTAGTTAACCCGCCATGTTGATGGTGGCATAGAAGCCGAGAGGTTTCCTTCACATTCACACTTTGCCCCCTCCCTCCCTCCCTCCCCCGGCAAACGCAAAAAACCACTACCACAAAACGTTCCACACAAACCTTGTGACAAGTATGCACTGCACCCGCGATTAGGGGAGAGAGAAAAAAAAAAGCTCCCACTAAAAGATAGGTTGCCCATACACCCGCCTCTTTGCTCACACACCAGACGACGGCGCCTGTGCGGTGCCCCCGACTACTCTGTCCTCCTTCAGCATGCCGATCACCTGTGCCATGAAGTCGTCCTCCGCAGGTTTTTTCTTGTACGCGGCGGCAGTGGAAATCGCACTTTCGAAAAGTTGCACCACATTGGA